>NW_027140919.1:8890932-9238597 GCF_036365525.1 Heterodontus francisci
GCGTCGGTGCTGAAGGGAATGAATGCTGAATGTGGTGGCTGGGGTGCCAATCAAGCGGGCTGCTTTGTCCTGGATCGTTTCGAGATTCCTGTGTGTTGTTGGAGCTGCACATATTCAGGCAAGTGAAGAGTATTCCATCATACTCCTGACATGTGCCTTGGAGATGGTGAACATGCATTTGGGAGACGGGATATGAGGTACTAGCAGCAGAATCCCTAACCTCTGACTTGCGCCTGTAGCCATCATGTTTACCTGTTTGGTCCAGTTCACTTTCTGGTTAATGGTTACCCACTGGATATTGAAAGTTGGGGATTCAACAATTCTAATGCCATTGAACATCATGGGGAGATGGTTAAATTATCTCATGTCTGCGATGGTCACTGGCTGGCACTTGTGTGGTACAAATAGTACATGCCACTTATTAACACAAGACTTGATGTTGTCAGGTCTTGCTGCATATGGACACAGGCTGCTTCAGTATATTATGAGTCGCAACTGTTCTTGAACATCAGCGAATATCCCCACTTCTGACCTTATAATGGATGGAAGATCATTGATGAAGCAGCTGACGATGGTCGAGCTGAGCACACTGCCCTGAGGAACTCCTCATCGTGGGACTGAGATGATTGACCTCCAACAACCACAACCAACTTTCTTTGTGCTCGGTAATACTCCAAACAGTGGAGATCTTTCCCTCTGATGCCCTTTGATTATAGTTTTTCTAGGGCTTCTTAATGTCATGCTCAGTCAAATGCTGATTTGATGTCAAATGCTGTCACACTCCCCTCACATCAGAACTTCAACTCTTTTGCCCATGTTTGGACCAAGGCTGTGATCAGGTCAGGAGTGGAGTGGCCCTGGTGGGAACCAAATTGAGCGTCAGTGAACAGGTTATTGCTGAGCAAGTGTCGCTTGAGAACACTGACTACCCCTCCCCAACTCCCCCTATCACTTTGCTGATGATCGAGAGTAGACTGATAAGGTGATAAGTGGCCAGGTTTGATTTGTCCTTTTTTTTTGTGGACAGGACATACCTGGGCAATTTTCCACATTGCATGGTGGATGTCACTGTTGTTGGCATACTGGAACAACTTAGTTTGGCGTATGGCTCGCTCAGGAACATAAGTTATTACTACTATTGCCGGAATATTGTCAGGGCCCATAGCATTTGCAGTATTCGATGCCTTCAGCTATTTCATGATACGTGGAGTGAATAAGATTGGCTGAAAACTGACATCTGTGATGTTGGCGGCCTCAGGAGGAGGCCGAGATGCAACATTCACCATGCACTTGTGGCTGAAGACAGATGTAAATATTGCAGCCTTGTCTTTTGCAGTAATGTACTGGGCTCCCCTATTAGTGAGGATGTGGATATTTGTGGGACCTCTTCCACCTGTTACTTGTTCATTTGTCCACCACCATTCGCGACTGAATGCGACAGGACTGCTGAGCTGTTTGTGTTATTTGGACCTGCACTCATCCAGGCAATTGAGTGGGGACAGTATGAAGAATGATTATTTTAACTGTTAGTTTGTAGGTGTAGGAGAGTAGGAAAAGTTTGTGCGAGGGGGCAGGAGGAGTTGTATATGAACTGTGGGAAAAATTGAGTTCATCCACCAAAGGATCTACCTGTTTTCTCGACAAGTCTCTTGCGTGTCATGTGGCTGGAACTCTTTCCTGTTTTAATAGGCTGACTTTTTAAAGCCTTTTGGAGATGGCCTGTGAGTCAGGAGGACTGGCAATACGGGTGGGGAAGGCATCGTGTTCGGAGCTGATCTTAACGTTGTGGAATTGTTTAGCTCTGTCTGTCGCACGCTGCTTCCACTGCTGGGCATGCAAGTAGTCCTGTGTTGTAGCTTCACCAGGCGGACACGTCATGTTTATGTATGTTTGGTACTGCTCCTGGGAAACCCTGCTACACTCTCATTGAACCAGGGTTGATCCCACGGCTTGATGGTAATGGCAGAGCGAGGGATATACCGTGCCATGAAGTTACACATTGTGGTTGAATATAATTCTGCTGTTACTGATGGCCCAAAGCGCCTCATGGATACCCAGTTTTCAGTTGCTAGATCTGTTTTGCAATCATTTTAGCCTGGTGGCAATGCCGCACAGCACAATGGTGAGTATACCTCAATGTAAAGACAGGACTTCGTCTCCACAATGTCTGTGCGGTGGTCACTCCTACCAATGCTGCCTTTGACAGATTCATCTGCAGCAGGTAGATTGGTACAGACGAGGTCAAGTAGGTTTTTCCCTCTTGTTGGTCCCCTCAGCACCAGCCACAGACGCAGTATCGAAGTTGTGCCATTTTGGACAAAGCCAGTTTGGTCAGCAATGTTACTTCCCAGCCACTCTTGCTGATGGGCATTGAAGTCTCCCACCCAGAGTACATCTTGTGCCCTTGCTAAGCTAAGTGCTTCTTCCAGTTGGTGTTCAATGTGGATAAGCATTGATTCTCCAGCCAAGGCGTGGGGGAGGGGGCGTGCAGGAGAGGTGGCAATCAGCAGGAGGTTTCCTTGTCCATGTTTGATCTGATGCCATGAGACTTCATGGCGTCCAGAGTCAATGTTGAGGGCTTCCAAGGCAACTTCATCCTGACTGTATACCGCTACACCACCAGCGTCGGTGGACATGTCCTTACACTGTGACAGGACATATCTGGGGATGATGATGGTGGTGTCTGCGACATTGTCCGTTATGTATGATTCCATAAATATGGCCAAGTCAGGCTGTTGCTTGCAAAGCCTGTGGGACATCCCTTCCAATTTTGGCACAAGCCCCCAGATGATACTAAGGATGATTTTGCAGAGTCGACAAAGCTGCGTTTCCAGACCCGAGGTCAATGTTGGATGGTTCTTCTGGATTCATTCCATTCCTTCGACTTGTTAGTGGTTTGATACAACTGAATGGCTTGCTAGACTAGCTCAGATGACATTTTATGAGTCAACCACATTGCTGTGGGTCTGGATTCTACTGTAGGCCAGACCGGGTAAGGACAGAAGATTTCCTTTCGTAAAGGACTTGATTGAACCAGATGGATTTTTTTCAACAATCGACAATCGGTTCACGGTCACCATAACATTAACATTTAATTCCAGATGTGTGAAATAACAGAGATAACACAGAATAAAAGCTAAAGGGAGTGCTAAGAGTTGTAGTAGAAAGACATAGTATTACTCCAGAGAGGGTATTAATTGCAGTGCAATAATAAGCTCTGACCAAAAGCACGCCAAACTGACACATGGTTAAAAATAAAATGATTTCAAATAAATTTTTAAGAAACTAATGGCAGTCATGAACTGAGATCGTTGAACTCGATGTTGAGTCCAGAAGGCTGTAGAGTGTCTAATCAGAAGACGAGGTGCTTTTTTCGAGCATGTGCAGCAGCTTTTTCGGGAGCAGCGTGTGAGCGAGTGAGCAGCTGGGAAAGTCAGTTTGAAAGTAAATTTCATTTCCTTTTGTTTTTCGGCGGAGGCCAGGGGGCTGCTGGGTAAGTAAAACACTATATATTTGGGCGGTTTAAAATAACTTTCCTTTCAGTGCAGCAGCTTTTTCGGGAGCAGCGTGTGAGCGAGTGAGCAGCTGGGAAAGTCAGTTTGAAAGTAAATTTAATTTCCTTTTGTTTTTCGGCGGAGGCCAGGGGGCTGCTGGGTAAGTAAAACACTATATATTTGGGCGGTTTAAAATAACTTTCCTTTCAGTGCAGCAGCTTTTTCGGGAGCAGCGTGTGAGCGAGTGAGCAGCTGGGAAAGTCAGTTTGAAAGTAAATTTCATTTCCTTTTGTTTTTCGGCGGAGGCCAGGGGGCTGCTGGGTAAGTAAAACACTATATATATGGGCGGTTTAAAATAACTTTCCTTTCAGTGCAGCAGCTTTTTCGGGAGCAGCGTGTGAGCGAGTGAGCAGCTGGGAAAGTCAGTTTGAAAGTAAATTTAATTTCCTTTTGTTTTTCACCGGAGGCCAGGGGGCTGCTGGGTAAGTAAAACACTATATATTTGGGCGGTTTAAAATAACTTTCCTTTCAGTGCAGCAGCTTTTTCGGGAGCAGCGTGTGAGCGAGTGAGCAGCTGGGAAAGTCAGTTTGAAAGTAAATTTAATTTCCTTTTGTTTTTCGGCGGAGGCCAGGGGGCTGTTGGGTAAGTAAAACACTATATATTTGGGCGGTTTCTGAACCCGAGACACCACACTTGTAGTGTCTCCCACCCGCCCTCCTCCTCTAACCAAAAAAAAAGGACTCGGTGGGGTGTTTATCAGGGAAGGCTTTTTCGATTTCTCTCGTTTTATTGTGATTGGTAAAAACTTTTCGTTCCTTTTTCATTTAACTAAGTTTAAACTTAAGATTAAAAATGGCAGGAGATCTCAGACCCGTATCATGCTCCTCTTGCTCAATGTGGGAGCTCAGGGACATGGCTGATGACCCTGACTCCTTCACGTGCAGGAAGTGTGTCCAGCTGCAGCTCTTGTTAGACCGCATGACGGCTCTCGAGCTGCGGATGGACTCACTTTGGAGCATGCGCGATGCTGAGGAGGTCGTGGATAGCACGTTTAGTGAATTGGTCACACCGCAGATTAGGATTGCTGAGGGAGAAAGGGAATGGGTGACCAAAAGGCTGAGAAAGAGCAGGAAGGCAGCGCAGGAGTCCCCTGCGGTCATCTCCCTCCAAAACAAGTATACCGTTTTGGATACTGTTGAGGGAGATGGCTCACCAGGGGAAGGCAGCAGTAGCCAGGTCCATGGCACCGTGGCTGGCTCTGCTGTTCAGAAGGGCGGGAAAAAGAGTGGAAGGGCTATAGTCGTAGGGGATTCGATTGTAAGGGGAGTAGATAGGCGGTTCTGTGGTCGAAAACGAGGCTCCCGAATGGTATGTTGCCTCCCAGGTGCACGGGTCAGGGACGTCTCAGATCGGCTGCAGAACATTCTAAAGGGGGAGGGTGAACAGCCAGTTGTCATTGTGCACATAGGCACTAATGATATAGGTAAAAAACGGGATGAGGTCCTACAAGCAGAGTTTAGGGAGTTAGGAGCCAAGTTAAAAAGTAGGACCTCAGAGGTAGTAATCTCAGGATTACTACCAGTGCCACGTGATAGTCAGAGTAAAAATGAAAGAATAGTCAGGATGAATGCGTGGCTTGAGAGATGGTGCAGGAGGGAGGGGTTCAGATTTTTGGGACATTGGGACCGGTTCTGGGGGAGGTGGGACTATTACAAATTGGATGGTCTACACCTGGGCCGGACTGGAACCAATGTCCTTGGAGGTGCTTTTGCTCACGCTGTTGGGGAGGGTTTAAACTAATGTGGCAGGGGGATGGGAACCAATTGAGGTCAGTTGACAGTGTGGAGGTAGTAACAAAAGCCTGTAAGAAACTAGATAATGAAGTCAGTGTGACTAAGGGGAAGAGCAGGCAGGGAGCAGATGATGAATATAAAGGGACTGGTGGTCTGAGGTGCATTTGTTTTAATGCAAGAAGTGTAGTTGGTAAGGCAGATGAACTTAGGGCTTGGATTAGTACCTGGGAGTATGATGTTATTGCTATTACTGAGACTTGGTTGAGGGAAGGGCATGATTGGCAACTAAATATCCCAGGATATCGATGCTTCAGGCGGGATAGAGAGGGAGGTAAAAGGGGTGGAGGAGTTGCATTACTGGTCAAAGAGGATATCACAGCTGTGCTGAAGGAGGGCACTATGGAGGACTCGAGCAGTGAGGCAATATGGACAGAACTCAGAAATAGGAAGGGTGCGGTAACAATGTTGGGGCTGTACTACAGGCCTCCCAACAGCGAGCGTGAGATAGAGGTACAAATATGTAAACAGATTATGGAAAGATGTAGGAGCAACAGGGTGGTGGTGATAGGAGATTTTAATTTTCCCAACATTGACTGGGATTCGCTTAATGTTAGAGGTCCAGATGGAGCAGAATTTGTAAGGAGCATCCAGGAGGGTTTTCTAGAGCAGTATGTAAATAGTCCAACTCGGGAAGGGGCCATACTGGACCTGGTGTTGGGGAATGAGCCCGGCCAGATTGTTGAAGTTTCAGTAGGGGACTACTTTGGGAATAGTGATCACAATTCCGTAAGCTTTAAAATACTCATGGACAAAGACGAGAGTGGTCCTAAAGGAAGAGTGCTAAATTGGAGGAAGGCCAACTATACCAAAATTCGGCAGGAGCTGGGAAATGTAGATTGGGAGCAGCTGTTTGAAGGTAAATCCACATGTGATATGTGGGAGGCTTTTAAAGAGAGGTTGATTAGCGTGCAGGAGAGACATGTTCCTGTGAAAATGAAGGATAGATATGGCAAGATTAGGGAACCATGGATGATAGGTGAAATTGTGAGACCAGCTAAGAGGAAAAAGGAGGCATACATAAGGTCTAGGCGGCTGATGAAAGACGAAGCTTTGAAAGAATATCGGGAATGTAGGACCAATCTGAAACGAGGAATTAAGAGGGCTAAAAGGGGTCATGAAATATCTTTAGCAAACAGGGTTAAGGAAAATCCCAAAGCCTTTTATTCATATATAAGGAGAAAGAGGGTATCTAGAGAAAGGATTGGCCCACTAAAGGACAAAGGAGGAATGTTATGCTTGGACTCAGAGAAAATGGGTGAGATTCTAAACGAGTACTTTGCATCGGTATTCACCGAGGAGAGGGACATGACGGATGTTGAGGTTAGGAACAGATGTTTGATTACTCTAGGTCAAGTCGGCATAAGGAGGGAGGAAGTGTTGGGTATTCTAAAGGGCATTAAGGTGGACAAGTCCCCAGGTCCGGATGGGATCTATCCCAGGTTACTGAGGGAAGCGAGAGAGGAAATAGCTGGGGCCTTAACAGATATCTTTGCAGCATCCTTAAACACGGGTGAGGTCCCGGAGGACTGGAGAATTGCTAATGTTGTCCCCTTGTTTAAGAAGGGTAGCAGGGATAATCCAGGTAATTATAGACCGGTGAGCCTGACGTCAGTGGTAGGGAAGCTGCTGGAGAAGATACTGAGGGATAGGATCTATTCCCATTTGGAAGAAAATGGGCTCATCAGTGATAGGCAACATGGTTTTGTGCAGGGAAGGTCATGTCTTACCAACTTAATAGAATTCTTTGAGGAAGTGACAAAGTTGATTGATGAGGGAAGGGCTGTCGATGTCATATACATGGACTTCAGTAAGGCGTTTGATAAGGTTCCCCATGGCAGGCTGATGGAGAAAGTGAAGGCGCTTGGGGTCCAAGGTGTACTAGCTAGATGGATAAAGAACTGGCTGGGCAACAGGAGACAGAGAGTAGCAGTAGAAGGGAGTTTCTCAAAATGGAGACGTGTGACCAGTGGTGTTCCACAGGGATCCGTGCTGGGACCACTGTTGTTTGTGATATACATTAATGATTTGGAGGAAAGTATAGGTGGACTGATTAGCAAGTTTGCAGACGACACTAAGATTGGTGGAGTAGCAGATAGTGAAGGGGACTGTCAGAGAATACAGCAGAATATAGATAGATTGGAGAGTTGGGCAGAGAAATGGCAGATGGAGTTCAATCAGGGCAAATGCGAGGTGATGCATTTTGGAAGATCCAATTCAAGAGTGAACTATACAGTAAATGGAAAAGTCCTGGGGAAAATTGATGTCCAGAAAGATTTGGGTGTTCAGGTCCACTGTTCCCTGAAGGTGGCAACGCAGGTAAATAGAGTGGTCAAGAAGGCATACGGCATGCTTTCCTTCATCGGACGGGGCATTGAGTACAAGAGTTGACAGGTCATGTTACAGTTGTATAGGACTTTGGTTCGGCCACATTTGGAATACTGCGTACAGTTCTGGTCGCCACATTATCAAAAGGATGTGGATGCTTTGGAGAGGGTGCAGAGGAGGTTCACCAGGATGTTGCCTGGTATGGAGGGCTCTAGCTATGAAGAGAGGTTGAGTAGATTAGGATTATTTTCATTAGAAAGACGGAGGTTGAGGGGGGACGTGATTGAGGTGTACAAAATCATGAGAGGTATAGACAGGGTGGATAGCAAGAAGCTTTTTCCCAGAGTGGGGGTTTCAATTACTAGAGGACACGAGTTCAAAGTGAAAGGGGAAATGTTTAGGGGGGATATGCGTGGAAAGTTCTTTACGCAGAGGGTGGTGGGCACCTGGAACGCATTGCCAGCGGAGGTGGTAGATGCGGGCACGATGGAGTCCTTTAAGATGTATCTAGACAGATACATGAATGGGCAGGAAGAAAAGAGATACAGAAGCTTAGAAAATAGGCGACATGTTTAGATAGAGGATCTGGATCGGCGCAGGCTTGGAGGGCCGAAGGGCCTGTTCCTGTGCTGTAAGTATCTTTGTTCTTTGTTCTTTGTATGTGTTGAGCTTCACTGGAACACTGCAGGAGGCCAAGGACAGAAATGTGGGTGTGAGAGCAGGGTGGTGAATTAAAATGGCATGTAATAGGAAGCTCGTAGTCAAGCAGCAAATACAATAATGTCACAAGACCATTAATTTTTTTGTATTGAACGCTAAGAATTCTGTGTGATGTTAAATGTTTGAGCAAAAAGATTTTCTGTGAACATTGGATGCTGCAACTTGGTGTTGGAACTGAGTTCAGATTTCCGGCACCTGTTGCCAAGCAGCTCAACAGGCAAATTACAGGAATATTTATGAATGTCACATGACTTATTGTTCAGGTTTTAGTTTCACTTTGCACTGTGAGAGATCAGTGAAATGAGCAGCATTGCAGCGAGCTGGCTGGGACCTATATTTGCAGACAAGAAAAAGAGCTGCTATCTGAAAAAGTAAGATTTTCCTCTCTTGGAAAAAAAATCCTTCATTTGCGCTGTGGTTGTGGTCTGCTTGGAGAGCGGAAAAGAGCCCTGGAGAGAGAAAAGACCTCGGAAAAGAGACGTTACTACATTCTGTGGTGGAAAACAACTTTGCAGAAAGGAAGCCCTGCATTGTTAAAGGAACAGAATCATATTGGCTCCAGTCTCTGAATATTCTATGCCTCAAGACTGATTACTGTTGCCTGTTATATTTTAGAAAACCCAGATAGCTCAAGAAAGCTTATATTGCTCGACAGCTGCTTCAAAATCCAAGTAGGCCTGTTGCTACATCCTTTGCTGAAAGATCTGTGTGACGCCTGCTGCAGACGAATTGCCTTGAACACCAAACCATCACAAACTGTTCATTGAACCCGCCTGTAGAGATTTCAAGTGGCATCCGACTATTCGGACTCTGGGACACCTCACCGACCTGGGAATATCTGACCAGAATATTATGACCAAGTTATTTTATTATTCTCAGGAAACAGTTGGAAAGAGAAAAGCCTTTTCCCCCGGTTAACCGGTGTTTGCATGTATATTTGTGTGTGCATAAGAGATAGGAAGATTAAGAAGTTATAAAATCTTTTCATCTATAGATTTGATTCATTATTGTTTAAGATATATTTTCTGAAAATTGTTAATTTTGTTGTTGTTTAAAGTAATCTGGCTTGGTATGCTATATTCTGCGGTGGGGGGTGGTGGGGTGGGGTGCAAATAAAGTGTTTAAAGTGGGTGTTTTTCTGGTAGCTGGAAAACTTTACGAATATGTTGTGACCTGTGGAGTAGTGAGACTGAATCAACTCTTGTCGTATCAGTATTCTAGATTGAAAGAAGTACAAGTAAATCGTTGCTTCACCTGGAAAGATTGCTTGTAGCCTTGGATGATGAGGAGAGAGGAGGTCAAAGGTATTACATGCAAAGGGAACAAGTTGGTGGGCGATGGAGGAGTGGACCAGAGTGTCGCAGAGGGAATGGTCCGTTCAGAACGCTGACATGAAGGGGAGGGGATGATGTGTTTGGTTGGTTGCATCACGCTGGATGTGGCGGAAATGGGGGAAGATGAAATCTTGGATGTGGAAGCTGCTGGGTGGAAAGTGAGGGCAAGGAGATCCCTGAAACTGTTCTGGGAGGCATCGGTAGGAGTGAGGGCGGAAGTGTGGGAATGGGTTCGACAAATGCAGACAGATGCCTGATCTGTAAATTCATTGACATTCACACTGACCCCCCAGAAGATACAAGCAGACTCCCAGAGATCCTGTTCAATTACTCTCAATTCCATGGAATACCCGGAAATATCGATACACAATCCCAGAACCGTCTATATTTCTAAGAAAATCTGGAGACATCAATATTTGGACATCGAGTCTCACCAGGAACACCAGCATCAGCGAGTCCGATACAGCACACCCAGAACTGCAAGATATATCCTAATTTCAAAAGACAGTATATAGTCGTTTGACTATACACATTGAAGCTCGTAGATCATACTCTTCCAAGCTAATCCTCTCAGATGTTGATCCATTCTCTCCCTCCCTAAAGAGCGGCTGATACACGGCTGTCCCTGAATTGATCCTCTCTTGGACGTTTTGCGAGAATAAGATTACAATGAAAGTCTGATTCATAGCAAAGAAATTTAATTGGGCCTTATGAAAAATGACGTTCATTACAGCCACTAAACAAACAAGTTCAGCGAAAGACTTTCATCTGAACACTGTATACATATATTTTATATATATAGACCACAGAACACAAAAGTCCGAGTGTATCAAACCTGTGTCCTCAGTACCTTGCTCTACGGCAGCGAGGCCTGGACAACGTATGTCAGCCAAGAGCGATGTTTCAATTCATTGCATCTTCGCTGCCTCCAGAGAATCCTTGGCATCAGGTGGCAGGACCGTATCTCCAACACAGAAGTCCTCGAGGTGGTCAACATCCCCACCAACTAATGGTACAAGGACCACAGGACACAGATTGAAGGCTTTGTGCAAGAGGTACAGGTGAAATATTATTCAGAACTTTTTTATGCAGCGGGTGGTGATGATCTGGATTCTGCTGCCCACAAGGATGGTGAAAGCAGAGACAACCAATGATTTCAAATTGAAATTGTACAGTAACATGACGGAAATAAACTTGCAGGGCTATGGGGATTAAGTGGGGGAGTGGGAATGACTGTGTAGCTCCGTGAAGAAACAGCATGGATACGATGAGCCGATATATGATCTTTAAACTGCTTCACTCTCTATCCTACTTTTAATACACTCCTTAAAACGTTCCTCTTTGATCAAGTTTTTGGTCATTTGTTCTAATCTCTCCTTTGGACATTTGATCAAAATATCCCCTGTCTTAGTGCCATCTTTTCTTTGATAATGCTCCTGTGAAGTGCCTTGGGACAATTTGCTACCTTATAGCTACGGTATAAATACAAGCTGGTGTACTGTGCGATGGCTGCTCCGAATTGTCTTCTGTTGAAGCCTGTAATTCCACTGAATTCCAATTTTGTATGTGTTAGTCGTTCCCCGCTACCCTGCCCAAGTATCTGTTCTTCACATGCGAGTCTTCGAACTGAGTGGTTGCCGGCTATTCAACTATGTAGGCATTGACTGCCAATTTTGCATCCAAAGCCCACGCATGCCCTCTTATTGTGTTGCAAGGCTTGTATGGCATGGTGTGTTTCCTCTGTGTCGAAGGTTGTGGGGTCAATATGAGGGTATCTCATTTGGGTTAGTGTCTACACCATTACAGCCACATCACCAGTACCCAGGTACCCCACGTCTGCCACCCACTTCTCCTCTTAGAACACTGTACTTATGCTGGGGGTATAGCGACGTTCGGGGGGTGGTTCGTTTAGTAGTGGTGGTTGGGTGCTGGATGCTAATGCAACTTACTTTGTTCTTAAAAGTCGTCAACATACTTCTTTGGGAGGTAACTGGCACCCACCCGAAGGTGCTGTGGTCTTCTGTACTAACCTTCTGAGCTAGGGAAGCAGCACAGGGAGTTCACACCAGCAGTTCTGGCCCTCTTGGCATCATATGCCTTGAAAAGTGCAGAAAGAGGTTTAACTCCATTGTGAGCAAACGGTTCATTTCCAGAGTTGGTGTAACTGGAACGCTCCAGCAAGTTCACCAGAATTAGAGCCCAACTCTTGGCGATCATATTTACGAGAGGGAATGGTAAGAGCACTGTGCAGGTACACCCCTGGTTCCGTTTTTAATCTCGTCACGATTCACTGTGCGGCTTACCCCCGGGCCCTGACTTTAATCTTGCAACTATTCACTGTGTGGCTTTCCCCCGGTCCTGTGTTTAAACTTGACACGAATCTCTGTGCAGGAACCCCCGGGCCTCGTGTTTAAACTTGTGACTATTCACTGTGCAGGATTCCCCGGGCCCTGTGTTTAAACATGACACGAATCACTGCGCAGAATCCCCGGGCCCCGTGTTTAAGCTTGATACGAATCACTGTGCAGTATCCACCGGGCCCTATGTTTAAACTCATAACTGTGACTATTCACTGTGCAGGCTTCCCGTCTCTGTGTTTTAACTTGACATGAATCACTGTGTAGGATCCCCTGGGCCCTGTGTTTAAAGTTGACACGAATCACTGTGAATGTTCACCGCCGCCACCCCCCCCGCCGCCCCCCCCCCCGCCACCCCAGGGCCCTGTGTTTAAACTTGACAAGAATCACTGTGCAGGATCCCTCCCCTGGGGCCCTGTGTTTAAACTTGGCAGGAATCACTGTGCAGGATCCCCCGGCCCCTGTGTTTAAACTCGTGACTCTTCACTGTGCAGGATCCCTCCCCTGGGGTCCTGTGTTTAAACTTGACAGGAATCACATGTGCAGGATTCCCCGGGCCCTGTGTTTAAACATATGACAGCTAACTTTGCAGGTTCCCCAGGGCCCTGTGTTTAAACTGGGACTATTCACTGTGCAGTCTCCCCGGGCTCTGTGTTTAAACTTGATATGAATCACTGTGCAGGATTCCCCGGCCCCTGTGTTTTAACTCGTGACTCTTCACTGTACAGGATCCCCCCCGGGCCCTGTGTTTAAACTTGACAGGAATCACATGTGCAGGATTCCCCGGGCCCTGTGTTTAAACATATGACTGCTAACTTTGCAGGTTCCCCAGGGCCCTGTGTTTAAACTGCGACTATTCACTGTGCAGGCTCCCCGGGCTCTGTGTTTAAACCTGACATGAATCACTGTGCAGGATCCCCCGGGCCCTCTGTTGAAACATGTGACTATTCACTGTGAAGGATCATCCCGGGCCCTGTATTTCGAATTGTGACTATTCACCGTGCAGGTTCCCCCTGGGCCCTGTGTTGAAATTTGACACGAATCAGTGTGCAGGATCCCCCCGGGCCATGTGCTCAATATTGTGACTATTCACTGTTCAGATTCCCCTTGGCCCCGTTTTTAAACTTGTGACTATTCATTGTGCATGTTCCCCTGGGCCCTGTGCCTAAATCTGGAACTATTCACCGTGCTGGGAAGATCTCTTTATGGGTTAAACAACTGAATAACAGTGGAGAATATTGAAAGAAACATTTAACGTAAAACAGAGCGAGTATATACCCCTGAGAGGAAAAAGCTCCACTTCACAGAAAAAACAGCAATGAACAACCAAAGAGATTAGGCACAGTACAAACGTAAAAGCAAGGGCTTACAAAAATGCAAAACACAACACAGATCCGGCCGAATTGGATAGACACAAAGACCAGCAAAGGGTCACAAAGCAGCTTAAAGGAGTTACTGAAAGAGATTATGAAATGAAACTTTCAAGGGACATCAAAATCAATAAGAAGAAATTTTATAGTTACATAAGGGGAAATCGGGTGGTCAAGAGCAATGTAGGCCCACTAAAAGCTGAAAATGGAGATATTGTCATTGATAATGCAGAAATGGCAGACATGTTGAACAATTTCTTTGCCCCAGTATTTACACTTGAAAAGGAGGATAACTTACCGGCAATCCCGAAAAATTAATAGACGATAGGTGCCAGGGACTTAATACAATTAACGTTCAGTAAAACATCAGTAACAAAGAAATTAATGCAACTAAACAGTGAGAAAACTCCAGATACTGATGGTTTCCATGCGATGGTGTTAAAGGAAGTAGGTGAGCACGTTGTCGATACCTTAACTATAGTCTTTCAGAGTTACCTAGATTCAGGAGTGGTCCCTCTGGGCTGGAAAGTTGTACATATCACTCCATTTTTGAAGAAGAGTGAAAGGGGGAACCAAGGAAATTACAGATGAGTTAGCCTGACATCTGTGGTGGGCAAGTTGCTGGAGTATATAATCAAGGATACCGTGACTGGACGCCGAGAAAAATGTCAGTTAATCAGGGACAGCCAACGTGGATTCATGACGGGAGGTCATGCCTGACAAATCTCATTGATACTTTTTTTTAAAGAGGTGACTAAGGTACTGGACAGGTGAATGTCGATGGATGTTATTTAGTTTAGTTTAGTTTAGTTTAGTTTAGTTTAGTTTAGTTTAGTTTAGAGACACAGCACTGAAACAGGCCCTTCAGCCCACCGAGTCTGTGCCGACCATCAACCACCCATTTATACTAATCCTACACTAATTCCATATTCCTACCACATCCCCACCTGTTCCTATATTTCCCTACCACCTACCGATACTAGGGGCAATTGCTAATGGCCAATTTACCTATCAACCTGCAAGTCTTTGGCATGTCGGAGGAAACCGGAGCACCCGGAGGAAACCGGGTTACATGGACTTTCCAGAAGGCATTTGATAAAGTCCCACATAAGAGACTGTTAATTAAGGTACACACCCAGGGAGTTGAGGGCAAATTATTGACATGGTTAGGAAGTTGGTTGAGTGGTCGGTGACAGAGAGTGAGGATAATGGGTAAGTATTCCCATTGGCAGGATGTAACTAGTGGTGTCCAACAGGGATCTGTGTTGGTGCTTTAATTATTCACATTATTCATTAACGACTTGGATGATGGCATCGTTAGTCATATATTCAAATTTGCTGATGATGCGAAGTTAGGCGGCATTGTAGAAAGTCTAGATGATAGCATAAAGTTACAAGGAGATATAGACAGACGAGTTGAATGGAAAACAAAACGGTGTGAGGTTATCCATTTTGGACCAAAAAAGAATCGAGCAGGGTACTTCTAAATGGAAAGAGGTTAAGTACAGTGGATGACCAAAGAGACTTGGGGGTTCGGGTGCATAGATCTTTAAAATGCCACAAGCAAGTGCAGAAATTATTCAAAAAGGCTAATGGAATGCCAGCCTTTATATCTAGAAGACTGGAGTATAAAGACACAGAGGTTATGCTGCAGCTGTACAAAACCCTGGTTAGACCCCACTTGGAATACTGTGAGCAGTTCTGGGCGCCACACCTGAGGAAGGATATATTGGCCTTAGAGGGAGTGAAATGTAGGTTTACGAGAATGACACCTGGACAACAGGGGTTATGTTACGATGAGAGATTACACAAATTAGGCCTTTTCGCGCTCGAATTTAGAAGGTTGTGGGGTAATCTGATCGAAGTCTTCAAGAGATTCACAGGAAAAGATAGGCTAGATAAAGATAAACTAATTCCACTGTTCGAAGATTCTAAAACGAGGGGACATAGTCTAAAGAGTAAGGCCAGTCCATTTAGGGGGGATGTTAGGAACCCCTTCTTCACGCAAAGGGTGGTAGAGGTTTGGAACTCTCTCCCACAAACAGCGGTTGAATCCAGAACAGTTGTTAGCTTTAAATCTGTGATACATTTTTGTTAAGCAAAGATATTAAGGGATATGAGCCAAAGGCAGGTATATGGAGTTAGACTGCGGATCAGCCATGATCTCGTTGAATGGTGAGACAGGCTCGAGGGGCTGAATGGCCTAATCCTGTTCCTACCTTCCTATGTTCCAATAATATCTTAATAAAGAGCTTTCATCTTAACAACTCCTATGAATATACCGAAATATCCTGCACAAAATATCAACCAGTTGTATCATTATACTTGTCAGAACAAAAGTGCCTCTCTCAAATGCTGCCTATGTTGGGTTTATATGGGCGGATGATGCAAAGGTAGGTGGGACAGTAAGCTGTGACGAGGGCACAAAGAGACTGCAAAGGAAGATTGAAAGGTGAAGTGAGTGGGCAAGATATTGGAAGCTGGAATATCATGTGGAGAAATGTGAGGTTCTTCTCTTCGGCAGGAGAATAGAAACACAGAACATTTTTCAAATGGTGATAAACTGTTAAATGTTGGTGTTCAAGAAGGATAAACTTGCCTTCGAGGAGAGGAGAGAGAGAGAGCGAGATGTGGAGATGGGGTGAGGGAGAAGGCCAGTATTAAATGTCCCAAAGATACTATGCAGGGTGCATTATAAAACAAAATCTGACACCAAACACACATAAGGAGAGATTAAGGCTGATGACCAAAAGCTTGGTCACACAGGTTAGTTTTAAGGAATGTCTTTAAGCAAGAATGAGAGGTGGAGAGGCAGAGAGGTTGTGAAAAGGAATTCCCGAGTGTTAACAGGCAATGGCATTAATTCCTGATTATTGGTAAAGATTTGTTAGGAAAGGGTATTAATATTTACGGAGCCGAGACAGCTTGATGTGGACAAGAAGCAAATCAGCCATGACCTGATTGAATGGGTGGGACATGTCCCAGGGGCCGAATGGCCTCCTTCTGTCTTCCTAAGGGTTTTATTAATATCACTGCCAATGCAATGTTGGTTTTCTGTTTGAAAAGTGCTGAGAAGATCGGGGTTCTCTCTGGTCTCCCATAAACCCTCCTGCCAGCCTTGGAACGACTCATTGATTCATGTCGAAGGGAACCAGTCAAGGGTCCTGGTCTATATTTGCTGAGCCTTCCAGTCTCACTCAGTTTCTCGTCTATATTTGACTGTACATCACCCCTACTGTACCTCCACTCTGTATCCCATCCACCTGCCAAATTAGTCTAACCACTCCCACCCCCAAACGTCACGAGCAAAACTCCCAGCAAGGATGTTGGTCCCATTGCAGTTCAGGTGCGACCCATCTAACTTGCACAGGTCCCACCTTTGCCAGAAACAGACCCAGTGGTCCAGGAAACTAACGCCCTTCCTCCTGCCATGCATTCATATGCTCAATCCTCTTATTCCTATACTCACTAGCACGCGGCACTGGGAGTAATCCAGAGATTAGAACGTTTGCGGTCCTGCTTTTTAATTTGCTACTAAGCACCCTAAGTACTTGTTGCATCACCTCATCCCTCTTTTTCTTATGTCGCTGGTAGCAATGTGTACCACAACGTCTGACTGTTCACCCTCCCCTTTCAGAATGTCTTGTAGCTGTTCCGTGAGATCCTTGGCCCTAGCGCCAGGCAAGCAACATACCATTCTGACGTCACTTATGCGGACACATAAACGCGTGTCTGTACCCGTTACGATAGAATCTCCCATCACAATAGTTCCCCCACACTTTTTCCTACCCTGCTGTGCAGCTGAGCCACCGGTTCCCCTGAGAAGCTATCTCCCCCAACAGTATCCAAAGTGGAACATCTGTTAGAATTGGAAATGGACCAAGGGGACACCTGCACTATCTGCCTAGTTCTTCTGCTCTGCATGTGGGGGTCACCCAATTCCCTTTCAACATGAGCAGTCTTTACCTGCAGTGTGACCACCTCCCTGAACGTGCTATCCACGATGATATCAACCTCGCAGATGCTCCACAGTGTCCGCAACTGCCGCTCAAGATCCGACACGCGGATTTTGAGTTGCTGCAGCTGGAGACACCTCCTGCACACGTGTTCACCCTGGACATTGGAAGTGCCCCTGACTTCCCAGATCGCTCAAGAGGAGCACTCCAGGTTGCCGAGCTGCCCTGCCGTAGCTTACCCTGAATTTATACCCATAAATTACCCAACAATTAGATTATTTACACAAAGGACCTTGGGTCCCTAAAAAAAAACTACTATATTAAAACAAAACTGTAGACCTTTCCCTTTTCCTTTACTTTCCAACCCAGCTACTTGGAGTTATTCTCTCACAACAGTTACGCACCAGTTCTTGAGCATTGAAGAAACTTGATTATCGAAGACAATATTTAAAATGCTTACTTTTTGTTTCAACTATCGACATTCCATTTGATTCCAGGCCTTGCCATGTTTTGTTTGTCTATTCATTTGATTCCTCCAATAATCATCGCTTTGTATTTGTCTCAGCTGTTGTTGCACTTCTAAATCCCAGTGGTCATACTCAAATATTTTCTCTCCTATTTGCTTGATGGAAGTTAGGTTAAAACAGAAACTGGATTCTCTTATAACTCAAATGACTTATTGCATGTTGCAACAAAACAGTTGCCTATTTAAAGATAAATGCAGCTGAACTGGTTTTACCCCACGTTAACACATTTATATTGTAGATGGATGTTTAATTGTGACTTCCAGGAAAAGTTACAAACCATTTACTAATCATGTTACCATTCACAAAGTATGACATTGACTAATTCCTTTCTTAATGAGTCCACTGATTAATTATTATGAGGATTAAGTAACGTTAGTCATTTTAAAACACCATTCCAAGAACCTCCAATTCCCCACAGGACAAAATCTGACCCCTCCTTCATTTCATTATTGTTGTTGACCACTCTTTCTCTTCTCTAGCTCATGCGTGGTGTGCTCTGCACAAATTTTGCATGTTCTTACATTCTAAAATATCATAACCCCAAATGACTACTGATGATGAAGAATGTTATTATCTGTTAACACGTCGTTGACACTCCTCAGATTGAAGACTGTCACCCCACCTGCTGATCACCTCACTCGATGAAAGTCATTATCCTTCCACAGGAGTGCTGTTTATTCCTAAACTATTATCATGTATGTACATACAAGTAAAACAACAGATAATGCTCGCTGGCTTATTATTTACCTCAGATACCCCTTTACTGTTGATGGGAAACGCACCAAATCATGCTGATTTACTTTTCATCTAAGTTTCCCAAATTCAAATAATGGTGTCATCAGTTGATAATATCTTTCGTTTATTTATCTTAAAACAAGTTTTTCCTCAATATTCAGCAACCACCTAGACAGTATTCCCATTAACATTTTTGAAAATTACGTATGTTTATATCCCTTTAAACTCAGGTAGACTTCCTTTTGAGTGCTTGGAATAGCAACACATATTAATTTATTTATTATTGATTCAAATGTCATAAACAATTATTTCCATGTTTCATGGTTTCAGATGAATTTATCAGAGATACTAATGTCTACAGTTGTTATGCAAGCTGACTACTAATAGTTACAAAGACTTTCTCTGGAAAGATAACAAATAGAAACAAATGTATGAATGAATTAATGCCAATTCCTGACTTTTTAAAAAAGAAGGCCAAGCCTTCAGATCAAAATATTAACATGCTGTCATAAATGTTGCAGAATTCTTAAGCTGCTGGAGTTGATTGATCTCTGTGACCATATGGTCCACTTATTTAGAGAAACAAAGAACACAAGGTCCATTCGGCTTCGAGCCAGATGAGTTCCTTCTGTCCAGATATATGTGGTAATTTAGAAACAGTAATTATCACAAAATCCTAGGTGGATACAAAATTGACTTTGTGGCAGGAAACAAAGGGTAATTGTTGATGGGCGTCTTAATGACAGGAAGGTTATTTCCAGTGGTATTCCGGGGAGCTCAGAACTGGGTCCCCTGCTTTTTGTGGTATAACAATGATTTTGACGTAAATGTAGGGGGCATGATCAAGAAGTTTGCAGACCAGACGAAGATTGGCATTTTTGGTGGATAGCAAGGGGGATAGCTGGAGGCTGCAGGAAGATATTAATGGTCTGCTCAGATGGGCACAAAAGTGACAAATGGTATTCCAGCCAGAGAAATGCGAGGTGGTGCATTTTAGGAGGTCAAACAAGACAAAGGAGGACACGATAAATGAGAACATACTGAGAAGTGAGGGACCTTGGAGTCAATGTCCACAGATCCTTGAAGGTAGCAGGACAGGTCGGTAAGGTGGTTCAGAAGGCATATGGAATCCTTTATTTTATTAGCTGCAGTATAGAATATAAGAGCAGGGGGGTTACGCTGGAACTGTATAACTCATTGGTTCGGTCACAACTTGAGTACTGTGTGCAGTTCTGGTCACCTCATTACATGAAGGATGTAATTGCACGATAGAGGGTACAGAGGAGATTTACGAGGATGTTGCCAGGACTGGAAAAATGCAGGCACGAGGAAAATTGCACAGGTGTGGTTATTCTCCTTGGAGCAGAGAAGGCTGAGAGGAGATCTGATTGAAATGTACAAAATCTGAGGAGCCTGGATAGAGTGGATGTGAAGGACTTATTCGCCTTATCAGAGAGGTCAGTGACGAGGGGGCAGAGCTTTAAACTGATAGCTAGAAAAATAGAGGGGAGATGAGGACAACATTTTTTCACCCAGAGGATGGTCGTGATCTGAACCTCACTGCCTGAAAGGGTAGCTGAGGCAGAGACTCTCTAATCATTGAAAAGGTGTCTGGATATGCACCTCAGCTCCCATAATCTGCAGGGCTATGAACCAAATGCCATAAGGTGGGAGTGGAATAGGTGGATCCTTTTTCGGCTGGCTCAGCCAGGATGGGTCAAAGTGGCCTCTTTCTGTGCCTTCGACATTTTATGCTTCTATGATTCTATGGTTCTTGGAAGCTTCAAATACTAAATTATTCCTCTTCTCCATTGATATTCGTTCTATGCTTTTGACCAATCTTTTATATGGTAATTCAAATGGCATCTTCTTTACAGGTCTTGCGGATCTATGTCTGGTTGTTCCCCTTATGTATTCCTTTCCTTGAAGGAAAGCAGTTGGTCAGACTAATCAGAGCAAGATGCCACTCAACTTCACAACAAGTCATTTCGTTTTAGCCTTTTTCAACGTCTGGCCCCAAGTTGCACCATTGTATGTTTTGGGGTTTTGAGGCTAAAACACTTTTAGTTAAAAATTCTCAGTTCTGAATTTTCAATTTATTACAATGGGGTTCTCAGTTGTGCCTGACCGAGCATGTTACAAATAATGGCTAGTTATGAACCCAGTATAATTTATTAAGCAAGATGTTATAAATACTTAACAAAAATGCACTGACGACAACATGGACGTTTCTTATCCTTCAAGACCAGGATTCCTTGAATGTTGCCGGCACAGGCGATGCCTTTGTTCTCCTGTCACTGAATTGACATTACGTTGACCTGTGTTTCAGAATAATTACACAACAGACACCATTGTAAACTGTACCAGCAAAGACTGAGTTTCCATCTTTTGGGCTTCCGATTCCTTATTATGATATCCTTTGAATTACCTCTTCCATTAGTTTACCGTGTGGTTCAGCTGCCGTCACTGCACCTCTGTAATTACAGTGGAGTACGCTAAAAGCATGTCCGTCTCTTATTTACTAGGCTCCTAGAGTTAACGTTTCATTGTGTGAACAAATAACACATTCTTGCAGATACAAAGCAGTTGGACAATCAATGTTTCATCTTCTTCTCAACAATGCCAACTATCGTAAACAATTCACCTCAACATTCCCAGGGTGCCAAAGCAATTAAGAATAAATGTGTCTCGTGGAATATCAGGAAGCAATGCTGTTTTTAAATATAAATGATTTCTTCGACAGATATATTTAATTGATCAAGTCAGTTAGCATACTTATTAAACTGCATGGTTCTTGTTTAATGATAGGTGTCATATCCAGTTCAAGCTTCTTTCACATCAGTTCCTTTAGGGAGCGCAATCACTCTCCTCCCGACTCCTTGACGAAGGTCATCTCTTTCCCTTTGCTCACTGCTCGTTATCTTTTTTGATTCCTGCTAATTTACTTCCCATCCTCTTGCTCTCGACCCACTCTTCCCGTCACTAACAGCTCACGGCTTTGTCTTTACTCCTGCAGGCCATTTTCTTCTGGATGTCCAGCGGTCACCTCTTGTCCATTAACCACTGGATCTTTAAGCTGGTTTCAGTTGCTTTGTTTATTAATTAATTTAATAATTGATGGAACTGGATATTTCACCGCGCTCTTTAACTGCTCTCTGAACTCGGACTGAATGGCCACATAAATAAATGTGTTTGTACAGCAACTTAAATTCCGCAGCATATATGCAACATTTTCAAAGATATAATAAGAATCATCATCAAATAAATGACCAATGCGAAAAATATATAACACATACACCAACCACAGAAATATGAAGCTGCCAGATATGGTGAAGAGTAAAATCATAGACTTCCTCCTTCTCTCCATTTCAGAGTCACTGTGATTATCTTTCTTGCTCTGACCTCTCAGTCTCTGACGAACTCGACTGGTCACTAAAATGTGTCTGAACGTCAGAGCGTTCAGCAACAGAATTAAACTGAATGGCATTATTGGTGTTAAAACTTTTTCAAACATTCTAAATCCAATCCATCGAGGGTCAGTAAAATAGCTTCGCTTATTAGTGCAGCGCCATTCTACATTGTCGATTTCCAGAAAAGGTTTAAATCTAAAGTAGACGGGAATATTTTTTAGACGGAGCAGAATGCCAGTTGTTGATAGAACCACAGTCGCAGTTTTCCTGGTGCAATATTTCGATTTCAGCTTCTGGCGACAAATGGCGACAAATCGATCAAATGTGAAAGCGATGGTGAACCAAACCGAACAGTCGATGGCTGCACGGATCAAGACATAGATAGAGCGACACACAGAGGTGAGATCAAGGAAATGTAATGGGAAATAATAATCATTGATTCTCCGGAGTATGATCTCAGTTATAATGACCAGTAGATCCGCTGTTGACATGGTCACCAGGTAACGGGTGGTGCAGCTGGAGAGTCCGCAATTTCCCTTGGACAGGATCACAATTGAGACTAAATTAACTGTAAAGGAGAGAAGGGAAAAATGGCTGAAAATTACTGAAAAACATTCTCCGCTCCTCAGCCCTGGCAGGAAGGATTTGAGCACCAAAACCGTGTGGATTGGGATCAGGTCAGATCGGGTCCATGACCCCAACCTGCCTCCAACCCCAGCACTTCCAGATTTAACAAATCCAGGACGGGCAGGTACAGCGCACCGCTCATCAGATGCTGGTAAACTAGTTAAATATAACAACGTGGAGCCCAAGAATGGGTAGACTGGAGAACTGCACCCGGTCTCGAACCACTGCCAGTGTAGGAACCCATCCTGGAATCAAATCACTCCCTGGGTTCGAAGAAATTCCTCCCTGATTCGAACCAGTCCCTCGGATCGGAGACATTCATACGTCTTGGACCACTCCCTTTGATGTATAAATGAGTTAAATTGAAAAGGGAATTTACTGAGTCGATGCAAATGTGATCACAGCACAGGCTTTCATTTCTACAGGAATATCGTCAGAAGAAAAGTGTCATAATAACGTATTGGAAAGGTGGTGATTGAACACGTGAATAATGTTTACTCATCTGGACTACACATGATAAAAATATCCAGGGTAACCAGCAGGTGCACATATTCTTCACAAAAATAATACCATAGCAGGGAGATTATAGTTATTGGGATCTGTTGTGGCTCCATTAAGTCGATAAGAGAAGGATGATTGTTGAACTAATAGAGGCCTTTAAAATAAAAAAAGGGTTACAGAGGGAAAACGTGGACCTGATATTTTCACTTTGCTGGTGACCAGTTCTGCATTTCCTCAAAATAAGATGGTCATCAATAAATACGTGATGGATTTCAAGAGAGACCTATTTACTTGTACTGCTGAGAACGTGGAATTGACACCTCTTGGAGTAGTTGCAATGGAAGAAAAAATAAGAAGAAGTGAGGTTAGTGCATGATGGAGACAGGATTGGACGGATATGCTGACAGGATTAGATGAGCTGGAATGAAGAGAGGCTCGTGCAGAGCAGGAAGACTGTCCTAATCCAGTTGTACCGAACGCCCAGATTCTGTGTTGTAAAATCAACAAGTTGTCTATTAACATGTCATAGTCATCCGTGTTTTTCGTAATATTGAAGAGGATTATTTATTATTGCAGTGCACTTGTGAGCAAACGCTTCTTGGGACTGTGCTCGGGAAGGCTATTAATCTGCATCTGATGGTGCTGTCAACAACTCTAATTAGAATTAGAATAAGATGGGGACCCACACTGAATACAATTACAGATACTCCATCAAATACATGTTCCCTGGAGTTACATTGTCCACACCAGTTTGTCAGCCACAATCAGTACAATTCTAGAGTGTCAGAGACTCCCAGTTGTACATGATCACAGAGGTCAGGTGCTCCACTCCAGTTAGTGCGCACACACAGTATAATTCTACACTAACAGATAATTCCAGTAATCCTTCCACTCTGAGATTTTCCTGCTCTGAGCTGTGATTCTACAGAACACAACATTCCACATAATTCAATAACTTTACAATGCAGAGTGTCTCGAGCTTGAAACAGTTGAGACAATAGATTAAAACTGCACAGATAAATCAGGAAATGAATGCAATTATATTATTGAGTGTGTGTCTGTGTAACTGTAACCATTCGATCGCATGTAATATTATTATTCCCATGGTAATGCAAGAAAACAGCTCATACACAGATTTACAAAACCTCATTGGTTATAGATATTTCCCAGGAACGCCAATGACAACAAGGATCACATAGAATATTTTCCTGACCCATTGAATTGGTCCGTGCATTTCTGCTTGGAGTGATCGGTCTGTTCGTGCTGCAGGTAATATCTCTGAAATAAATTCTGAGGTGACACATTCCCAGTGCATTAACTTTATACCCTCCCGGATCTCTGTGGGGATACACATGTTGCAAAATTGTTAAAACAGTTTTTCTTAATCTTTGAACAAACAGATTACGACAGTTGTGCTAATTCCCTGTTGATGGAATATGTTTTCCACTAAAATTGAATTGGACCCATCCCCATCCCCACCCCAAAGTCTGGACAAATCTGATCACAATGAGCAACTAATCATAACTGGAAGCTGTGTTAAACAAAAATAAATGAAGTCCGAGAAAAATCATGAGTCCCATCTGTGGATGTCATGTTGTTTTAGTGATGGCCTGCACTCTGCATGACTATTCAGAAATTAAATTCCTAACGTCGGAGAAGCCTGTAACGGATGTTCGTCTATACTTTGGATGCTCTCTTTATCTGCGCAATTCCGTTCAACAATTCATATATTCAAACAAAAAGGAGTATGGAATGGTTGCAACACAGCACTTGGCCATTTGGTCTGTCTTGACCATGTCAGCTCTCTGCATGGGCAGCTCAGCTAATCTCACTCCCACATCTCCTCATCACTGACCTGCATTGTTTTTCTCTTCAGTTGTTTATTCAATTCGCTTCTGATTGATTCAGTCTTCACCACTCTCTCAGCCAGTTCATTTCATATCCTCAAAACGTGCTTTGGAAACATACATTTTCCCTCATGTCGTTTTGATTCTTTTGCCACTCCCTTAAACCTGTGTCCTTTGCTTTTCGCCAGGTTTGCCAATGAGAGCAGCTTCTCTCTATCTACTCTGTTTAAACAACCCATGGTTTGGAACAACTCTATCAAACTCTCTCTCAATTTCCTCTTTCAGGAGAAAAACCTCGATTCTCTAATCTGTCGGCATAAAACATATGTCACCCATGGAATTTTCATTTGAACATTTTCTACGCCTGCTCTACAGCCTCAAAGTGTGGTGCCTCGAACTGGACACAATGGCAGGATTTTCAATATTGTTCTCTCCCTCACACGGTCCAAGCTACTCCGTTTCCCTTTTCAACCTCTTTATCCGATGCATCGATCATTGTGGCTGTGTCAAACCCTTGTTCGCATCGAGCTCTAAAATTTAATCAAATTTGCATTGAAATATCTGTACCTCTCTCGCCTGAAAACGGTCCATCTGTGACTTCTTACTTCTCTTCCACGAATTTCCTCCCTCAATATAAGTGTACACACTCTGCATCAATATTTACTATGATCCAGCAACTTCCACAGTTATCTCGACCACACTTCCTCAAACTCCACTTTGCATAAATAATAACTTCCATTCTCTTACTTTCCTCATCGCCTTTTGTTTGTTTAAACGATTAAATTTTCCATATCAGTGCTTCTGTAGTCTTTTCATTTCACATTAACCGTGCATTCCTCACATTAGTATTGCAGAGGCCTCAGCTTTATCTGTTCCATCACCCGAGTGACTGTCCTCAGCTCCTTCCCTACCTTCCAGAACCATGGTATTAATTCACTTATTCTCACTTTCCATTCCAACCGCCTCCACCTTCAACAAATCATCCTCCTCCATTTCCACCATGTCGAACTAAAATCGCGAACATAATATCTGTATTAACTCTTCCGTCACATCAAAGATGAGGTTTGCTTGCCCGCAGCTCCTTTCTGTGCAAGTGCAAGAGATGCAACAGATTTCCTCTCACCTAAGGTCTTTAGAAATAAAAGAGGGAGTAGGCCATTCAGCCCATCGATCATGTTCTGCCATTCCATAATATAATGGTTTATCTGACCATGGCCGTAATTGCAATTTCCTGCCAGACAACAGTAACTCTTCAGTCCCTCGTAAATGAAAAGTCAGTCTCAACCAGCCTTGAATATATTCAATGACCCAGACTCCACTGACTTCTGCATAAGTGAATTCTAAATGCGATGGAACTTCAAGAGAATAAATTCCTCCTCATCACCATTTTAACTGGGAGACCGCCTATTCATAGTGGCGCAGTAGTTAGCACCGCAGTCTCACAGCTCCAGCGACCCGAGTTCAATTCTGGGTACTGCCTGTGTGGAGTTTGCAGTTCTCCCTGTGTCAGTGTGGGTTTTCTCCGGGTGCTCCGGTTTCCTCCCACAAGCCAAAAGACTTGCAGGTTAGTAGGTAAATTGGCCATTACAAATTGCCACTAGTATAGGTAGGTGGTAGGGAAATGTCGGGACAGGTGGGGATGTGGTAGGAATATGGGGTTAGTGTAGGATTAGTATAAATGGGTGGTTGATGGTCGGCACCGACTCGGTGGGCCGAAGGGCCTGTTTCAGTGCTGTATCTCTAAACATAAACATAAACAAACGGTAGAGAATGTGCTGAGCTCGGAACCGGGCAGGGCATCAATGTAACACACATCTGGGCTTAGCCTGAGGCAGCAAGGTGAAGGCTTCTTGCTCCTTGGATGTGGGCATTGCTTGCGAGGCTGTGATTTGTTATCGACCTTTAGTTTCTCTTGGGGACGTGGTGGAGAGCCACCTTCTTGAAACGCTGGACTCCATCTGCTTTAGGTACACCCGCAGTACAATGAGAAAGGAGGTTCCAGGATTTTGACCCAGCAATTGTGAAGAAATGACGATGTCGTTCCAACTCAGGATGTCTGTGGCTGGAGGGAACTTGCAGGTGTTGATGTTTCTATGCGTCTGCCACCCTTATCCTTTTAGGTGTTAGCGGTCTCTTGCTTGGTATGCGCTGTCGAAATAAATTCAGTAACTTCCTGCGGTGTGATGTTATATATGGTGCACACGGCAGCCACTGTGTGCTGGTGGCGGAATGAATTAAGTGTTAGTGT
The DNA here is from genome assembly GCF_036365525.1 of Heterodontus francisci. Lineage (NCBI taxonomy): Eukaryota > Metazoa > Chordata > Chondrichthyes > Heterodontiformes > Heterodontidae > Heterodontus > Heterodontus francisci. The sequence continues at coordinate 8,918,238 of NW_027140919.1, forward strand.
GGTGCATCGGAGGCACTTCAAGCAAGTCCATTTGTTTGGATCCTGCTGAGGCGCTTGAGTTTTGTTGGCGGTGGCACAGATCCAGGTAAGTGTAGTATATTCCATTATTCCTGACTTATGCCTTGTAGATTGTGGATGTAAAAGTCAGTGAGTTATTTATTGCATAAATCCCAGCGTCTGATCTTCTGTGGAGCAACAACATTTGTTTGGCTGGCCCAGTTAAAATTCTGATCAAAGGTAACGCGTGTGATATTGATAATGTGGTAATTGGGGACTGACCACAACGATTAATATCAAGGGGAGGTGGTGAGATTCTCTCCTGTTGACAAGGCCATTTCATGGCAAATGTTTGATGTGAATTTTAGATGCCAATTAGCTGCCCAAATCTGATGCAAACAATGCAAAATTGCCGTGTCTTTTGTGGGAGTGAAAGAAGACAGTTTCAGTTTGTCCGTCATTCATCCAGAGTGAATGTCTTCTCATCTTGGCCTCAATCTTTGACCGAATGATTGAAAGAGGCAAATCACAGGGTAGTTGGGGGATGTATAAACTGTCGTTGGTCTATTTGTTGAAACAATCCATGAGCTTCATGATTGGCTGTGATAATTTCGAAAAGATACATTATAATGATCAGGAGAACATGGAAAATACGCAGATATGTGTCATATATGGACAAGAGGAGGGGTCATTGGATCTGATACAGGCTCTTCAATTCCCTATCAATGTTTAGTTACATGTTTTAAATGGGAGGTCACAATATGGATAGTAAAGATGCTGTGTATCAAACCTTGGGGCATTCAAGGCTGTATCTTGGGAATTATATGAACCATTGCTTCTCACAACATGGCGGGCCATTGTAGTAACAGGGGGGATTGCAGAATGGGTGTGCGAGGGTTCGGGCTAATGAGAGGCCCAACCTTGCCTTCTTGTCGATGGAACTGTAGCTCGAGTGTCCAGTTGGGAGGAGATGGAGGAAGCTGTTAGCAGCACAGCTCTGACTCAGAGTTCCGGAAGTGATTGCGAACAGATTGCAGAGTTCCACGGAAAGTAAGTAATACAATTCCGGTCCCCAGGATATCATTTTATCTTCTGGGTTACCTAAACACAGCAGCAAGAAGCCTTCAACCCCGAGGATTATGTCAGTTGGCTGTAAAGGCAAAGCTGCCACAGGTTTCACATTTATAACAACAAAAATCCAAAGACGTGGATTCACTGCTGAATCAGATTCAATCCTTTGTCAGTTCACAAATCTTCCTATTTCAATAATTTCGTTTCCTTGCTCAAGAAGGTCTATTTTCCCTCGTAATTTTACATGTTGTTCCCAAATATTTATGTGATTTTATGTTCGATTTCGCACAATATCAGGATGTATCAGTTCTACACTTCCTAACTTGGCATTCAACAAACCCCCTAAAAAATCTTCAAGGCAAATCTGCCAGCAAAAGCATGCCCACTTCCTTCTGCGTCTCCCACACATGAATTACAATTATTGCGGATGTTTTACTTTGTGGTGAGTTGGTTCCTTGTTGTTTTGAATTACCCTGAGGGAGGGACTCATAGCCTCATCGAATATTTAGTTCACCTGCCCTGCACGGCCTGAAGTCAGGCAAATCCCACGCCCTGACAGAGATCAACAAAGGAACATGAAACATCCCAATTACAAGATCCGATCCTGGGAAGGCGCAAAATGTAAATTTCTTAAACATGCATCTGTCAAAGGATAAAGCAGGAGCCAGTCTTACTTCCACATAGGTTTATTCACAATAATACATACAGCATAAGTGCCGACAGCATTTCTCTTCTCCAGACCGTACCCCTCCCCAGGTGGAAACTGGTTATTCCATATGCACCCTGATCTTTCCACAATTAGTATCAGCTGCGCTTAGTCACAATTAGAGCATGCAGCGAGACATACTCAATTCATAATTTATTTGCAACATTGGTTCATTAGCAGCATTTTATTATCAGTCCATGAATGTGTCCATTGTACATTATTACTTGTCTTGTGATTCCTGTTCGAATATACAAGCTACATGTGAGAATTTCAGATCCTGTTTGAAGACCAGAACTGCTCTTCACATGTCCTGCATTGCATGAATTCACACCCTCTAGACTGTTCATTCAACACTCACCACGAAATCTAACACTATCGCACTCACTCACACAGCGACATACACAAACACACTTAAGGAAAGTACAGTTGAAAAGAGTAGTGCACTTTTACAGCTTATAATCAAAATAATAGTTCATAATTCACATGGCTCGCAGTCGAAAAGACACTTTGCGGACCTTATGAAAAAGACACCTTCACTCTTGAAGTGGAGCTTAGCTAAGTTCAACAGCCAGAGTCACGTTCTGAAGTGGCTTTCAGGATTCTCTTGACGGGACAGAATTTCTGCAGGCCACAAACTTGGTTACTTTCAGTCTCGTTACCAAGAGGCCACTTTGCAGTATTGGTGGGTTCGAAATGGAACAGGCTTGGAGACGTCACCATGTTGCAGTCTCCAATTATTTAGGCATAGATTTTTCTGCCCTTTTTGCTGTTGCTGTTGTGACTTTCTTCAGATAGCAGTTAAAGAATAAAACAAAACCAACATGGTTAGCTGACCATGTGCATTATCACATTTCCCTTTCTCAAATATGGTGTTGGAATTAGTGTGATTATTCATTATCTGGCTCATTGCTTGATTACGGTCTTTGTTTCAGAAAGACCCATTCTGTTCAGGATTGCCTCTTGGATTGTCTCAGGATACGTGGAGTTGCCACTTCTTAGTCTGGAATGTATCATTTTGTCCTTGCGAGACAGTATGGCTGTTTAGAAATTCACTGATCAGGTCAGATAACCTTTGGTGGCCATTATTTGCGGTTCGTATGGTCCATTTTAATAGAAAAGTCAGTTACAAAATCTTACACACTCAGTGAAAATCTGTGTTAAAAGATATGAATTTGAAATGGCTCTCCTGGGCCTGGCAATAATATTAAATTAATTGTGTCAAATGATATTAGTGCTAAAATATCTTCTTTGGCCTCCTTATCTGGAGCGACAATGGGTGAGCGTCTGGAGGTGGTCAGTGGTGTGTGGAGCAGCGCCTGGAGTGGCTACACAGGCCAATTCTATTTATTTATTTATATTTATTTATTTAGAGATACAGCACTGAAACAGGCCCTTCGGCCTACCGAGTCTGTGCCGACCAACAACCATCCATTTATACCAACCCTACAGTTGTCCCATATCCCCTCCCACCTGCCTACACCAGGGGCAATTTACAATGGCCAATTTACCTATCACCTGCGACTGCTGGATAGGTTTGTCCCGCTGAGACAAGGAAGGGATGGTAGGGGGAAGGAACCTTGGATGACAAGAGATGTGGAACAGCTAGTCAAGAGGAAGAAGGAAGCTTACTTAATTATTTATTTTTTTAATTTAGAGATACAGCACTGAAACAGGCCCTTCGGCCCACCGAGTCTGTGCCGACCATCAACCACCCATTTGTACTAATCCTACACTAATTTCATATTCCTACCATATCCCACATTTCCCGACCATCTACCTGTACTCGGGGCAATTTATAATGGCCAATTTACCTATCAACCAGCAGGTCTTTGGCATGTGTGAGGAAAACGTAGCACCCAGAAGAAACCCACGCAGACACAGGGAGAACTGGCTAACTCCACACAGGCAGTACCCAGAAGTGATCCCGGGTCGCTGGTGCTGTGAGGCTGCGGTGCCAACCACTGCGCCAGTGTGCAGCCCGACGCTAAGGTTGAGAAAGGAAGGATCAGACAGGGCTCTAGAGGGTTACAAGGTAGCCAGGAAGGAACTGAAGAATGGGCTTAGGAGAGCTAGAAGGGGACATGAAAAAGTCTTGGCGGGTAGGATTAAGGAAAATCCCTAGGCGTTCTACACTTATGTGAGGATGGCCAGAGTGAGTGTAGGGCCGATCAGGGATAGTGGAGGGAACTTGTGCCTGGAGTCGGAGGAGGTAGGGGAGGTCCTAAATGAATACTTTGCTTCAGTATTCACTGTTGAGAGGCACCTGGTCGTTTGTGAGGACAGCGTGGAAAAGGCTGATATGCTCGAACAGGTTGAGGTTAAGAGGGAGGATGTGCTGGAAATTTTGAATGTTATGAGGACAGATAAGTCTCCGGGGTCAGACGGGATATACCCAAGGATGTTACGGGAAATGAGGGAAGAGATTGCCGCGCCTTTGGCGATGATCTTTGCGTCCTCACTGTCCACTGGAGTAGTACCGAATGTTTGGAGGGTAGCAAATGTTATTCCCTCGTTCAAGAAAGGGAATAAAGATAACCCTGGGAATTATAAACCAGTCAGTCTTACGTATGTCGTGGGCAAATTATTGGAGAGGATTCTGAGGGACAGGATTCATGATTATTTGGAAAAGCATGGTTTGATTAGAGACAGTCAGCATGGCTTTGTGAGGGGCAGGTCATGCCTCACAAGCCTTATTGCATTCTTTGAAGATGTGACAAAACACATTGATGAATGAAGAGCAATGGATGTGGTGTGTATGGATTTTAGCAAGGCGTTTGATAAGGTTCCCCATGGTAGGCTCATTCGGAAAGCAAGGAGGCATGGGATACATGGAAAGTTGGCTGTCTGGATACAAAATTCGCTGGCCCATAGAAGTCAGAGGGTGGTAGTAGATGGAAAATATTCAGCATGGAGCTCGGTGACCAGTGGTGTTCCACAGGGGTCTGTTCTGGGACCTCTGCTCTTTGCGATTTTTATAAATGACTTGGATGAGGAAGTGAAAGCCTGGGTTTGCAAGTTTGCCGATGACACGAAGATTGCTGGAGTTGTGGATAGTGTGGAAGGCTGTTGTCGGTTGCTTTGGGACATTGACAGGATTCAGAGCTGGGCTGAGAAGTGGAAGGTGGAGTTCAACCTGGAAAAGTGTGAAGTGATTCATTTTGGGAGGTCGAATTTGAATGCAGAATACAGGCTTAAAGACAGGATTCTTGGTAGTGTGGAGGAACAGAGGGATCTTGGGGTCCATGTCCATAGATCGCTCAAAGTTGTCACCCAAGGTGAGAGGGTTGTTAAGAAGGCATATGGTGTGTTGGTTTTCATTAACAGGGGGATTGAGTTTAAGAGCTGCGAGGTTTTGCTGCAGCTCTATGAGGCCCTACTCCGGCCACACTTGGAATATTGTGTTCAGTTCTGGTCGCCTCATTATAGGAAGGATGCAGAGGAGATTTTCCAGGATGCTGCCTGGACTGGAGGGCATGCCTTACGAAGAAAGATTTAGGGAGCTAGGGCTTTTCTCATTGGAGCGAAGAAGGATGAGAAGTGACTTGATAGAGGGGTACAAGATGATGAGAGGCATAGATACAGTCGATAGCCAGAGACTTTTTCCCAGGGGGAAAGGGCTATCACCAGGGGGCATACTTTTAAGGTGATTGGAGGAAGGTTTTGGGGAGATGTCAGAGGTAGGTTCTTTACTCGGAGAGTGATGCGTGCGTGGAATGCGCTGCCAGCGGTGGTCGTAGAAGCAGATACATTGGGGAGATTTTAGCGACTCTTGGATAGATACATGGATGATAGTAGAATGAAGGGTAGGTACGTAGTTTGATCTTAGAGTACGTTAAAGGTTCGGCACAACATCGTGGGTCGAAGTGCCTGTACTGTGCTGTACTGTTCTATATTCTATGTTCTATGTTATATGTTCTATGTTCACACTGGATCATGGAATCACAGAACAGCTGCATTTGAGATGGAGTCCATTTGGCCTATCATTTATGCACTGGCTCTGCGAATGAGCAATTTATCTTGAACCATTCCCCGCCTTCTCTCCCTAACTGTTGCACTTCGCATTTCTGTGGAGTGAACCTCATCTGCCACTTGGTCTTGCATTCCAGCAAATTGTCACTGTCCTTTTGCAGTTTCTTACTGTCCTCTGCACAGTTCAGAATTGTTCCAAGTTCCATATCATCCACAAATATTGAACGTGTGCCTTGTACACCAAGATCCAGATTATTAATATATATCAGAAAAAGCAAGACTCCCAACACTGACCTCCAGGGCATTCCATTGCAAACCTTCCTCCAAGCAGAAAAAAACATCCATGAACCACAATTCCCTGCCCTCTACCACTTAGCCAATTTCGTCTCCATGTTTCTGCTGTCCCTTTCGTTCCTATGCAATTCTTCCTCTTCAGATAACAGTCTGATTCCCATTTGAATTTCTAAATTGAGCCTTCCTCCACCACACTCTCAGGCAGTGCATTCTATATCCTAAGTACTCACTGCATGAACGCTTTTCCACATGTTTCTTTCAAATCTTTTGCTAATTACTTTAAATCTGTGCCCTCTCGTTCTTGATCCTTTCACGAGTGGGAACAGTTTCTCTCTATCTACTCTTACAAAGATCTCATGATATTGAATTCATTTATCAAATCACCTCTCAGCCATCTCCTCAACAAAGAAAACAGTCCCAACGTCTACAACATATGTTCATATCTGGAGTTCCACATCACCAGAACCATTCTTGGGAATCTTCCCTGCATTCTCTCCATTGCCCTTCCATCTTTCCTGTAATGTATTGCCCTCAACTGGACGCAATACTGCAGCTGAGCCTAAATTTGAGTCTTATACAAGTTTAACACAACTTCCTTGCTCTTGTACTCTATACCCGAATTAGTTATGCCCAGCGCATTGTATGCTTTATTAACTACATTCTCAACTTATCCTGCCACCGTCAATGACTTATGCGCATATGCACCCAGGTCGCTCTGCTCCTGCACCCTCTTTAGAGGTGCCCCCTTTATTTTATATTGTCTCTCCATGTTCTTCCTTCCAAAATGAATCACTTCACATTTCTCCGTATTAAACTTCATCTGCAACTTGTCTGCTGATTCTATCAACTTGTCTATGTCCTTTTAACGTTCTGCACTATCCTCCTCACAGTTCACAATTGTTCCAAATGTCGTAACATCTACAAACAACAATGTCTAGAAAATTGATATATGGGATCACCAATCGGGAACGTTATTCACCAGGACTTCCAACCCAGCTATTTGTTTATTCCTAATAAATAGCTACTTTAAAAGAAACATTGTAAAACTGGTTAACCGTTGTTTCTTTGAATGTATGTTTAGTTTAGAGATGCAGCACTGAAACAGGCCCTTCGGCCCACCGAGTCTGTGCCGACCATCAACCACCCATTTAGACTAATCCTACACTAATTCCATATTCCTACCACATCCCCACCTGTTCATATATTTCCCGACCACCTACCTATACTCGGGGCAATTTATAATAGCCAATTAACCTATCAACCTGCAAGTCTTTGGCACGTGGGAGGAAACCGGAGCACCCGGAGGAAACCCACGCAGACACAGGGAGAAATTGCAAACTCCACACAGGCAGTACCCAGAATTGAAACCGGGTCGCTGGAGCTGTGAGGCTGCGGTGCTAACCACTGCGCCACTGTGCCGCCCATGTGTAATGTGATGACCAGAATTTCACGCAATATTCTAAGTGTGGCCGAAGGTTCTGTACAGCTGCAGCATGACTTGCCAATTTTTATACTCTATGCCCCGATTGATGAAGGCAAGCATGCCGTATGCCTTCTTGACTACCTTAACCACCTGCATTGCCACTTTCTGTGACCTGGGGACATGCACACCAAGATCTCTCTGCCGTCAATACTCCGAAGGGTTCTGCCATTTACTGTATACTTCCAACCTGCATTACAACGTCCAAAATGCATTACCTCATATTTGTCCGGATTAAACTCCATCTGCCATTTCTCTGTCCATGTCTCCAACCGATCTATATCCTGCTATATCCTCTGACAATCCTCATCATTATCCGCAACTCCACCAACCTTTGTGTTGTCCGCAAACTTATTAATCAGACCAGCTGCATTTTCCTCCAAATCATTTATATATACTACAAAGAGCAAAGGTCCCAGCACTGATCTCTGCGGAGCACCACTAGTCACATCCCTCCATTCAGAAAAGCACCCTTCCACAGCTACCCTCTGTCTTCTATGACCGAGCCAGTTCTGCATCCATCTTGCCAGCTCACCTCTGATCCTATGTGAGATTTTGTCCCAGTCTGCCATGAAGGACATTGCCAAAGGCTTTACTGAAATCCATATAGACAACATCCACTGCCCTTCCTTCATCAATCATCTTCGTCACTTCCTCAAAAAACTCAATCAAGTTAGTGAGACACGACCACCCCTTCACAAAACCATGCTGCCTCTCGCTAATAACTTCGTTTGTTACCAAATGGAAGTAAATCCTGCCACGAATAAACCTCTCTAATAATTTCCCGACCACTGACGTAAGGCTCACCAACCTACAATTTCCTGGATTATCCTTGCTACCCTTCTGAAATAGAAGAACAACATTGGCTATTCTCCAGTCCTCTGGGACCTCACCTGTCGCCAATTAGGATACAAAGATTTCTGTCAAGGCCCCTGAAACTTCTTCCCTTGCCTCCCTCAGTATTCTGGGATAGATCCCATCAGACCGTGGGGACCTATCTACCTTAATGTTTTGCAGGACACGTAACACCTCCTCCTTATTGATAATGAGATAACTGAGACTATCTACACTCCCTATCCCTCGACTCATCATCCACCATGTCCTTCTCTTTGGTGAATACTGATGCAAAGTACTCATTTAGTACCTCGCCCATTTCCTCTGGCTCCACACATAGAATTCCTCCTCTTTCCTTGAGTGGGCCAAACCATTTCCTGTTTACAGTCTTGGTCTTTATATATTAATAAAAAGCCTTGGGATTTTCCTTAATCCTGTTTGCCAATGACATTTCATGACGCCTTTTAGCCCTCCTGACTCCTTACTTAAGTTCCTTCCTACTGTCTTTATATTCCTCAAGGGCTTCGACTGTTCCCAGCCATAGCCCTTACGAATGCTTCCTTTTTATTTTTGATTTGGCTCACAATATCCCGCGTTATCCAAAGTTCCCGAAACTTGCCAAGAGGTTCAAGAGGAAGGCCCACAATTTTATCATGGTAACCAGGGATAGACAAGTAATGCTGGCTTTGTTAGCGTCACCCATATCTTCAGAACAAATAGAAATGAAGTAACATAGGAATAAAATCAATGAGTTTGTAATTGACTGATGAAAACCAGGCGAGGTCTGTGATCTCAGCGGGATGTTATTACCCGATAAACGAGTTATCTCCACAACTTGCCTTACCAGCCCCATGTGATCTCCTTTCTGCTGTTGTCTTCATCAGAAAACAAGTTAATCTTCACGGTTGGCTTTAAACATTGCTGAACGTCCAGTGTATACGTGAGATACGTTCTCAATTGCTTCTCTTACCAGACAGTCATGGACTTGCCTCCGTGTTCAATGGTGTACACTGGCTTCCAGTCTGGTCGCACGTTAATTTTAATGTTCTTATTCTTATATTTGAATTCCTGCATAGGCTCACCTCTCATATTAGCCCCTTTCCCCTGTCCATTTCTCATATTCTAGCATTCGAGTCTTTTCCAATTCCCTTTTTAAAGTGTGTTGCTTTCAGAATTAGAACATTACAGGAGAAGAGGTGACTTAATAGATACATAGAACATAGAACATTACAGCACAGAACAGGCCCTTTTGCCCTCGATGTTGCGCCGACCTGTGAAACCATCTGACCTACACTATTCCATTTTCATCGATATGTCTATCCAATGACAACTTGAATGCCCTGAAAGTTGGCGAGTCTACTACTGCTGCAGGCAGGGCGTTCCACGCCCCTACTACTCTCTGAGTAAAGAAACTACCTCTAACATCTGTCCTATATCTATCACCCCTCAACTTAAAGCTATGTCCCTTCGTGTTTGCCATCACCATCCGAGGAAAAAGACTCTCACTATCCATCCTATCTAACCCTCTGATTATCTTATATGTCTCTATTAAGTCACCTCTCCTCCTCCTTCTCTCCAACGAAAATAACCTCAAGTCCCTCAGCCTTTTCTCATAAGACCTTCCCTCCATACCAGGCAACATCCGAGTAAATCTCCTCTGCACCCTTTCCAAAGCTTCCACGTCCTTCCGATAATGCGGTGACCAGAACTGCACGCAATACCCAAGGTGCGGTCTCACCAGAGGATTGTACAGCTGCAGCATGACCTCGTGGCTCCTAAACTCGATCCCCCTACTGATAAAAGCTAACACACCAAATGCCTTCTTAACAGCTCGAGAACCTGGGTAGCAACTTTCAGGGATTTATGTACCTGGACACCAAGATCTCTCTGCTCATCTACACTGCCAAGCATCTTCCCATTAGCCTAGTACTCTGCATTCCTGTTACTCCTTCCAAAGTGAATCACGTCACACTTTTCCGCATTAAACTCCATTTGCCATCTCTCAGCCCAGCTCTGCAGCCTATCTATGTCCCTCTGTACCCTACAACATCCTTCGGCACTATCCACAACTCCACCAACCTTCGTGTCATCCGCAAATATACTAACCCATCCTTCTACACCCTCTTCCAGGTCATTTATAAAAATGACAAACAGCAGTGGCCCCAAAACAGATCCTTGCGGTACACCACTAGTAACTAAACTCCACGATGAACATTTGCCATCAACCACCACCCTCTGTCTTCTTTCAGCGAGCCAATTTCTGGTCCAAAGCTCTAAATAACCTTCAACCCCATACTTCCGTATTTTCTGCAATAGCCTACCGTGGGGAACCTTATCAAACGCCTTACTGAAACCATATACACCACATCCACTGCCTTACCCTCATCCACCTGTTTGGTCACCTTCTCGAAAAACTCAATAAGGTTTGTGAGGCACGACCTACCCGTCACAAAACCGTGCTGACTATCGCTAATGAACTTATTCTTTTCAAGATGATATTAATGTGATTTAATATTGCACTGGTCACAGTTTGGGTGACAGGGATCCTGCATCAGAAAATGCTGAAGGGAACTCCTCCAGTATTCAGGGTGGCTATATTTTAACTTAATACCATCACTTTTTTTAATCCATCACACTGTCTGCTATCTAAAATCAGCAACTAAATATATCAGAACTTAATCGCTGCAAAATGATGCTGCTGAAAACATGGAGATTTTCGGAGTGATTTTTGCTTTTAAAAATTGAGAAATAATTAGGATTTCTAAAAAATTATCCTGATTGCACCCAGTACTATAACGGAATGAAACATTCAAATATTTTGTTTTCTGACACTGTTGTCTGGGCGGTGAAATGTGAAATTTGTGTGCATGTTGGATGGGTGATTCAATGGGATGCATGTGACTTTAAAACGGAGGGCAGAATTTTGTCACACCGTGGCGACAGTCTGGAAGGCAAAATGCTTGTGGACAGCGGTGTGAAGGAATCCCAACGTTTTTTGCTGCTTGGTGATATTCCCAGTGTCGCCCGAGCTGGTGGGTCAAGGCCGCACTTTCAGACGACGGGCTGGTAACTGAGCCGATAGAACAGGAAATGCAAGGTAATTTTCCAAGCTATTCACAATTTGGTGAAATTCGCGCGAGGAAAATTACGTTTCAGAGCCTGGTCATCTGTAAGGAGGGGGAAACTCAGTGGAAGGTCAGTTTTCGATGCAAGAATCATCGTGGCAGTATAGGGAGGGTGAGAGATACTGAATCGCGGTATGGACTATCTGGAGGCTGACCAATCTTGGCGAGCACATCGGAGATATTCAGGTTGAGCATCCACTCCGGCTTGCAACTTAAGTATAAAGAGTAAAAAGAATGGAGGGCTTGAGAAATGAGGGCAACAATTTACAATAGGTCTCATCGACTCGAGTTTTGAGGCCTTCCATTGTGGAGGAAGATCCGAGATGGAGAGAGCTGCAGTCCCCAGCAATTCGGCTGCAGCACCCAGAGAGGGAAAAGGATCTTGTGGCTGGAAGAGTGTGTGGATGACCAGGGCGCATATAGCACGCAACCAGTGTCTTGAGTGGCGAAGATGCTACCCACCAGAGAGGGTTTACCATCAGAGGTTCTGCTTCCTGCACATGTCAGAGCAGCAGTGTCAGTGAATGTTGTGCCTCTCCAGAGAGGCGGCCACTGAGGTGTGTCCGGTGCTGGAGGAGGATCTGAACCCAATGAGAAGTGGTAGGCACCCATTTCCTGCGGCACTGATACTCACAGTGGCACTGAAATATTACACCTCAGGATCATCACAGAGATCTTCGAGAAACATTTGCGGGATTTCCCTGTCTGAAGCACATCAGCGCATCAAGATGGCCACAAATGCCATGTTCAAGAAGGCGAGCCAATACATGCACTTTCATACTAATCTGGACAGCCAGAGTGAAATTGTTGCGGTATTTGGGGAAATCGTTACATGCAGGGTGCCATCCACTTCATGCAGGTGGTCATCAATACTTCCATAGTCCAGGCAGCAATAGGATGGGCTTCTACTCTCTGTGCGCATGGTTTGGGAACGTTGTAAGTTCTTCTTATGTGTCTGTGCAAGGTTCCCTGGAAGCTGTCACGATGCCTTCGTTCTCAGGCAGTCTGAGGTGCACGAGGATTTCAGCCCTCCCATGAGAATTCAAGGATGGATAATGGGTGTGAAGGGCTACCCACTGAAGACATGCCTCATATGCCTGTGCAAAACCCCAGCGCAAATGCTAAGGAGAGCTGCAATAGCAGTCATGCAACAATTCCAATGATATTTGAGCAGTCCATAAGGCTGCCTCTGCTTCGATTTGATCTGTGAGAGAGAGAGGGCGAGAGGAATGCTGAGAGGGTGCTGCATACATTCTTTGACTACTCATTCTCTGGAGCTGCTGGAGGCCAATGATGACCACATCAACGCTATGCTTATTGCTCACCAGCATTTGTTTTTCCCTCATCCATTAGGACACACACTACCTGGTGCTTCCGCATACAGCTCACCATCTGTGCCATAGGCTGCTCTGCCTCCAGGCCTCCTCGCTCCACGGCCTCTTCCTCCATTGACATCAGGACTATGAGGTATGGAACGCCACCTCCAGTCCTTCTTCTTTAGTGCACATTACGAACTCAGTTCCCCTACAAGCACACAGATTAACATTTACTCATCATAGACATACACCATACCTTTGTTAGTGGCAGCCTCACTGTCCATGATGGCACCTCAACGATGCCTGCTGCATGCAGCCATTCAGTGTTGGAGGTGCAGGGCTCAGCTGTGACTGACCAGTGTCCTTCACAGGGAGGTTAATATACCTCTGGAAGCCAATGCTGCTGCCTGGTCATTGTTGCAGACTCAGTGGGGAGACCCCTCCTCCAGTTTCATTTTCATTTTTCTCTGGCATTTAAGGCTGCCAGCTAATGTTCAGTACCTCACTCACCTTGCCTAAGTACATCATGGCATTGATCCTGTTCCTGCACTGAAGCCTCTTACATGGGACCACCTCACGGCTGCTCACCTCCTGCTCAATCTCCTGCCATGCCCTCACTGCCTGCCTAGCTGGTCTCCTCCACCTGTCCCAAGCGCAAAGCGCTTCCCTCCTTGCCTTTGCTGCCTGGATGAGCAGTTGCAGCGTGGCAGGAGAAAACCGGGGCGCCACCCTTGATCTGGCTGCTGCCATCTGCCAAGCACACCAGTTGTCAGTCCTCCCACCCAATGTCCTTCAGAGCTCCTGCCGTTCAATCGATTGCTGGCTGTCTTTTAAATACGGCACTGGCCTAGGAAGACTCAACTACCGCCACATGACATGGTCCGACCATTCGCTCTCCTCTAATCTTGCTACAGCTGAAGATCACAATCTACCCTGGCCGGCCCAAATAGATTAACATTTAAAAATATCATTCTAAGTATTCAGTGTTACCATTTGATTTCTGTGAAAATCATTATTTCCTGTCAGGTCTGGTTCCGGGTGATTCTGATGATATTGAGACTGGAGCCATTGACACTCAGGATGGTCACTTGTTGCTGGACAGTGGTCCTGATGATGACTTCACACTGACAAGTGCTGGCGGTGATCTCTCCACTCTTGGTGAGTTAAACTCCCACAGTCACCAGCTCTCTGTCACTACTTTGAATTTCATTCCAATCGGCGATCTCACTGACCGCTGCTTGATTTAAATTCATGTTGTGATTAAAGGAAATTAGAATAAACAAAGCTTGACTTATTTTAGAAAAGACATCCTGATGCTATTCTGTGTGTGATATCGCTCTTATTAACACTCCCACTGCAAATCCTTCAAGTGCTCACACTGAGCACCCAGATTCAATCAAAGCAGATCCACTTCATCTGCTGTCACCCAGTGGAAATATAACAACACGGTGAATGAAGCTTGAAAACATTCAAAGGCCAACAAATTCCAGTCCCCTTTATGTTACTGACACAGATATCGATGACCCGCGCTGAACCCGCTTTCAGTCCAATCATTAATCCGTATTTTGTTCTCTCCACAGTACACAGCTCTCAGACACGCAACTGATCCGCTTTCAGTCCAATCATTAATTCTTATTTTTTCTCTCTCCACAATACACAGCTCTCAGACAAGCACTGAACCCACTTTCAGTCCAATCATTAATCCATAAACTTTCTCACCACAGAATACAGCTCTCAGATCCGCACTGAACCCGCTTTCAGTCCATTGATTAATCCATAATCTTTCTCTCCACAGTATACAGCTCTCAGAACCACACTGAACCCGCTTTCAGTCCATTGATTAATCCATAATCTTTCTCTCCATAGTATACAGCTCTCAGACCCACACTGAACCCGCTTTCAGTCCAATCATTAATCCATAATCTTTCTCTCCACAATATACAGCTTTCAGAACCACACTGAACCCGCTTTCAGTCCAATCATTAATCCATAATCTTTCTCTCCACAGTATACAGCTCTCAGAACCACACTGAACCCGCTTTCAGTCCAATCATTAATCCATAATCTTTCTCTCCACAATCTACAGCTTTCAGAACCACACTGAACCCGCTTTCAGACCATTCATTAATCCATAATCTTTCTCTCCACAGTATACAGCTTTCAGAACCACACTGAACCCGCTTTCAGACCATTCATTAATCCATAATCTTTCTCTCCACAGTATACAGAATTAGAATTAGAATTAGAATATTACAGCGCAGTACAGGCCCTTCGGCCCTCGATGTTGCGCCGATCATCTGACCTACACTATTCCATTTACATCCATATGTCTATCCAATGACCACTTAAATGCCCTTAAAGTTGGCGAGTCTACTACTGTTGCAGGCAGGGCGTTCCACGCCCCTACTACTCTCTGCGTAAAGAAACTACCTCTGACATCTGTCCTATATCTTTCACCCCTCAACTTAAAGCTATGTCCCCTCGTGTTTGCCATCCTCATCCGAGGAAAAAGACTCTCACTATCCACCCTATCTAACCCTCTGATTATCTTGTATGTCTCTATTAAGTCACCTCTCCTCCTCCTTCTCTCTAACGAAAACAACCCCAAGTCCCTCAGCCTTTCCTCATAAGACCTTCCTTCCATACCAGGCAACATCCTAGTAAATCTCCTCTGCACCCTTTCCAAAGCTTCGACATCCTTCCTATAATGCGGTGACCAGAACTGCACGCAATACTCCAGGTGCGGCCTCACCAGAGTTTTGTACAGCTGCATCATGACCCCGTGGCTCTGAAACTCGATCCCCCTACTAATAAAGGCTAACACACCATATGCCTTCTTAACAGCCCTATTAACCTGGGTAGCAACTTTCAGGGATTTATGTACCTGGATACCAAGATCTCTCTGCTCATCTACACTACCAAGAATCTTCCCATTAGCCCAGTACTCTGCATTGCTGTTACTCCTTCCAAAGTGAATCACCTCACACTTCTCCGCATTAAACTCCATTTGCCATCTCTCAGCCCAGCTCTGCAGCCTATCTATGTCCCTCTGTACCCTACAACACCCTTCGACACTATCCACAACTCCACCGACCTTCGTGTCATCCGCAAATTTACTAACCCACCCTTCTACACCCTCATCAGGTCGTTTATAAAAATGACAAACAGCAGTGGCCCCAAAACAGAACCTTGCGGTACACCACTAGTAACTAAACTCCAGGATGAACATTTGCCATCAACCACCACCCTCTGTCTTCTTTCAGCTAGCCAATTTCTGATCCAAAGCTCTAAATCACCTTCAACCCCATACTTGCGTATTTTCTGCAATAGCCTACCGTGGGGAACCTTATCAAACGCCTTACTGAAATCCATATACACCACATCCACGGCTTTACCCTCATCCACCTGTTTGGTCACCTTCTCGAAAAACTCAATAAGGTTTGTGAGGCACGACCTACCTTTCACAAAACCGTGCTGACTATCGCAAATGAACATATTCTTTTCAAGATGATTATAAATCCTGTCTCTTATAACCTTTCCCAACATTTTACCCACAACCGAAGTAAGGCTCACAGGTCTATAATTACCAGGGCTGTCTCTACTCCCCTTCTTGAACAAGGGGACAACATTTGCTATCCTCCAGTCCTCCGGCACTACTCCTGTCGACAATGACGACTTAAAGATCAACAACAACGGCTCTGCAATCTCCTCCCTGGCTTCCCAGAGAATCCTAGGATAAATCCCATCTGGCCCAGGGGACTTATCTATTTTCACTCTTTCCAAAATTGCTAACACCTCCTCCTTGTGAATCTCAATCCCATCTAGCCTAGTAGGCTGTATCTCAGTAATCTCCTCGGCAACATTTTCTTTCTCTACTGTAAATACTGACGAAAAATATTCATTTAACGCTTCCCCTATCTCCTCTGATTCCGCACACAACTTCCCACTACTATCCTTGATTGGCCCTGTTCTAACTCTTATCATTCGTTTATTCCTGATATACCTATAGAAAGCCTTTCAGCTTTCAGAACCACACTGAACCCGCTTTCAGTCCACTGATTAATCCATAATCTTTCTCTCCACAATATACAGCTTTCAGAACCACACTGAACCCGCTTTCAGTCCAATCATTAATCCATAATCTTTCTCTCCACAGTATACAGCTCTCAGACCCACACTGAACCCGCTTTCAGTCCAATCATTAATCCATAATCTTTCTCTCCACAATATACAGCTTTCAGAACCACACTGAACCCACTTTCAGACCATTCATTAATCCATAATCTTTCTCTCCACAGTATACAGCTCTCAGAACCACACTGAACCCGCTTTCAGACCATTCATTAATCCATAAACATTCTCACCACAGTATACATCTTTCAGACCCGCACTGAACTCGCTTTCAGACCATTAATTAATGCATAATCTTTCTCTCCGCAGTATACAGCTTTCAGACCAGCACTGATCCCGGTAAATACTGGTTCCCTCCATTCCTGAAAACAATGAGGAAGTTCACTGTGACACGTTCACAACAGCAGACATTCCACCAACGATGGACAGTGAATGTATCGGTCAATATCTTACATCTCCATCACCCAGGTAAGATCAATGCTTCATTATTTGTTACATGTATTTGTGCTGACAATGTGCAGTCCCGGCTGTTACCGATATTAGTATGATAATTAATGATGTTTTCAACCGTCATTGATTCCAAAATATAAGAGAGAACATTTGCTGTATTTACTGAGGAAATAGGAGGCTTATTGAAGCAGAAATATTCTGAGGAAATCATACACTGCCTTTGATGTGTTTGTTTGATGGTTAGCATTGCTGTAAAACTTTCAAGTAATTTTCTTTTTCTTTTAAGGTAAAATTCAGCCTCAAATCCTGCATATGATGTTTGCAGGCGGTGGATCACAGACTGGTGGAAAATATTCCATGTTAAACCTGAGAGAATGGCATGAACATTCCCAACAGTGTGAACATGATGAATGTGCTTTGCTTTACTATATAAACATCACTTCGTTTTAAGCAACCCTCATTTTACTTTGTGTTGAAATAACTCGATTTGTTTTTTTCTCTATATTTTGTCTGACAGTGTGTGTTTTCTGTTTAATTAATATTCCAAACAGAATTGATTTCGGACCATTTCTCTGTCGATACATATACTGAGATATATTACTCCACATGCATTTACCAACACTGTTACCGAGATTAAAACCATTGTTTAGTAATGAAGAGTTTATGCAAAGGTCCTTTTGCAACCGCCTCACATTTTGATCTCCGATTAAAGAAGGTTTAGAATACATCGGGTGACCAATAACAAATCTGTCTCTTTAATCTGCATTTCTTGTAACTGCTTCCGCCACTGCCATATAGTTAATGTGGACAAATTGCTGCAGTATATAATGTATGTGTTGATGTACAATGGAAATAACGTAAAATAATAATAACACATTTATTTAATGTTTTAGCTGGAATTTGTGCCTTTGTCAATATTAATGCCTATATTGTATTTCCAGTACTAAATATACACCAATTCCTCGATACAATATATTGTTGTTTTACTGTGCCACACTATCCCTGTGGATTCCGGAGTATGTTGGGAGAGCAGGAGAATCTGATCAGAAATTAAAGTGTTTTTGCACTTTAATTCTAAATATTTCAGTTATTCATCAGCAGAGCATAATCGTTACTCAGTCGGGAGAACGACATGAAGAGCGGACCTGTGTGAGAAGGGCAGCGGCGGTGGGAGATAAAAAGCGGCGGCAGAGAATCCCTTCTACCTCTCTCCACCTGTCAGAGCCGAGGTGTGACATCTCAGGAAAACAGGTAGGTGATTGGTGGGTATCTTGACGGTGTCTCTTTTGATTAGTCAAGTGGTTTAAATCAAGAAATTATTACTGCTGAAGAGTACAGGTAAGAAATTCACTTTTATAATATTTAACATCCAAATTAATTAATTAAATAGAATAGAAATGGCTGGGAAGGCAATGTGCTGCTGTTGCAGCTGTAATATGTGGGAGTTGGTGGACGCTGGTGCGATCCACGGTGACCACATCTGCAGCAAGTGTTAGCTGCTCGAGGTACTTCCGACTCAGATTTGATGAGCTGGAGTCCGAGCTGCGGACTGTGCGACCCATCAGGGAGGGGCAGAGTTACCTGGACACAGTATTTCAGGAGACAGTCACACTCTTAGATTAATTAACTCAAACTTGGACCATGGTCAGGGACATGAGGGTGTGACTGCGATTGAGGTAGGTATGGTGATCCCGAGTTTAGCTTTGGAGGAGACTTAGCGAGTCCCCTGTTTCAATAGGTAAGAGGTTCTTGTTCCCAGTGTGGACGCGGGCACAGACTGCAGGGAGGATGAATGAACTGAGCACATCACAGTTGTTCAGAGCGCCATTCAAGTGAGGCGTGAGAAGAGAAATATAGTAGTAATAGGGGATAGCATTGTTAGGTTAATAGATATGGTTCTCTGCAGCAAAGACAATGAGTCCTGAAGGCGGCGTTGTCTACCTGGTTCCAATATTAAGGACATCTCTGCTGGGCTAGAGAGAAACTTGGAGTGGGAGGGGAAGGATCCAGTTGTTGCAATCCAGTTAGGTACCGACGACATAGGTAGGCCTAGGAAAGAGGTTCTGCTAATGGACTATGTGCATCTCGGGGCTAAATTAAGAAACAGAACCACAAAGGTAATAATACCCGGATTACTACCTGAGCCACATGCACATTGGTATTATGAAAATAAGATTAGAGAGGTAAACACGTGGCTCCAAGATTGCTGTGGGTGAAATAGGTTCTGATTCATGTGACAATGGCACCAGTACTGGGTAAGGTGAGAGGTGTTCCGTTAGGATAGGCTTAATTTGAAACAAGCTGGGACCAGTGTCCTGGCGAATCGTATAACTCGGATTGTAGATCGGACTTTAAAATTATTAGTTGGGGGGCGGTGGGGGGGGGGGGTTCAGGTGGAGGGCGGGGAGGGTAGTGGTAGGGTTCAATTGAAGGGAAGTTTAAATAAGTCAAGGAAGAAGCGAGAGAGAAGAGCTGCAGGGTCATGAGGAAGCGATAAATAATCAAAGTATGAGAGGAAGGGGCAGAAAATATAAGCTGAAGCGTTAAGCGGAAATTAGAACCAGGATGAATAACAATGGTAAAAAGTCAAAGCTTAAGGCTTTTTATCTGAATGCAAACAGCATTTATATAAAGATAGATGATTTGATGGCACATATATAAATAAATGAATATGACTTGATAGCTATTAAAGAGACGTGGTTGTCGGGTGACCAAGACTAGGAACTCAATATTCACGAGTATTTGACGTTCTGGAAAAATCGGCAAAATGGAAAAGGAGGTGGAGTAGCTTTGTTAAAAAAGAAGCTAATAGTACGGTGGTGAGCAGTGATATAGATGCAATTTTGGGTGGAAATAAGGAATAGCAAGGGTAAGACTTCACTCGTGGGGGTCGTCTATCGGCCCTTGAAGAGATGCCTCACTGGAGGACAAATTTTAAATCGGACACAATGGAGGCATGTAAGAAGGGCGCTACAATTATCATGGGTGATTTTAATCTGCAGACTGACTGGACAAATCAGATTGGCAGAGGTAAGATGCAGGACGAATTTATAGAGTGCATCAGGGACTGCTACTGAGAGCAATACGTTGCAGAATTTACCTGGGAATAGGCTATTTAAATCTAATAATGTGTAATGAGGTAGGGTTAATAAGAGATATCATAGTTAAGGATCATCCGGGGGTAATGAGCACAACATGGAAGAATTTCAAAATCAGTTTGAAGGCGAGCAACTCGGGTCTCAAACTAGTGACCTCAACTTAAACAAAGACAATTTTGGAGGTATGAAGAAAGAGTTGTCTAAAGAGGGCTGGGAAAAAAAGACGAAGGGGAGGGTCAGTGGATGTGCAGTGGCAGACATTTAAACAGATATTTCATAATGCTCAGCAAAGAAAATTATCCAGGTCAAAAAGAAAGACTTGATGAGAAGGATGAACGGCTGGTGGTCAAAAAAGGCGGTCAAGGAGAGCAGCCAATCGAAAACGAAGGCATACAAAGCAGCAAAAACTAATGATAGGCCGGAGGATTTGGAATATTTTACCAACAAGCAGTGGATGACTAAGAAGCTGATAAAGAAGCAGAAAATCCATTATGAAAACAAATTGGCAGGAAATATAAAAACAAACAGCAAGAGCTTCCACGGTTATATAAAAAGAAAGAGAGTAGCTAAAGTGTGTGTGGGACCCGTGGAGGATGCGACTGGAGAGTTGATAACAGAGAACAGGGAAATGGCAGATAATTTAAACCAATATTTTGCATCGGTCTTCACGTTGGAGGACACTATAAGCATCCCACAGATGTCAGATAAGCAAGGAGCTAATGGGAAGAAAGAATCACAAGGACCCAGAGATGGAGAATCGCAGAAAAACAATTATTTTACTCTTCAGTAGACGTGGCAGTTTTATAATGTTTTGAATCACACTGGTTGTGTTTATCATTTACAGCCGAATTGCAGATATTCAGTACTTTTCCTCCAACATTGACCCTCACTGTATCACAAATAAAACATCAATGATGCTGCAGATTCTCAGTTCCTGCACCAACACATGTATTTACGCAGCGACCCAGACTAAATTCAGACAGGGGCTGAAGAACGTAGTGAATTACTTTCTCAATCTCATTGTTAAATTAGTGAAATCATAGAAAGAGCTGAAGGTTTCGTAGATTGGAACTAAATCCCATTCATATTCCATTCCCTACCCTCCACACATGACCAAATGCATATTTTATATTCACAGCAATGAGCCCTGAAATGATTTAAATATGATTCTGAGAGTATACTTTATTAATAAACTGACCTATTGAGGTGGGACTTCACACAAAGGCATCACTGAAAATCTCAGCTGGATTCAACCAAACCCAGCCTGGACGCAGAGCAAAATGGACATAGCGACAAATCACAGTGATTGTGAGATGATGAAAGGAACAGAAGTTGCAGTGAGACAGGGACACCAGTAGATGGAGATGGTGAGAGTGTGGCAGAAACTGCAGTGAGGCAGGTACTCCAGCAGACGTGGATGGTGAGAAAGACAGTAAGTGCACTGAGGCATGGCCACCTGCGGATGGAGATGCTGAGCAATTGCTGATGGGAAATTCTGTGTTCATGAGTTTGGAAGTTTCCACTAGTTTGAGGTATTTACTTTATTTAAACCTGAGATGCTGAATAAAAGAATTGCAATACAATTTGCGTTAAATGGCTATTTTCCCACTATGTAAACAGTTGTAACATTAAACTTGCTGATGTTCGTAACATTATTTTGATTGATTAAAGGTAATGTATAAATAAAGCAACATCATTAAATAAAACTCATGCAATCATTCACACATAAACACTCTCTAAATAGGTTGTGTTGAGTTCTTCATCACGAAATTTATGCCATCGGTCTCTCTCACCTATCTTTCCATGCTGGTATATTTTCTACTATACCTAAGAGTAATTGAAGTTTTGATCCTGTTGGCTTTTGAAAGTTAATATTTAATCTGCTTTGAGAAACCAATCAGACAGTGAATTCCAGAACATAACAACTCCCTGCCTATTAGCTTCTCCCCTCTGTTATGTAAACAGTTTTTCCTCATCTCTCCAAACAGAGGGAAACATTTTAAATACAGTTGATTTCTCCAGGACAGCAGCTGCAGAGGAGCTGGAACCTCCTGAATTTGGACAAGCGATGAACAAAAATCCCTCTGAAACCCCCAGTAGAGCTGAGGAAAGAAACAGTCAGGGAGCAAATGGAAACAAGTGACACTTTATCGCAGCAGTAAAAACTCTTTGCCCAAATGTGGAGGTCGTTATCGCTGAGCTTAAAAAGTGAGGAGAAAAGTGGAAGATTGTTAATAAAATGTGTGTTAAATGTCCATTTTCCAGCTTGATAAACCCTTCTAACATTAAAGTGGTAAATGAGAAGGAAGTTTTTCTTTTCCAATGATTACAGGCTAATGTTTAAATTCAGAGACCCGATAAGCAAGACCAGAGCGGCGTCAGCGAGAGCGGCAACAGGGGCGAGGAGACGGGGATAAAAAAAATGAAACAGTGGCTCTGTACTGTGGACCTGCTTGACCAAAAGAATCGAAGTGTGACGCCACAGGAGAGCTGGTAATTGACTGGTGGGTATTTCCTCCGTGTCTCCTTTTTTGTTTTGAATCATTACACGTTGAGTGTTCACTTAAATAATTATTTTTTTTAAATACTGAGATCCAAATTAATTAATTAAATAGAATAGAGATGGCTGGGCAGATGATGTATTGCAGCTGCAGTATGTGGGATCTGGTGGACGCCGGTGCGATCCACGATGATCACATCTGCAGCAAGTGTTGGCCGCTCAAGGGCCTTCAGCTCAGAGTTGATGAGCTGGAGTCCCAGCTGCGGACACTGCGACACATCAGAAATGGGGGGAGTTACATGGACACTGTTTTCAGGAGACAGTCACACCAATTAGATTAATTACATCAACATTAGACCGTCGGCAGGGACATGAGTGTGTGACTGCGTGTGACGCAGGTATGGAGATCCACAATTTATCTTTGGAGGAGCCTCAGCCAGTCTTTTTTTTATTCATTCATGGGATGTGGGCGACGCTGGCCACGCCAGCATTTATTGCCCATCCCCAATGTCCCTTGAGAAGGTGGTGGTGAGCTGCCTTCTTGAACCGCTGCAGTCCATTTGGTGTAGGTAGACCCACAGTGCTGTTAGGAAGAGAGTTCCAGGATTTTGACTGCGAGAATGAAGGAACTGCGATATAGTTCCAATCAAGATAGTGAGTGACTTGGAGGGGGACTTGCAGGTGGTGGTGTTCCCATGTATTTGCTGCCCTTGTCCTTCTAGTTGGTAGAGGTCGTGTGCTTGGAAGGTGCTGTCTAAGGAGCCTTGGTGCATTGCTGCAGTGCATTTTGAAGATGGTACGCACTGCTGCCAGTGTGCGTCGGTGGTGGAGGGAGTGAATGTTTGTCCATGGGGTGCCAATCAAGCGGGCTGCTTCGTCCTGGATGGTTTTGAGCTTCTTGAGTGTTGTTGGAGCTGCACCCATCCAGGAAAGTGGAGAGTATTCCATCACACTCTTGACTTGTGCATTGTCGATGGTGGAAAGGCTTTGGGGAGTCATGAGGTCAGTTACTCGCATGATGATTCCAAGCCTCTGTCCTGCTCTTGTAGCCACGGTATTTATATGGCTACTCCAGTTCAGTTTCTGGTCAATGATAGCCCCTTGGATGTTGATAGTGGGGGATTCAGCGATGGTAATGCCATTGAATGTCAAGGGGAGATGGTTATATTCTCTCTTGTTGGAGATGGTCCTTTCCTGGCACTTGTGTGGCGCGAATGTTACTTGCTACTTATCAGCCCAAGACTGGATATTGTCCCGGTCTTGCTGCATTTCTACACGGACTGCTTCAGTATCTGAGGAGTCACGAATGGTGCTGAACATTGTGCAATCATCAGCGAACATCCCCACTTCTGACCTTATGATTGAAGGAAGGTCATTGATGAAGCAGCTGAAGGTGGTTGGGCCGAGGCCACTACCCTGAGGATCTCTGCATTGATCTCCTGGAGCTGAGATGATTGACCTCCAACAACCACAACCATCTTCCTTTGCACTCGGTATGACTCCACCCACCGGAGGGATTTCCCCCTGATTCCCAATTGACCGCAGTTTTGCTAGGGATCCTTGATGCCATAATCGCTCAAATGCTGTCTTGATGTCAAGGGCAGTCACTCCCACCTCACCTCTTGAGTTCAGCTCTTTTGTCTATGTTTGAACAAAGGCTGTAATGAGGTAAGGAGCTGAGTGACCTTGGCGGAACCCAAACTGAGCGTCACTGAGCAGGTTATTGCCTAGCACGTGCTGTTGATGACACCTTCCATCACTTTACTGATGATTGAGAGTAGGCTGATGGGGCGGTAATTGGCCGGGTTGGACTTGTCATGCTGTTTGTGTACAGGGCAGACCTGGGCAATTTTCCACATTGCAGGGTAGATGCCTGTGTTGTAGCTGTACTGGGATAGCTTGGCTAGGTGTGCGGCAAGTTCTGAAGCACACGTTTTCAGTCCTGTTGCCGGAATATTGTCAGGGCCCATAGCTTTTGCAATATCCAATGCCTTCAGTCATTTCTTGATATCACGCAGAGTGAATCGAATAGGCTGAAGTATGGAATCTGTGATGTTGGGGACTTCAGGAGGAGGACGAGATCGATCATCAGCTCGGCACTTCTGGCTGAAGATTGTTGCAAATGCTTCAGCCTTATCTTTCGCACTGATGTACTGGGCTCCCCCATCACTGAGCATGGGGATATTTGTGGAGCCACCTCCTCAAGTTAGTTGTTTAATTGTCCAACTCCATTCACGGCTGGATGTGACAGGACTGCAGAGCTTAGATCTAATCCGTTGGTTATGGGATCGCTTAGCTCTGTCTATCACATGCTGCGTACACAGTTTGGCATGCAGATAGTCCTGTGTTGTAACTTCACCAGGTTGACACCTCATTTTGAAGTATGCCTGGTGCTGCTCCTGGCATGCCCTCCTGCACGCTTCATTGATCCAGGGTTGGTCTCCTGGCTTGATGGTAATGGTAGAGTGGGGGCTATGCCGGGCCATGAGGTTACAGATTGTGCTGCTGCTGATGGCCCACAGCGCCTCATTGATGCCCAGTTTTGCCTTGTTAGATCTGTTGGAAATGTATCCCATTTAGCACGGTGATAGTGCCACACAACACGATGGACGGTCTCCTCAATGTGAAGGCATGACTTCGTCTCCATAAGGACTGTGCTGTGGTCACTCCGACCAATACAAACATGGACAGAAGAATCTGCCGTAGGCAGATTGGTGAGGACAAGGTCAAGCATGTGTTTCCCTCGTGTTGGTTCCCCCACCACCTGCCGCAGATCCAGTCTAGCAGTTATGTCCTTTACGACTCGTCCAGATCTGTCAGTAGTGGTGCTGCAGAGCCACGCTTGGTGCTGGACACTGAAATCCCCCACCCAGAGTACATTTTCTGCCCTTGCCACCTTCAGTGCTACCTCCAACTGGTGTCCAACATGGTGGAGTGCTGAGCCATCAGCTGAGGGAGGGCGGTACGTGGTAATCAGTAGGAGGTTACCTTGCCCATGTTTGATCTGATGCCATGAGAATTCATGGTGTCCGCAGTCGATGTTGAGGACTCCCAGGGAATCTCCCTCCCAACTGTATACCACTGTCCCGCCACCTCTGGTTCAGTGCGCCTTTCAAGTGGGAGGAGAACAGAGAAATTTAGCTGTAATAGGGGATAGCATAGTTAGGGGAATAGATGCAATTCTCTGCAGCAAAATAGAAAATTCCAAAGGCTGTGTTACCTGCCTGGTGCCAAGGTTAAGGACATCTCTTCTGGGCTAGAGAAGAACTTGGAGTGCAAGTGAAGGATCCAGGTGTCATGGTCCACATAGCTATCAACAACATCGGAAGGAGGTTCTCCTGAGGGACTATGAGCAGCTCAGGGCTAAATTAGAAAGAAGAACCACAAAGGTTCCAGATTACTACTTGAGCCACGTGCAAGCTGGCATTGGGGAAATAAGATTAGAGAGGTAGGTGTATGGCTCAAAGATTGGTGTGGGAGAAATGGGCCCCGATTATGGGACACTGGCACCTTTACTGGGGAAGGAGAGAGCTGTTCCATTGGGATGGGCTTCACTTGAACCATGCTGGGACCAGTATCCTGGAGAATCGTATCAGTAGGTTTCTAGAAAAGACTTCAAAGTAA
Source organism: Heterodontus francisci (assembly GCF_036365525.1). Classification (NCBI taxonomy): domain Eukaryota; kingdom Metazoa; phylum Chordata; class Chondrichthyes; order Heterodontiformes; family Heterodontidae; genus Heterodontus; species Heterodontus francisci. The sequence continues at coordinate 8,944,833 of NW_027140919.1, forward strand.
ATAGTGGGGGGAGGGTCCAATAGAAGGGAAGTTTAAAAAGTCGAAACGTAACGAGACAGCAGAGGTGCAGGGTAGTGAAAGGGCATACATTAATCGGAATGTGGCAGGAAGGGACACAGAATACAAGCATAAGAGTACAGCAGAAATTAGAACCAGAGTACGTAAAAATGGTTTAAAAAAAAAGTCAAAGCTTAAGGCTCTTTATCTGAATGCATGTAACATTTGTGACAAGATGAATGAGCTGATGGCACAAACAGAAATAAATGAATATGATTTGATAGCTATCACAGAGATGTGGTGGCAGGATCACCAAGACCGGAACCTCAATGTTCAAGGATATTCGGCGTTCTGGAAGAATACGCAGAAAGTTAAAGTAGGTGGGGTAGCTTTGCTATTAAAGGAAGTGATCAGTGCAGTTTTGAGTAAGGATATAGGTGCAGTAGATCGTGATGTAGAAACAGTTTGGGTAGAAATAAGGAATAGCAAGGAAAGAAATCACGGGTGGCAGTGGTCTATAGGTCTCCAAGGAGTTGCCTCTCTGCAGGACAAAGTATTAAACAGGAAATGATGGAGGCGTGTGAGAAAAGCACTACAATTATCATGGGTGATTTTAATCTGCATTTCGACTGGACAAATCAAATTGGCAAGGAAGACGAATTTGTAGAATGCATCAGTGATTGTTTCCTAGAACTATACATTGCAGAATCTACCCGGGAACAGACTATTTTAGATTTAGTAATGTGCAATGAGGTAGGATTAAGAAGATATCTCGGAGCAAAAAATCGTCTCGGGGGATGTGTTCATAACATGGTACAATTTCAAATGCAGTTGGAGGGTGAGCAACTCGGGTCTCAAACTAGTGTCTTCAACCTAAACAAGGACATTTACAGAGGTATGAAGAAAGAGTTTTCTAATGCGGACTGGTAACATAGACCAAAAGGAAAGACAGCAGATGAACAGTGGCAGACTTTTAAGCAGATATTTCATAACACTCAGCAAACATTTAGTCTGGTCAGAATGAAGGACCCAATGAAAACGATGGACCACCCGTGGATAACAAAAAGGACGTTAAGGAGAGTATCAATTCAAAAACAAAGGCGTACAAAGTGGCGAAAGTTAGTGGCAGGGCAGAGGATTGGGATTTTTTTTTTATAAATCAGCGGATGACTTAAAGACTAATGAAGAGGGAGAAAATTGATTAAGAGTAAATTGGCAAGAAATATAAAAACAAGCACAAAGAGCTTCTACGATGATCTAAAAGGAAAGCGAGTAGCTAAAGTAAGTGTGGGACCCTTAGTGGATGAAACTGGGGAATTAATAACAGGGAACAGGGAAATGGCTGCTAATTTAAATTAATATTTTGTATTGGCCTTTATGGTGGAGGACACTATAAACATCCCAACAATAATAGATGAGCAACGTGTAAATGGGAGGGAGGAACTTGTAACAATCTCTATCACGAGGGAAAAGGCTCTTGACAAACTTATGGGAATAAAGGCAGACACGTCGCCAGCACTTGATGGCCTGTATCCAAAGGTTTTAAAAGAAGTGGCTGCAGAGATAGTAAATGCATTGGTCATAACATACCAAAACTCACTGGATTGCGTAGGGTACCAGCGGTTTGGAAAACCGCTAATGTGACGCCCCGATTCAATAAAGGAGGGATACAGAAAGCACAAATATATGGACCAGTTAGCTTAACATGGGAAAATGCTCGAGTCCATTATTAAGGAAGAAATAGCAGGTCATTTAGAAAAACATAATGCAATCACACACAGTCAAAATAGTTTTATGAAAGGCAAATCATGTTCGACTAATTTGTTAAAGTTCTTTGAGGATATAACCATCAGAGTGGATAAAGGGGAACTGGTAGATGTTGTGTATTTGGAATTTCAGAAGGCTTTCAATTAGGTGCCGCATAAAAGTTTATTGCTGAGGGTATTGGGGTAATGTGTTGGCACGGATCGAGGATTGTCTAGCACATTGAATGCAGAGAGTCAGGATTAATGTGTCTTCTTCTGGTTGGAAAGCCATAACTAGTGGGATGCCAGAAGCATCGGTCCTGGGGCCTCAACTATTTACTATCTATATTAATAACTTGGAGGAAGGGACAGAGTGTAGGGTAGCCAAATTTGCTGACGATACAAATTTAGGTGAGAAGGCATGCTGTGATGATGACAGAAATAAGCTGCAAAGGGATGTAGATATGTTAAGTGAGTGGACAAAAAACTTGGCAAATGGTGTTCATTGTGGGAAAGTCTGAGGTCTTCCAATTTGGTAGGAAGAGTAAAAAGGCAGATTATTATTTAGATGGAGAAAGACTACAAAATACTGCAGTACAGAGGGATCTGGGTGTTCTTGTACATTAAACACAAAACAGTTATCATGCAGGTTATTAGCGAGTAATTAGGAAGGTAAGTGGAATTTTGGCCTTTAGTGCTAGGGGGTTAGAGTTTAAAAGTATGGAAGTCTTGTTACAACTGTCCAGGATGTTGGTAAGGCCACACATGGAGTACTGCATACAGTGTTGGTCCTCATATTTAAGGAATGATATGCCAGCATTAGAGGCAGCTCATAAAATAATTACTAGGCTGTTTCCTGGGATGAAGCCTTGTCTTTATCAAGAACAGCTAAACAGATCAGCCCTTTTTTCATTGGAATTAGAATAATTCTTCACCTCCAGGGTTCTGTTCATTTGCCTTCCAATTGATTCAAGGCCACGTTATAAATGAGTTTTTATGATAAAGGAGGAACAGTTTGGATCTTGTTGCGCTGAACCAACTTGCCAAAACGGCACATTTCAATCGTCATTCGCAACTCTGTCGTCCGTCACTCATACACATCAAAATATTATACAGAAGCGCCAATTATCAGCAATTCATTTCTTGAGCTTAGCATCACCTGTGGCAGAAGGTTCCTCAGGAACATTTCGTGAACAATCCATTCGCTGTCATTTCGCACGTAGGCCTAGCTTTGCTTGTGTGTCACACAGCACAGAAGGCAGTGCATCGTGATCAATGGGTCTTTTTCAGATTGGAAAGCCGGAACTAATCGGGTGCAACAAGGATCGGTCCGAGGACATCAACTATTTACTATCTATATCAATGACTTGGAGGAAGGGACAGAGTGTTGTGTATCTAAATTTGCTGATGATTCAAAAATAGGTGGGAAGGCATGTTGTGATGAGGACACAGAATCTGCAAAGGGATAAAGATAGGTCAAGTGAGTGGGGGGAGAAAAGAAAACTTGGCAGATGGAGAGCAATGTGGAAAGTGTGAGGTCATCCACTTTGGTGGGAAGAGTAAAAAGACAGATTATTATTTAGATGGAGAAGGCTACAAAATACTGCAGTACAGAGGGATCTGGGTCCTCTTGTACATTAAACACAAAATGTTTGCATGCAGCTGCAGCAAGTAATTAGAAAGGCAAATGGAAAGTTGGCCTTTATTTCCAGGGGCTTAGAGTTTAAAATAGGTAAGTCTTGTTACAGGGTATTGGTGTGGCCACATCTGGAGTACTGTGTACTATTTTGGTCCCCATATTTAATGAAGGATATACTAGCATTGGAGACTGTTCAGAAAAGGTTCACCAGGCTCATTCCTGGGATGAAGGGGTTGTCTTATCATGAGCGGCTAAACAGGTTCGGACTTCATTTATTGGAGTTTATAAGAATAAGAGGTGACCTTTTTGAAGCAAATAAGATTTTGAGGGGGCTTTACAGGATACATGTTAAGACTATATCTCAACGTGTGGGGGAATCTCGAACCCGGGGTCACAATTACAGAATAAGGGGGCACAAATTTAAAACTGAGATGCAAAGGAATTTCTTCTCTTAGAGGGTTGTGATTTTCTGGGATTCTGCACCTCAGAGAGTTGTGGAGGCTAGGCCACTAAATATATTTAAGGAGGACGTAAATAGAGTTTTGAAATCTCGTGGAGTGGAGGGGTATGCGGAGCTGACTGAAAAGAAGAGTTGGGACCTGGGGAAGCTCATCCATGATCTTATTGAATGGCGGGCAGGCTTGAGGTGCTGAATGGCCTAATACTGCTCCTATTTCTTATGTTCTTATGTAAAACGTCAGGCAGATCTAAATTTCTCAACTGAAGTCACAGAAAAAATGTGTATTGGTGTGAATGGGAGGTGTTTTCCATCACCCCCAGGAACAGCGGGCAAGCAGAGTAAATTTAATGCAGTATGTATTGTAAATGAATATTATATTAGGCAATGTTGCAGGCAAGAAATGGAATGAGGAAAGCAAAAGGTGACCATTGATTGTGGAAGGAAGAGAAAAACCGACATACCACGAAACACAATACGCCTACCAACAGCAGCAAGAACGAGAACACGTAATATCCGATTAGCAATATCGTCCTGCGCACATTTCCATGCTCCACCAGATATAAAGCTATTTCTTCTATCTGGGCGAGTCATTTCTCCTGACGATGGGAAGTGTACGCTGCCTGAAACGTTAAGGCTACCCATTCTTCTCAGAAGTTCTCTCTTTGAAAGTCACACATGTTCCTTTCCGAATCCAAAATGCGCATTGAGGAGCTACATGGGGAAACACTTTTTATCAGCTTGTTGTTGTGGGTTGATGGCACTGGATAAAGGCTGTTAATTTCATATTGAATATTAACATTCAAAAGAGAATTGCATAAATACCGTAAGGGAAATAAAATTCAGGGTAACAGTAAAGAACGGAGCATGGATATTAATTGAGTTCATTTTCCAAAGAGTCGGAACAGGATCCAAGTATTCAATACGTATTGTGCTCAATACTTCTTTGAGTCCCTCCCATCGTTTTTGACTAGTTCTTGTATAGCTAATTTTTCTCACTGCTTGGGGAGATGGTGGCGGAGTAGTGATGGCACTGAGCTAGTAATCCAGATTTCCAGGATAATGCCTTGGGGACACACGTTCAAGTTCCACCACGGCAGCTGGTGGAATTTACATTCAATTAATCAATGCAAAAATCCAAACTAAAAGTAAAACCTGGAATTGAAAGCTGCTGTCAGTAATGGTACCATGAAACTATCATTAATTGTAGTAATAACCCATCTAATGTCCTTCAGGGAAGGAAATCTGCCGTCCTTACAAGGTCTGGCATACATGTCACTCCAGACCCACAGAAACGTGGTTGACTCTTAACTTCCCTGTGGAACGGCCGAGTAAACCCTTGGTTGTTAAGGGAAATTATGCTTGGGCAACAAATGCTGGCCCTGCCAGTGATGCCCAAATCCCATGAAAGAATAATCTCGGCTTTAAATACCCAACTTTGAACTCATTCAAACATGCCCACCTCAATTAAGTATTTAATTAAATTGTTAGATGAGGTAAAAGGGAATGTTGATGATGAGAATGCAATGGAGGTTGCTGCTGTGGATTTCAAGAAAGTGTTTAACAAAGTCTTAGGCAGTCTCTCGGGAATGAGGATAACTTTCTTCCAGTCCAGCTGGGACAGGTTGTGTTTGGTGAGGTGAGTGAATGAGATGCCCGAATTTCCAAATGTTCCTTCTGCTGTTTGCACCTGGTCACTGTCTGAGGATGTCAACGTTGTTCGAACTGGCTGGCACCTTCACGGATGCTTCTTCTCCATTTTGGGCAGGCTGGGGCAAGATATTTCCACGTATCAGTGCAGATGTAATATTTTGTCATGGAGGTTTTAAAGATATTGTTGCATTTCCTCTGCTCTCCTGATAGCCTCTTGCCGTGCCGAAACGCAGAGTGCAAAGCTTGTTTTGGGAGTCCTGTGTCAGGCCTGTGAAATTTGTGGCCCTCCCAACACAACTGAGTGACTATGAACAGTGTCTGGATACTGGGGATGTTGGTCTGAGAGTGGGCACTGATATTGGAGCGGCTGTCCTACCACTGAATTGGCAGGATCTTGTGCTGGCACACTGGTGATATCTCTCCCAAGCTGACTCCTGACAATGCGGGAATCTGCGAAGGTCATCAGATCCTCCAAGCTGCGCAAATGCGCAACAAACGTCTGACCAGGGTAAGGACCAAGTGGTGCATGCGTATGACGGCATTTCGGATCCACTGATGAAGGGTCACTGATCTGAGACGTTAACTGTGCTGCTCCCTCCACAGATGCTGCCAGACCTGCTGAGTACTTCCAGCATTTATTGGTTTATATTAGATTTCAAGAATCTGAAGTATTTTTCTTTTATTTAATTTATTATCATCAGATATCGGCACCTGGGCTATTCTTGAGCATGTGCCTGGCCTTCGCGCATGCGTAGTAATGCGTCATTGTTCTCCAATGGGTGACTTTGAGGCTGGACTTCGATACCCGTCACTCGTTCCAACCCCACTAGCTGCTGTCCTCCCTCCCCGGCAACTCGCTGCTGGCCTCAACGCTTCCTCCTCACAGCCACTCGGTCCAGACTCGCTGTGTACCGACGACCCTCCCCACCCCCCAACACACACACACATCCCTGGCCGATTGTTCACACGCCTGGCTTCGCGCCACCCCACTCTCAGGCTGCCCGCTCCCCGTTACCTTTCCCTCAAACCCCCCGCCGATTCAGGCGTTAGCTCCCGGCCACGCCGCTTCCCTCCTCTCGGCCGCTCGCTCCTAATTCGCCCCGTCACACCTCGTGGCCTGCATTTCTTCTTCGGGAGGCGTGTGGTGAAGCAGCAAACCTGAGGCCTAGTGGCCGAAAAATAGAAGTGTGGTCTGCAGCGAGCGGCAGTAACGGGTGGCGAGAAGCGAGGAAAAATCGGGCAGGGGAGTGAAGGGGAGCAGCGAGGTCAGGAGCGTATGGCTGAGGGCGTCGGGGATAGAAGCGGCCTGCATGCAGGAGAGGAGAAAGCGAGTAGCAGAGGAGGAAAGCGGCTAATTATTCGCTGCAATCGGGTGAAATCAAATCCTGGTCAGTCACATAAACGAATCACAATAACGAATTGGCAGCAGAGTTTATACTCTTCCCGATTTTCTTCTCCATCGATCGGGGTGCCAATTCACTATCTCCCAAAAGTATCAGAACATGTAAATTCAATCACGATTTTTTTTAGCTTAATAGGGTTACTGGAATATTATATGGATCTGAGTTTTACACTGAGTATCCTTTAACTACGTTGTAACATATTACTGGGCTTCCATCCAACTTAATGCAAGGTTAGTTTGTTAGAATTATCTCGCTATAAGCATTTTCTGTGATAAATTGAGCAGCACCATCTTTAATCCGGGCAACTGCCTGAATGTCTCAGATACAGACGTTCCAGCTGAAGAGCCTGAATTTGCCCATGTGCAAGTGCTGCGCCACCTAGTGGTTACGTTTTCTGCAAACGCAGCATGCATCTCCAGGGTTTTGAGAAGTTTTGAGTTCCGAAGAAGGGTCACTGACCCGAAACGTTAACTCTGCTTCTCTTTCCACAGATGCTGCCAGACCTGCTGAGTGATTCCAGCATTTCTTGTTTTTGTTTCAGATTTCCAGCATCCGCAGTGTTTTGCTTTTATTTTGAGATGTCTGCTGCGCACCATGGATCCGAGGGAGCCCTTGTCACAGCAGCTCTCGTTTAACAGGGTGCCAACGGCTGTTTGAGGGTAAATCAACATCTGAAATGTGGGAGACTTTCAAATGTCAGTTGATTAGAATTCAGGACCAGCATGTTCCAGTGAGGAAGAAGGATAAGTTTGGCAAGTTTCGGGAACGTTGGATAACGCGGGATATTATGAGCCTAGTCAAAAAGAAAAAGGAAGCATTCATAAGGGCTGGAAGGCTAGAAACAGGTGGGGATGTTTGGTAGGAATATGGGATTAGTGTAGGATTAGTATAAATGGGTGGTTGATGGTCGGCACAGACTCGGTGGGCCGAAGGGCCTGTTTCAGTGCTGTATCTCTAATCTAATCTAATCTAATCTAATCATATCTGGCTTCAATGCATGGATATTGCTCGTGAAGTAAGAGGACAACAATTGTAAACAGGACTCAAGATGTGGCGCCAGCAACGTTCTGAGAGCATTTTCACCTAGTGGAACTAGACAGTTCAGTAGTCGTACTTTATAAATCTAATTTTGGTGACTTATAATGACACAGCTCACAGTCTGGCAGGCACAGATGATGGGAAGGAGGGTGGGGAATGAATGTAGGAGGGTGGGCTTTTCGAAGGGTGGGTTGTTCTCTGCTGGGGCCATTTGTGGGGAGGACAGCCAAACCTCCAGAGAGGACATTCATTTTACTGGGCTTACTTCCACTAGCGGCAGGAATAGGCCCTTAAGCAGGTAATAATAGGCCTCTTAGGGCCCTCAATTGGCCTCTGGCCGGGAAAACCTTTTCCACGCAAAATTTGTAGCTGTGTGATGGAACAATGACGGGACCTTCCTCACCTTCCAGCCATCGCACATCGATGGGACACGCGCCTCCTATTCCATCTCTGGGAGTGGCTTGGCATTACATCCCGGCCTATTAGTCAACACACTTCCCGCATTGGGAAAAGGAATGCCTTACTGCAGTAAGGGCTTCGTTCAAACAGTTAGAAAATACAATACTGTCTGAATACTGTAAACATTTTTTACAAGTAACTTATTGTGTCCTGCAGAGGTGACATGCAATCATAAAACACATACGATATTTTACTAATACTATATATTATTTAGCTGACAGTGGCTGCTCGCCTCATCAAAGTTCAACTGCCCTCTGGTGAGGGCTTCAAATTTCTCCTCGATAGAAAATTCTTTAGCCTCAGACGCCTCTGTGTCAAACCTAACCTTATACGCCATAGACATACATGGTCTACAGTTTGTGGATGACTGCAGTGTCATTGCCCATACTGCTCCAGATTTCAAAGTCACTCTCTATGTCTTCAATCTACACGGAGGGGACTTGAATGTCCTGTATTGTTGCCAAAACAAAACTGATATGTCAACTTATTTGTGGCTATCCAAATATTCCATATCCGTTATATGTTGAAGGAGAGTCTCTGGAATGTGTTGAAAAGTTCCCATAACCTAGCAGCCACCTCTCTCAAAAGGCCGCCATTGATGGGGAGGTCCAACACTAGATCAGCTGTGCCAGCTCAGCCATCTACAAACTACAGCAGCGAGTGTTTGACAGTATCGACTTCTGCAAGTCAACAAAAGTGCAAGTGCACAAACAGTTGTCATCGCCGTACTCCTGTTCCACTGTGAGACCTGAACTGTGTATCAGCAACAAATAAAAGCGCAAGAGAAATTTCATCAGCTATGACTCTGCTGCATCCTCCAGATAAACGGGAAGAACCATCGAAAACGCGCTAGTTTCATTTTTGAAACCATCTCCACATGCATTCACGCAAATTTCCTGAAGAACAACAACTTCGATGGACAAGATACTCTATTTGGATGATCAAAACTCGTATCCCCCGCCAGGTACTGTTTTCCCAATTCTCAAATGTCCTCCAGGGAGGACAAAGGAAATGTTTCAAAGACACTCAGAAGCTCTCTCTGAAGCGTGGCAGCTTTGATATTGATGACTGGGAGGAGTTTGCTACCAACCGTTCAAAATGGAACAATATGTCTGTCATGCTTTGAGTTCTATCGCCTTGATGATGAAGCAGAGTGGCGACAGAACAGGAAAGAAAATGAATCAAATACCACACGGGGGATCCCACTGCCTCGTGGGAAATCCTGTCCCATGTGCCCAAAAATCTGTGGATCGGGAATTGGCCTATTCAATCACATGATGACCCATGGCAGCAACTTGTGAACCTGTGCAGACGTCATCCTTGAATCAAGGGACAGCCGACAATTTTACTAAATTTACCAATAACAAATGTAAGATTAATAGGATTCAGACAAGTCAAAATTCTCACAATTCAGAGCTTTCCTTCAGACTTGCTTCTCTTCGAACTCTGGTCAGATCATCAGCAATGACATTGCTTTTCTCTGCAAGATGTACAATTTCAGGTGCAAATGGTTGTAACAATATTCTCCACTGAAACAACCTGGCTTTCTTTGTTATGCTTTTTCTGCAGAAAAACGTTTGGGTTGTGATCCCTATAAAGCAATTTTACCAGTGACTAGTCGTTATATCTGCATTAAAGTGTTGTAAAGCCCGTACCAGATGACAACACTGGTTGAAATCTCAAAACGGAAGCTGGTGCAAATTTATTTAAATTCAATTAATTAATAAAATTACTTAACTAATAAAAGACAATTTGTAATTGAAGGCTATTCTCAGTAATGGTGCCATGAAAACTGACATCGGGTGTCGCAAACACCCACCTAGTTGACTTTCAGGGAACGAAATATGACGTCTGCTCTGCATGCGACTCCAGACCCACATCCATATTGGTAACTCTTAACTGCCTTCAGAAATGGCCCAGCAGGCCATTCAGCAGTCATGGGCAATTAGGGATGGGCAGTAAATGCTGGTGTGCCAGGGTCACCTGCTTCCCATTGCTGCAACATCAACTATTATGCATTGAGAAAAACAGTCTACTTTGTTCTCGTCCGTCAGCGATAATCTGAAGGAGATGAGCGCACCTCCAAAGATTTCCCTTTGAAAAGAGTCTCCAGGAGCTTGTCTAAGGCGATTTGAGCCATTCCATATTGTGGCAATTTCTCGAATGACACAATGTTAACGTCTACTCCCTCTTCATTAATTTGACTTACCAGGTGAGCCAAACTTTGCCATGTCAAAGCTACGAGGAATTTCCCTTTGGACAATCTCATCTTTCATCTCCAAATCACGTCCTCCAGCTTTGAGTCTTCCATTCTCAATTCAAGATTTAATGCAAATTACACATGAACAACAATTAAATCACATTCTATGTTTGTACATCTAAAAGATTACACGTTAGTTAGCTCATGGAATAACAATAGTCCGTACTAATCCTCTGAACAGGATTATCAACACGATGGTGCCAAACAGTTCCACAGTATAAGAAAATCACGAAATTTCTCCAATAGTTTTCCACATGCTCACCTCCAAGTAGTGATTGAGTGTTTCAGTGCCAGATGGACTAAGGCAGTGCGGGAGGTTAGCGATGCTAGGCAGGTTCAAATGTGCATCTTTTATGATCGAAGGGTTATGACATCTGAGGTTCAGCAGGGACCAACAGAATAAACGTTAAAAAAAATCATACTGAGCCTGGCACAACAGCTAGTATGGGGAATGGTGCCAGTGAAATGAGTATGGACTCTGTGGTGGAGCGAAAGATGATTGCTTTGGTATTTCATATATTTAGTTGGAGAAAACTGAAGCTCCTGCTAAACAGACATTTGTAGTATGGTCACACAGAGGCAGTGGAAGGTCGAGCGAGTTGGCGGAAAGCTGGACCGTGGTGTTGCCAGCACACATGTGGAAGCTGACCCCATGTCATAGGTGTTGTTGGCATTGGGTAACATGTAGATGTGGAGGAGGAGGAGGCAAAATAGGAAGGGCAGGCGCAGGCTGGTGGGTGGAGGGATTCCATTGCGGGGGAAGGTGTGGCTTTCATCGTATTGGAAAGACATGAACCAGGAAAGGGCAGTCCCACCAAAAGTGCCCAATGTCAGAGATATGGAGAGATCACGGGCAAGGTTTGATGCACGCTTGGAAGAGAGGGTGGAGTTCGTGAATTTTGAGACCACGACCAGGTTGTGAGGACCAGAATTTTAAATGTTGAACAATTTGAGATGTAATGTAGGTCAGTGAAAACCATTGTGTTCTGTGAGCTGCTGGACCTATTTGGGGATGGAGATGTACGGTGGAGCTTTGGATAGAAGGAAGGTGGATATTGGGGTCCCAGTGAGGAGTGAACTGGAGGAATAGTGTCAGGAGATGGCCCAAGTCTAATTTTACTAGTCTTTAGCCACTGTAGAATGAACTGATAAACATTTGCAATAAAATAGCAGCGAGAGGGTTGTCAATGGAGCACGCTCAGAGTCTGCCCCTACTATCACCCATCATAAGTTCTCAGGTGCAACCCTGAGCATGGATATGACTGTTGTCGTGTCAAAGTTCACATTTTAGCCACTTGTGTCCCTGGATTCAGTGCATACTCTGGAAACTCTGAAGAATTTATTCATGAATCATTAGGAGTGAACATTGTCATTACAATGGCATGAAGCCTGCATGTGAAGCCGCTCATTATTGTGGGATCTGTCCTGTATGCTTACATGTATCGGCCTTACCCCCAAGAGAGGTCTGATTAAGATATTTTGCTGGGTTTTAAGATATTCATGTTGTATGTACCATTTTATTAACATCGCAGACAAAGCTGCCGATGTAATGTGTTTGTTCAAGTGTCTGTCACAAATAGCAATGCTCAGGGGAATAACCATGTCACTGGAGACTTATCCCCTATATAAATCAGGGCCTGTTAATATGTATCAGCTCAGAATGACTACTAGAGCTCCGTATTTCAGAACAACACAAGTTGGTGCTTCTCACAGAAATGGGATATCCAGTAATATATCAGATTGAAGATATTTACTATCCTGTTCTTGCAACCATTGGAGTTCCCGGTAAGCAGCCGTCTCCAGCTGCTGTTGTAGCAAATCAATATTAAATCCACGGTTGTAGTTGATAATGTCTTACTTGCTGATTGTTTTACGCAGTTGGCTGTTCTGTTGAATGATGGGCTGTCCGAAGGCTCTGCACATTTGGTGTTTTAGCAGAAGCATAATTACTGTGATGATTTTTGTTCATCAAATCCTTGCACTTGTATTGGATTATTCAGTGTACTGAATGTATTGTCCGTTGATAGAATGCCTCAGATTCTAACTGTTCGCGCTTGCACGACTTCCTTTATGTGTAATGATTTATGTTGTTCCATCCCTGAGAATGTGATCAGATTAATATCTCATTAATGTATTGGAATCAGGTGCTCGGGCTAAGTACGTAAGAATATAAGCAATAGGAACCGGCGTAGAGCATTTGGTCCCTCGATTCTGCTCCACAATACATTAAGATCATTTGTCATTTGATCTCGGCCGCAAAACCATGTTCTCGCTTGTTCTCCACAATTCTTGAATAGCCTATAGTTCAAAAATCTCTCTATCTTATCCTTGAATATAATCAACGAATCAGCCTCTGCAGCTGTCTGAGGTCGAGAATTCCAAAGATTCATGACTCTCGCCGAAAATGAATTCCTCCTCAGCTCCACCTGAACCGTACACCTTTTGCCCTGCCCCACCCCCCAGTTCGTGATTCCGCCTCAAGGGGACACATCCTCTCACCATTCGCCTGTGGTTCTTCCTCAGAATTTCATATTTCAATATGTCTCCAATACCTTTAAACTCTGAAGCATATAGGCTGAAACTATTCAACATTTCCTCGCAAGACAGCCCCTTTTAACACGCATCAGTGAGTGAGGCTGATCTGAACCTCTCTCAATTTATGTGTACTCGTCCTGAATATCGAGAACAAAACTATACACAGTAATCTAGGTGTGTTCCCGTCAAGGTTCTCAGAGCAGTTATCAGAACATCAGGAGTTGTGGAACTAACCTGGCCTGGGATATTGCATCATGATTCTAATTTCGGTGATTTACGATGAGGCAGCTCAGTGTCCTCTTTCCCCAACATCAAGGGCTGGATTGCAAAGGTTCACCGACGCTGGTAACGGTGGTGGCGGGGGGGTGGGGGGGGGGGGGGTAGTGCGGTGTGGGGGAGAGGTGTGGGAGGTGGGGGAAAGGGGCATGAAAGACACAGTGGGGTTGGGCCCGTAACCGACCCAGCTGCTGGCAGGTCCCGTCCTGATCTCAGCGGCGGACAGGACCTCGTGGCAGCCTCCCCGCTGCTTGGCGACAGGGAATGCAGTAGAATATGCAAATGGATGCTTTTATTAATATGCACGCAGCAGTGATTCTGCAAGCATGTTTGGATTTCCATTCCGGCGGCGGCAATGCCGTACCTTCGAATCCCCGTTCGGGGAAAGGAGGTGCCACAGCTGTGGGGAGGGAGAGGAGGTGAGTTTCCAAGTATGGGAAGGGGAAGAGGGGTTACAATGCTGAGGATTGGTCGAAGGGGTAATGGTAAGGGGGAAAGGACAAAGATTCCGAAATTTATGAGGGATGGGGTGGTGGGAAGTTCAAATGTTAACAGTAGGTATTCCGGGGGCGGGTAGGGTGGGAGGGGGGGGGTGGGGTGTTGGGTGTTGCAAAGGGCAGGAATGATGTGTAATGCCATTTGGGGTGGTGGGAGAGGACATTGATTTTTTTTAAATTCAATTTTATAAACGTTAAAATAAGCGTGTCTCTAAAATTTAAACGATCATTTAGGGCTATAAGCCCATTAAAAACACGCAGTCAACTGCGCATTGGTGCTGAAAACCCTTGCCAGGGACAGAGGGACGACTCGCCTCTCCCTCCATGTTATCGGGAACAGCCGCCCGGGCCATGCTAATAAGCCACACATTTGGAATCACAGAGGCGCTCCGACTTAGTGACGTGTGTGAGGGTCAGAAACATTTCCACCCGTCACCTATTTTGGCCCCAAGAGTGGGTTTCACTGGAATTTCAATATTTTATTGGTTATCACTTTGATGAAGTATTTCCTTCTGGGAATCTGACGCTGCTTCAGAGGTCTAGCAACTGAACAGAGTTTGCTGATGACCCTTCAACATCCCCTTTTCTGACTGACTGCAGTTCAATTCATTTACTGTCAAAGGGATTTGTTGCAAATGTATTGACGTTATGTTGCATCAGTTTGGACTGAATTTCTTGGAATCACGAGCCATTCTAGTTAATTGCAGATTATAAATCGCAGTGCTGCTGGTGTAGTATTGTTGATTGAACAAACCCACAATCTAACTCTGGACTTAAAAATGACAAGAGATGAAATTCAAATAGCGTGGGTTCCGGTCTGAAAGAGGTACTCAATTCTATTTGTTCTATGTATTGTAGATAGATTGAACTGTGCCAGTTGTGGGAATGAGTGTCCACCTTACCTGTGCAGGTGAATGTCCTGGGTTATTTGTGGGATGCGCACATGATGAGGTCAAACAACTTTCGGTAGCTGTACATACAGTTTTTTATTCACAACGCTTAAACCAATTATACCTTTGGTCTCTACATTACTTATTAGCGAGAGGCAGCATGGTTTTGTGAAGTTTTTGTCTTACTGATTTGATTGAGTTTTATGAGGAAGTGACGAAGATGATTGATGAAGGAAGGGCAGTGGATGTTATCTATATGGACTTCAGTAAAGCCTTTGACAAGATCCCACATGGCAGACTGGTACAAAAGGTGAAGTCACACGGGATCAGAGGTGAGCTGGCAAGATGGATGCAGAACTGGCTCAGTCATAGAAGACAGAGGGTATCAGTGGATGAGTGTTTTTCTGAATGGAGGAATGTGACTAGCGGTGTTCCACAAGGATCAGTGCTGGGACCTTTGCTGTTTGTAATATACATAAATGATTTGGAGGAAAATGTAGCTGGTCTGATTACTACGTTTGCGGATGACACAAAGGTTGGTGGAGTTGCGGATAATGACGAGGATTGTCAGAGGATACAGCAGGATATAGATCGGTTGGAGACTTGGGCAGAGAGAAATGGCAGATGGAGTTTAATCCGGACAAATGTGAGGTAATGCATTTTGGAAGGTCTAATGCAGGTGGGAAGTATAGAGCAAATGGCAGAACCCTTAGGAGTATTGACAGGCAGAGAGATCTGGGCGCACAGGTCCACAGGTCAGTGAAAGTGGCAACGCAGGTGGATAAGGTAGTCAAGAAGGCATACGGCATGCTTGCCTTCATCGGTCGGGGCATAGAGTATAAAAATTGGCAAGCCATGTTGCAGCTGTACAGAATCTTAGTTCGGCCACCCTTAGAATATTGCATGCAATTCTGGTCGCCGCACTTCCAGAAGGACGTGGAGGCTTTGGAGAGGTTACAGAGGAGGTTTACCAGGATGTAGCCTGGTCTGAAAGGCATCAGCTGTGAGGAGAGTTTGGAAAAACTCGGATTGTTTTAACTGGAACGACGGAGGTGGAGGGGCGACATGATCGAGGTTTACAAAGTTATGAGCGGCATGGACAGAGTGGATAGTCGGTAGGTTTTTCCCAAGGTGGAAGAGTCAGTTACTGGGGGGCATAGGTTCAAGGTGAGAAGGGCAAAGTTTAGAGGCGATGTGCGAGGCACGTTTATTACACAGAGGTTGGTGGTGGATTGTGGAGGGTGATTTACCTGAGTTATCATGTTCAGTGAACTTGTGGAGGCTTGGAAAATCTGGAGAAGCGATTGGACAGAATACGTGCTGTGGATAGAGAGAGAAGTTAAGTGAGAGAGAGAGAAGAATGGAGAATGAATAGGGAAAATGAAATAGAGGGAGAGAGAGAAAGGCAGAGAGAGAATGAAAGAAGAAGGACAAAGAGAGGGAGAGAAGCCACAGTGTGAATAATTCACGAATATGAACTGCTAAATTTTCTGTAACAATTATAGTGAAACTGTGAGTTGAAGGTATGATTAGGATTTTGCTAGATTGTGTGAGATTTACTGCTGGACTCACTCCCTGTGTGTTAATCCCGTTCTATCCTCAACCTGTTTTAGTGAATATTCCTCTAAATTATTTCTGAACTGAATAAATAACTTAATGGAACCTGTTATTTACCTAATGAATTGTTGCTTCACTTTGTTCGCTTTCCAAAGCCTTCAGGACCTGCCTCCACCCCAGTTCCCAAATGTCATTTTCTTTGTCTACCTCCAATCCACTCACTGGCACAGACTCCATCGGCCTCTCTTCCCCTGATCTGACGTCTAAAACTCACCACAGCGGATCTCGACATTTTCACTTTTCGGGTCAGCCCATGTTAGCTCTTTTACCCAGTAAGCCAAAAACAGCTTCCCTGCTCCTCACTTACTCGGCCATTGGTCTGGAGGCTAAACTGGATTTAAACCGTTTGATTCCTGCTTTGAAAACCCTTTGCCCTTCCACGCTGGCATCGCACCATCACCTGGACCTTCTACTGCATCCAGTGATCATTTTATTTCACCTTTATTTTTACAAATCAATTTCCCAATCAATTATTGATAAATGTGTTCAAAGAATATTCTACCCGAAATGCTGGATGCTGCAACAAAGCTATAAATTTCATACCAGATCCTGTCAAACTGCTGTTTTAGTTTGAGGTCTGGTCAGTAATTTCTCTGCATGCCTTTCTATTTCTTTCAGTAAACCTGGTGGCGATTCTGATCCTGTCCCGAGGAAAGTGCGGTCTCTCCAAATGTATCACTCGCTACCTGGTGGGAATGGCAGTGTCTGATCTCCTCGTTGTTATCGCAGATCCTATTTTGAGTTGGATTCCAGATATTTATTTCCCAGATTCATTCCTGTCCATTACTCCCATCTGTAGGTCAATTTATTTCCTGATTTTTGCAACCACAATGATTTCTGTCTGGCTGACAGTCGCTTTCACATTTGATCGATTTGTAACCATTTGTTGTGAGAAGCTAAAGATGAAATATTGCACTGAGAGAACAGCGGCTGTGGTTATCGGAACAGTAAGTGTGCTGTGCTCTTTGCAAGTCTTCCCTGGTACTTTACAATCGAACCTTTATATATAATTGATAATGTTCCCTGGTACTGCATCTACCAGCAAATATTCAATACTTCCCCCGCCTGGACCGCGTTTGAGTTGTTTCATCGCATTTTAACTCCTTGTGTCCCGTTCATTTTGATATTGCTGCTCAATGTTCAGACGGTCAGACGTATTTTAGTGGCCAGTAGAGTCCGCAGGGGACTCCAGGGCCTCAGCAGTGGAGAGAATCACAATGACCCAGAGATGGAGAATCGAAAGAAATCCATCATTTTACTGTTTAGGATATCTGGCAGTTTTATACTGTTTTGGGTGACACAGGTTGTATTTTCCATCTATCAGAGAATTACAAAACAATATTCTTCCTCTGTCAATGATCCTCTTTACATCATAAATCACACAGCAGGAATGATGCAGCTTCTCAGTTCCTGCACAAACACCTGTATTTACGCTGTGTCCCAGACTAAATTCCGACAGGAGCTGAAGAAGATCCTGAAATACCCACTTAATCCAATTGTTAAATTCGTTAAATCAGATAAAAAGTGAATGTTTCGTGTTTTTGCACTGAAATACACTCCAGACTCCACTTCTAAACTCAGTACAGGGTTATAACTTTTTTTATTCACAGTCCGGAGCCCGAATATGATTGTAAACTTGATTTTGTAATATTTTGCGAAATATTGGACCTAATGAGAGCGGTTATCTTTGCAGAAGGCACCAGAATTGTTTGTCAAAAATGACGGTGCGAAAGAGCACAGCTGACCATCAATTGAAGCAGCTCTCAATCAAAGGGGCTTCTGTTGGATTGATGACAGAGAGAGAAGGTGGTGTACTGGTAATATCACTGAGCTACTAATCCAGAGGCCCATGCTAATTACTTGGGAATGCAGGTCCACATCACTGCATAGCCGCTGGTGGAATTCAAATTCAATTAATTAATACAAATCTGGAATTGAAAGCTCGTCTGAGTAATAATGCCATGAAATAAAAAGTGGAATAGTCGAACAATGTCTTTATGGAAGATGCCTGGGCTACATGTAATTCTATTTGCGCATGTTGACAGAGAGAGACAGAGGGAGAGATGGTGAGAGAGAGAGAGAGTGATGGAGGGAGAGACAAAGGGAGGGACAGAGAGAGATGGAGATACAGAAACGTGGAGAGCAAAAGAGAGATTGAAAGATATCGAGAGAGACAGAGGGAGCTGGATAGGTGCAGACGTAACATAAAGGACAGACAGAGGGAGGATGACACAAGATGCAACAATCAGTAACAATCCCCATCCCCTGTCCAGTCATGTTTTCAGGTTTAGTGTGAATGTTTTAGGGGCGTGTGTTGGAACTGTCTTCTTCAAACGCCCATCGATCATTTGTTATTTTATCATTTGTTATGATTGCTAAATCATTTGTTCCATTTTAAATCTAAGATTGACCTTGTTGAATGCATTTCGGAAATTAAATAAAATCTTCTGTCACTCTCTGTCCCTTGTTCCTTCTGTTCCTGTGTGTGTGCGTGTCTGTGTGTATGCCTGTGTGCGTGTTTTATTGCGTGTGAGCGCGCGTATGTGTCTGTGCGTGTGTGTGTGTGGTAGTGTGTGTCAATGCGTATATCTCTCTCATCTCTCGGAACCTCAGCAAAACTCCACATACATCCAATAGTCATTTTATGTTGGTTGCTTTTGGTGAGATCACAACTGCACTTCTTATGCAGGCTGGTAAGAAACGCATATCCCGCTGTTTAATGGCATATTCTGTATGCTTTAAACACTTGAATTGATTCATTCATAACAATTGATCAAATCTGACAATGCTCACCGCTTGACGGTCTCTCGGTTTATTTTTCTCCCAGGCTGATTACAAACACTGATATTAGTGTCGAGGGAAGTTCGAATTTACCTCAGTGTTTTGAAAATATCAAAGCCTGATTCCACACCCAGTAAAGTATATTATATGATGCGAGGCTGCAAATATTGTTACACTCAGTACGCCATGTTGCAATAAGTTGTTATAATCTCTATTCAAATAACTGTCATCCCACAACAGCAAAATTTCACTGGGTCAACATTCTCATCAAACACTAAAGCATTCCAGAAAGCGAGGCTCCCAAATTTAACAAAAGTTTCATTTTCTGAGTCTCGCTGACATGTTCTGATTTCCTGATGGGTTGCATTAGCCTAGATTTCGTGCTCTGACCTGACCCCATAATATCTTGAGTCCGGGACAAGATTACTACCCACTGAGAGACAGCTGGTTCCATTCATCCCAGAAAATTTAGTTTCTGTGTGCGGCCAGATTTGTTTTTGTTCCGTGCATGGTTCCTTTAAATGTTTTAAGGAATCTTTGCAGACGTGTGCAATTTATCACGGAACAGGACTTGTGTGGTACCTTCCAGGCTGCTGCACGCAGTTTTGTGGGAACACTGCCCGACAATGTCCATCCCAATCTCTTTCTTTTTCTCTCTGGTTCCTTCACCTCATTGCTATCCTTTCCTCTCTCTGTTACTCTCTGTCCATCTCTATCCCTTTCTTTCTCAGTTACTCTCTCCATCTGGATGGAGGAGGAGAAAGAGCGGCAGATATAGAAGCTGCTTTACTCTATATCTAACCCACATTGTACCTGCCCTGGGAGTATTTGATAGAACAGAGAAGTCAGAGAATTACTCTTCAGCTAACTCCGTTCCTAAACCTCTCCTTCTTACTACCCCTCTTTCCTCTTTGAAGACGCTCCCTCAGCCCAACGTCTCTGTCCAGGTTTTTGGTCATCTAGGCTAATGGCTCATTAAGTGGCTTGGTGCCATTATTTTATTCATTAGTGGTGCGTGTCGCTGGCAATGGAAGTATGTATTGCCCATTGCAAATTGCCTTTTGAGAGGTTGGGGTGAGCCACTTTCTTGAAGAAGTGCAGTCCATGTGGGGTAGGTGCACCCATTGTGCTGTTAGGAAGAGATTTCCTGGACTTTGACCCAGCGACAATGAAGGGACGGAGATATAGCTCCAAGTCAGGATGGTGTGCGACTTCTGTTGTTGTGTGCAGGCAATATTTTCAGTGAGCAGGCTCTACAAATTTTAATTATTATCTTTAACATGGTTAGATGGAAAGTTTATCCTACAATCTGCCTGTCTCTCCCCGTCTCCCCCTTCCTCTTTCCACCCGTCTCTCCCGCCCTCTTTCTGCCCGTCTGTCCCTCGCTCTCTCTCTCCTTGTCTCTCTGATGAAGTCCAAGATCACATATGTTTTGCTAATTACTCTCTTGAAATGTCCTGCAGAGTTCAAAGATGACTGCAGGTGAACCTCCAGGCCCCTCTGCCCGTGCACATTCTTGAGAAATGTGCTATCGCAAAATCAAACTAATAACATGGTTTCACGAAAAGTAAATTGTGTATATTGAGCATGTAACTAGAAGACCAGTTAAAGACGATCCAGTCGATGTTTTATATTTGGTTTTCGAAAAGGCGCCACACAAAAGGTTAAAATGAAAATTAATTACCCATGGAGTTAGGGGTAATATAGTAGCATGGATGGAGAACTGGTTAACGGACAGGAGTCAAAGAGTCGGGATAAACAGGACATTTTTAAGTTGGCAGACTGGGACTCTTGGAGTGCTGCTCGGGCCTCATCTATTTGTTCTGAACATAATTGTTCGGAACCCTCACTAACTCTCCCTGCCTCTCTCGGTCCCTCGGCCATTCTTTGTCACTTTATCTATCATCTTCTCTCTCTGAATGACTGTCTAAATCCTCACTCAGAACCTCAATAACAAAACACAGTCACAATATAAGCCATTCATTCATTTAACGTTAGTTTACTAACATCCAACAGCCATTTTAGGTTTGTTCACGATGGCCCTGTTGTGTTGCCACAGGACGGGGAAATTTATTTCCGAGACTGACTCCATACTAATGTAAGGTTAATGCTTAAAAAAGTGATGGTACAGAGACATGGAGACGCTGAGACACACAGTAGTAGACAGGAGTGAATTATTTCTTGTACCCATTGTTTACCGAATGTGCACAGGAGCTGACTCTGTATTAAATTCAGTCAAGGGATCTGGGAATCACTGGCAAGAAAGGCATTTATTGCCTAATTTCCCTTGGAAGGTGGTGATGAGCAGCTACCCTCATCGAGCCGACTTGTTACCCCACGAAAGAATCAATCAAGTTAGTCTGACACGATCTTCACTTAACAAATACACGCTGACTGTGCTTGATTAATCTGCACCTTTTTAAATAACGATTCATATTGTTTACCAGAATGTTTCCCAATACTTTGCCCTCCACTGAGTTTAGGCTGGGTGGCTTGTAATTTACTCAGTCTATCTCTTGCTCCTTTATAAAATCAACTGCACAACATTTGCAGTGTTCCAGGCCTCTGGCATCACGCCTGTAAGTAGAGCGGATTGGAAAATGATGGTCAGAGCCATCGCTATTTTCCCCCTTGCACCTCTTAACAGTCGGACGTAGTTCAATTATCAGCTTTCAAAGATGCAAAACCGCTTAATATTCCCTCTCTCACTGTTTATCCCAACCGAAATTTCAAACATCTCCTCCTTGACTACAATATCTGCATTGTGCCCTCTTTTGTGAAGACTGATGTAAAATATTCACGAAGAGCCATGCCCACATCTTCCACCTCCTCAAGTCAATAGAATGAGGAGAGGCATTATAAACGAAATGATACAATTCTAAAGGAGGTGACGGAGCAAAGAGATCTGGGGGGCACATGTGCAAACATCATCGAAGGTGGCAAGGAAGGTTGGAGAAAATGGTTCAAAAGTCACACGGATCCTGGATTTATAAATTGAGGGAGGCGTGGAGTATAAAAGCAAGCAGATTGTGATGAGCCGCTGTGAAACACTGGTTCGGCTTCAACTGGAGTACTGTATCCAATTTTGGGCACCACAAGTTGGGAGGAATGTGAAGGCTGTAGAGAGGGTGCAGAAAAGATTGACGAGAATGTTTTCATAAATCGAGGATTTCAGTTGCGTGTTTAGATTGAGATGCTGGGCTTGTTTTCCTCACAGAAGAGGTTAAGGGGTTTTCATTGAGGACTCATCCTTCTTAGCTGCTACGATTCCATGAGATGGAAAAAGTTGTATTTTTATTGTTCCAGCCAAAGTGAACACACTGACATTTCTCCACAGTATATTCAATCGGCCACTTTCTTGCCCACTCAGTGAACCTCCCCATATCCTATCTGTGGCCTCCTCACAGCTTACTGTCCCACCCGCATTTTCATTATCAGCTAACTGGATACATTACACTCCATCCCTTCATCCAACAATCAATTATCCCCACGATTGTCTTCATCTGCTTCAGATCAACAACGTGTTTCAGTTATTACTGCACTATATCCTGCCTCTGTTCTCAAACACTAGACCCAGCCTCCGTTGTTGCTGCAGTAGACTACGTCTTGGTTTGTTCCACTCAGCCAGGTAATTGTTAATGCTGGGTTTCACCCTGTCTCAGTTTGCACTGCACAGGACCATTTCTTTGTTTATAATACAATAGGAGCTGTCTCTACTCTATATCTAACACCATGCTGCCTCTGCCCTGGGTGTGTGAGATTAGGCAGTGCAGATGGGAATTTACTCTGTGTCTAACCCGACACTGTGCTGGGCTTTAGAGCATTTAATGGGTGAGTGTAAATCGAGCTTTATTATATATCCCTGGAATTTGGGAGATTAAGGAGTGATTTGATCAAAGTTTTCAAATTAATAATGGAAAAAAACTATTCCCATCGAATATGGACTCGAGGAAATGGAGGCATAGTCTAAAAATCGAAACATATTCTAAAAGCTTTTCTGGAGTGAAATGAAGAAACACTTCTGCACACCAGGTGTGGTATCAGTTTGGAACTCTCTTCCACAAACCGTTATTGATACTGAGCCACATGTTTACATTTACATTAAATCTAATGTTGTTGAAAAATGTTATTAACAACCGACACACTTTAGAAGCAGAGCGAAGGGTAGACAGGGTGCGAGGGAACTTGACAGAACCTCAGTAACAGTCCCCACTGTTTGCCCAGAACTGTGTTGGGGCTTCAATGTAAGTGCTTTTCGGAGCGAGTGTTGGATCAGTGTTTGATACTTTCAAACTGTAGTGACATTTCCAGCAAGGGCAAGAGTTAAAGGTTTAAAATTAACGTAGAAATGGCTGGCATCTTTGGGAGAGAAATGGCTGTCCTGTGAGAGACAGAGAGGGATAGAGAGATGACAAGACTGGCAGTGGGTGAGCTGGTGTGAGCGAGATACAAACAGTCATGGAAAGAGGCAGAGAAAGGGAAAGAAAGAGAGACATGGAAAGAGGGAGAGTTAGAGACAGGCAGAGAGAAAGAGAAAGATACAGACAGACAGGGAAAGGGAGAGTTAACGACAGATGTCGAAGAAGCGACTGAAACAGAGGGAGAGTCAATGACAGACAGAGAGAGGGAGAGATAGAGACAGTGATCAGCAAAGACAGTGAGAGAGACAGAGATAGGGGAGAGACAGAGACAGACGAGAGACAGTGGGACAGGTTGTGTTCAAATAAATGGAGAACGAAATGAAGTTCTGTGTAACTCTCATTCTTTAAATATCGTCAGGGGCCCCTGGGTTATGTTACGTAACAGTGAATCTGGGACAAATATAAACACACACACACACACGCACACACACACACACACACTGAAATCACATGCACACGCACACACACACATACACTTTACAAGTCACAAGACCTTTCACACATGCAACTGTGAAAGCTTACCGTCACTGCTCAATGCACGTTCTTACAGTTCCACGTGCTATAAGATTGAACTTGTCTGTAACCTTGTCAATAGGGCCCTAACCATTTGCTCACCATGCAAGCTTGATGCTGAAAGAGGGTGAATCAAAGGCATCCTGCGTGACAATGGCTACCCTGATAAAATCATTTCTCGCTGTATAACGCACAAACTTATGAACGGGCCTAAGGCCCTCATTTTCTGCCCCAAAAAGTGCACAGTCTACCTCGGATTCGCCTGGAATGCTAATGTATCCCAGACATTTGAGCAAGAGGTGAAGCTAGCTGCTTCACGCTGCTACTATGCATTAGCAACACGTGTGATATTCACAACTTGCAGGATGGTGCTGTGAAATCAAAAAGACATTCTGCCAATCACACAATGAGTAATGTGATTCACGAATTTCAATGCCAATGTGATGCTCAGTATATCGTCCGTACATCACAAGGACTGGCAGATCGTATTAAGCAACATGTCCCTTCTGCTTTTCACAATTTGCAAGGTACAGGCCATACCCAACCACGCATGCTTGCACAACTCACAACACAATGTCCAACTTCAGATGTGATTCCAAGATCGGACAGCACTTGTTAAATTATTCTCAGTGTACGAGTAATTTTGCTGATAACTAATTTAAGATTGTCAGTCAGGCCACAGCGTGTCATATTTAAGCGTACTGGAAGCTACACATAACAATTCACAGATCCTTGTTCTGTGCAGACTGAAATAACATGTGCACATATTGTGCCTGTTTCAAAATAAGTGACAGCCATTCACTGGTTCATTCCACAGGGCAATGCCTTGACCAATCATAGTCAAGCTGCATGATTTAAAAGTCAAACAAAGCCTGGCAGCTAAATATCAATCACCATAAACTGGTGCATTCTCCATGGCAACGCCCTATCAATCAGAGTCTACTTGCCAACCAATCAACAGTCTCTTCCCATACAGTAATAATTTATTGGTTTCACTTCGATTGATATTCTTGCGATTTGTCCTGAAGAGTGCAAGGTGAAAAACTTGGACGAAATGTTTCCATTTTCTGCAATACTCAATTTCTATGCTAACAAACGATTATTATTAAATGATTCACAGTTACAGATGTGATCCAGTTTGCATTGTTATTCAATGGTTCACGTTTACCAGATTAGGTGCAGTTTGCCTTATTAGCAAATCATTCACAAATACTGGATATGCTATTATGTGCATGATTATTAAATGCTTCCCATTTACTGGATGTGGCCCAATCTTTATAAAATGCTTCACTATTACTTGGTGTGTTTCAGTGTGCTTTCTTATTAAATGTTTCACATTTACCAAATGACGTCCGGTTTGCATTATTATGAAATAATTCACATTTAGTAACTGTCGTCCAGTCTGCATTATTATTAATTAGTTCTCATTTACACGATGTGCTCCAGTGTGCATCATTATTAAATGCTTCATGTTTATCTGATGAGGTCCAGTGTGCATTATTATAAAGACTAAGCAATTGCCGAATATGATGCCATATGCATGATCATGAAAATCTTCACATTTGTCACTTCCAGCTCTCTGTGAAATGGGAGATGGTTGCTCTGTGGTAATGTAAATGAGTTTATTATCCAGAAACCCAGGCTAATACTTTGGGGGCACTGAGTCAAATGTCACCACAGTCGCTGGTGAAACTTACATTCAGTTAACTACCAAACATTTGCAATTGAAAGCTCGCCTCACAATCGTGCTGTGAAACTATCCTTACTTGTTTATTTATTTAGAGATACAGCACTGAAACAGGCCCTTCTGCCCAACGAGTCTGTGCCGACCAATAAACACCCATTTTTACTAACCCTACAGTAATCCCATATTCCCTATCAACTACCTACACTAGGGGCAATTTACAACGACCAATGTACCTGTGGCAGGAAACCGCAGCAACCGCAGAAAACCCACGCAGACTCAGGAAGAACTTGCAAACTCCACACAGGCAGTACCCAGAATAGATCCCGGGTCTCTGTAGTTGTGAGGCTGCGGTCCGAACCACTGCGCCATTGTGCCGCCCTAAATGCGAAACCAGACCCACTGCAATGTGGTTGACTGTTAACTGTCCTCTGAAATAGCCCAGCCAGTCAGTCAGTTGTCAAGGGAAATTAGGGATGGGCAACACATTCCAGCCTCGACAGTGATGCCCACATTCCATGAAAGAATTAAAAAAGTCAGAGCACTTCAAATTTTCCAGGTATGCTCCAGTTTGCATTCTTATTGAACACAATGTGCATTATTGTAGAACAGTTAATATTTACCACGAATGGTCTATTGTGCTTTATTATTAAATACTTCACCTTTCCGAGATACCATCCAGTGTGCATTATTCAAGGTTGGATTTTACCAGATGTGGCCCAGTGTACATTATTATTAAAATATTTATTTAACCAGATTTGGTACTGTGTGCAAAATTATTGAATGCTTCACATGTACCTGCTGTGGTCCAGTGTGCATTAGTGTTAAATTCTTCCCATTTACCTGCTGTGGTCCAGTTTGCATTGATATTAAATGTTTCACATTTATCAGATGTAATCTAGTGACCATTACTTTTACATGCTTCAAACCTACAAGATGTGGTCCAATTTACACTATTACTGAAGACTTCACATTCACCAGATTACGTCCAGTTTACATTATTTAATGCCTCACACTTACCAGATATGGTCCACTGTGCATTGATATTAAATGGTTCATATTTATCAGATGCGGTCCATTGTGCATTATTATTAAATGATTCAAATTTACCAGACGTTGTACAATGTGCATTATTATTAAATGATTCACATTCACCAGATGTGGACAACAGCGCATTATTATTAAATGGTTTAGATTTACCAGATGTGGCACAGTGAGGATTACTATTAAATGTCTTCATTTAACAGATGCGGTCCAGTGAGAATTGTTATTGAATGCTTCACATTTGCCAGATATTTTCCAGTGTGTGTCATTATTATTAAATGAGTCACAATTACCAGCTGTGGTTCATTGTGCATATTTTTAAATAGTTCACATTTACTCCATATGGTGCAGTGCACATTATTATTTAATGTTTCACAATTACCAGGTGTGGTCCAGTCTGCATTATTATTAAATGCTTTACATTTTCCAGATGTTGTGCAGTGTGAATTATTATTAAATAGTTATTATTAAATAATTCACATTCATCAGATGTCATCTACAGTGCCTTATTATTAAATTATTTAGATTTACCAGATGTGATGCAGTGTGGATTACCAATAAATATCTTCATATGCCAGATGTGGTCCAGTGTGCCCCGTTATTCAATGATTCAAATTGACGAGATGTGGTCCAGTGTGTATTATTATTAAATGATTCACTTTTACCGTATGTTGTCCAATGTGCACCGGAATTTAATGATTCACATTTACCAGATGTTGTGCAGTGACCATTATTATTAAATAATTTACATTCGCCAGATGTGCTCCACAGTGCATTATTATTAAATGATTTAGATATACGAGATGTGGTACTGTGTATTATTGCTAACTGCATCATATTTACCAGATGTGGTGCTGTTTGCATTGTTGCTGAAAAATTCAAATTCACCAAATATGGTCCATTGAACATTATTACTAAATGTGTTACGTTTACCAGATGTGAGGCAAAGTGCATTCTTGTTAAATGCTTCACATTTACCAGATTCTGCAATGTGCGGATTATCATTAAATGTTTCCATTCTTACCAGATGTGGTCCAGTGCGTATTCTAATTAAATGAATCATATTTCCCAGATATGTCCAGTGTGTATTATCATTAAATGCTTCACATTTACCAAATGTGGCCACGTTTACATTGGCATTAAATGCCTCACACTTGCTAGATGTGCTACAGTGAGCATTATTATTTATTGACTAGCATTGACCAGATATGGTCAGTGTACACCATTATTTAATGCTTCATGTTTAGAAGATGTGGACCATTGATCAACATGATTAAATAATTCACGTTTAACAGATGTGGTCCAGTGCACAGTATTATACATTATTTACTTTACCAGATTTGGTTCAGTGTGCAATATTATCAAATGCTTCCCATTCACCTGATGTGGTCCAGTGTGCAATATTATTCCATGCTTCACATTCACCTGATGTGGTCCATGATGCATTATTATCAAATGCTACCCATTCACCTGATGTGGTCCAGTGTGCATTATCATTCCATGCTTCACATTCACCTGATGTGGTCCAGTGTGCATTATTATTCCATGCTTCACATTCACCTGATGTGGTCCAGTGTGAATTAATATTAAATGCTTCCCATTCACCTGATGTGGTCCAGTGGGAATTAATATTAAATGCTTCCCATTCACCTGATGTGGTCCAGTGTGAATTAATATTAAATGCATCCCATTCACCTGATGTGGTCCAGTGGGAATTAATATTAAATGCTTCACATTCACCTGATGTGGTCCAGTGTGAATTAATATTAAATGCTTCCCATTCACCTGATGTGGTCCAGTGGGAATTAATATTAAATGCTTCACATTCACCTGATGTGGTCCAGTGTGAATTAATATTAAATGCTTCACATTCACCTGATGTGGTCCAGTGGGAATTCATATTAAATGCTTCCCATTCACCTGATGTGGTCCAGTGTGAATTAATATTAAATGCTTCCCATTCACCTGATGTGGCCCAGTGTGAATTAATATAAAATGCTTCACATTCACCTGATGTGGTCCAGTGTGAATTAATATTAAATGCTTCACATTCACCTGATGTGGTCCAGTGGGAATTAATATTAAATGCTTCACATTCACCTGATGTGGTCCAGTGTGAATTAATATTAAATGATTCACATTCACCTGATGTGGTCCAGTGGGAATTAATATTAAATGCTTCACATTCACCTGATGTGGTCCAGTGTGAATTAATATTAAATGATTCACATTCACCTGATGTGGTCCAGTGTGAATTAATATTAAATGCTTCCCATTCACCTGATGTGGTCCAGTGTGAATTAATATTAAATGATTCACATTCACCTGATGTGGTCCAGTGTGAATTAATATAAAATGCTTCCCATTCACCTGATGTGGTCCAGTGTGAATTAATATTAAATGATTCACATTCACCTGATGTGGTCCAGTGTGAATTAATATTAAAAGCTTCACATTCACCTGATGTGGTCCAGCTGGAATTAATATAAAATGCTTCCTATTCACCTGATGTGGTCCAGTGTGAATTAATATTAAATGATTCACATTCACCTGATGTGGTCCAGTGTGAATTAATATTAAATGCTTCACATTCACCTGATGTGGTCCAGCTGGAATTAATATAAAATGCTTCCCATTCACCTGATGTGGTCCAGTGTGAATTAATATTAAATGCTTCCCATTCACCTGATGTGGTCCAGTTGGAATTAATATTAAATGCTTCACATTCACCTGATGTGGCCCAGTGGGAATTAATATTAAATGCTTCCCATTCACCTGATGTGGTCCAGTGTGAATTAATATTAAGTGCTTCCCATTCACCTGATATGGTCCAGTGGGAATTAATATTAAATGCTTCACATTCACCTGATGTGGTCCAGTGTGAATTAATATTAAATGCTTCACATTCACCTGATGTGGTCCAGTGTGAATTAATATTAAATGCTTCCCATTCACCTGATGTGGTCCAGTGTGAATTAATATTAAATTCTTCACATTCACCTGATGTTGTCCAGTGTGAATTAATATTAAATGCTTCACATTCACCTGATGTGGTCCAGCTGGAATTAATATAAAATGCTTCCTATTCACCTGATGTGGTCCAGTTGGAATTAATATTAAATGCTTCCCATTCACCTGATGTGGTCCAGTTGGAATTAATATTAAATGCTTCCCATTCACCTGATGTGGTCCAGTTGGAATTAATATTAAATGCTTCACATTCACCTGATGTGGTCCAGTGTGAATTAATATTAAATGCTTCCCATTCACCTGATGTGGTCCAGTGTGAATTAATATTAAATGCTTCACATTCACCTGATGTGGTCCAGTGTGAATTAATATTAAATGCTTCCCATTCACCTGATGTGGTCCAGTGTGAATTAATATTAAATGCTTCCCATTCACCTGATGTGGTCCAGTGTGAATTAATATTAAATGCTTCACATTCACCTGATGTGGCCCAGTGGGAATTAATATTAAATGCTTCCCATTCACCTGATGTGGTCCAGTGTGAATTAATATTAAATGCTTCACATTCACCTGATGTGGTCCAGTGTGAATTAATATTAAATGCTTCACATTCACCTGATGTGGTCCAGTGTGAATTAATATTAAATGCTTCACATTCACCTGATGTGGTCCAGTGTGAATTAATATTAAATGCTTCACATTCACCTGATGTGGTCCAGTTGGAATTAATATTAAATGCTTCACATTCACCTGATGTGGTCCAGTGTGAATTAATATTAAATGCTTCCCATTCACCTGATGTGGTCCAGTGGGAATTAATATTAAATGCTTCACATTCACCTGATGTGGTCCATGGTGCATTATTATTCCATGCTTCATATTTAGAAGATGCGAAACCGTTTGCAGTTTTATTGAGGATGAAACACTTGCCATATCTGACGCGATATACATTATCATTAAACTTTTCGCATCTTCCACAGGTTGGTCTGTGTGCAATGCATGGTGGCGGTGTAGTACTGATGTCATTCAGTTATTTATCTCGAGATGCAGTTGGATTCTGTGGGGCCGGTGTTCAAATGCCACCATGGCCGGTGGTGGATTTTTAGTTTCAGTTAATTCATAAGAATTCAGAATTGAAAGCTAGTTTCAATGCTGCAGCCATGAAACTTTATTTGATGATCTGATCACCCATCTTGTGCACTAATGTCCTTCGGAGAAGAAATTCCGCAGTTCTTAACTGGTCTGGCCGACTGTGACACAGCAATGTGTTTGGCTCTTAACTACCCTCTGAAGAGGCCCATCAAGCCACCCCATTGTCATGAGAAATTAAGGATGGGCAAAAAATGCTGTCCTTTCCAGGGATGCCCACACCCCATGAAATATTTAAAAATTACTGAACACTTCAGATTTTCCACGTGTTTTCCAATTTCCATTATTTTTGAACAGTTGATATTTACCATATGTTATGGATTATTTACCAGTGTGCATTATTTACATTTATCAAATTTTGTTCCATTTGAATTATTATTAAATGATTCACATTTACCAGATGCAGCACAGAGTGAATTATTGTAATATTTTTTCATAATAACTGGATGTGGTCCAGTGGGCGTTATTATTAAATGGTTCACATTTATCAGAAGTGGTGCAGTGTGCATATCAATAAAGTTATCAGATTTACGAGAGGTGGTCCAGTCTGCATTACTAATATATTCATCACATTGAACACATGTCGTCCCGTGTGCAGATTATTAAATGTTTCACATTTACCAGGTATATCCCAGACTGTATTATTATTGAATGTTTAGTAACAATTAGCTGTGGCCCAGTGTGCAATATTATTAAATGTTTCACATTTACTAGATGTCGTGCTTTCTGTATTACTAATATATTCATCACATTTACCACTCCTGGTCCAGTGTGCATTTTTATTAAATGCAGACAGAAATGAAAATTGAAGGCAGAAAATTCAGAAATGAAAATGGAAGGCAGCAAATTAATGAATGAGTCTGGAAGACAGAGCAAACGACAGTTAGACAATAAAAAAGGAGTTTGACAGTTTTCAAGGGTATCTATTTCAATGCAAGTAGTTTAGAAACTAAAGCAGATGAGCTGAGGGCACAGATAGACACGTAAAATAAAAGCAAAATACTGCGGATGCTGGAAATCTGAAATAAAAACAAGAAATGCTGGAATCACTCAGCAGGTCTGGCAGCATCTGTGGAAGTATGATATCATAGATTTAGATTTAGATTTGCAGAACTGAAACAGTCCCTTCGGCCCACCGAGTCTGTGCCGACCATCAACCACCCATTTATACTAATCCTACACTAATTCTATATTCCTATCACATCCCCACCTGTCCCTATATTTCCCTACCACCTACCTATACTGCGGGCAATTTATAATGGCCAATTTACCTATCAACCTGCAAGTCTTTGGTATGTGGGAGGAAACCGGAGCACCCGGAGAAAACCCACGCAGACACAGGGAAAACTTGCAAACTCCACACAGGCAGTACCCAGAATTGAACCTGGGTCGCTGGAGCTGTGTGGCTGCGGTGCTAACCACTGTGCCACTGCGCCGCCCGAATAGCTATTATAGAAACATGGCTTCAGGAGGGGAAAGAATGGAAGCTCACCGTTCCTGGTTGCAGGGATTTCAGATGCGCAGGGAGGAGGATAAGAAAGGAGGGAGCGTGGAAATTTTGGTCAAGAAAACTATTACAGCTGTGAAGAGTGGTGACATGTTGGAAGGTTCGTCAAATGACGCCAAATGAATTTAGCTGAGGAACTAAAAAGGTGCAATCCCACTGCTGGGAGTGTACTATTTTCATCCCAAACAGTCAGATGGAGATAGAAGAGCAGCTTTGTAGGAAATCTCTGAGAAGTACATGAGCAATAGGGCATTAATTGTAGGGGACATTAATTGCACGAATATTAACTGGAATAGTTTTTGTGTGAAAGAAATTGAGTGAGCAGAATTATTGAGGTGCATTCAGAAGAAACTTTCTGCCCACTATGCAGCAAGTCCATAAAGAGAGGGAGCAGTTTTAGACTTAGTTTTAGGAAATGAAGATGGGCAGGTGGAAGGGGGAGCAGTGGGAAAGCATTTTGGTGTTAGTGATCACAATTCAGTCTCTTTTAACCTAATTATGGAAAAGGACAGAAATAGAACAAGAGTTAGAGTTCTCAATTGGGGCAATTTTACTAAACTGAGAAGTGATTATGCGAAAGTCAACTGGAAACAGCTACATGAAGGTAAATCAGTGTCAGAACAGTGGGAGGCATGCGAAGGGGAGATTCAAGGGGTTCAGGGTAAACAGGTACCCAAAAATGAAAAGGGTGAGAGGGCCAAATGTATCCACCACCCCCACCCCCCCGCCATGGATGTCAAGGAGCCTACAGCTAAAGTAGCAAAGGAAAGCTTATGTCCGACACCGAGAACTCAAAACTACAGAAAGGCGAGGGGAGTATAGAATGTGTAGGAATTAAATCAAAATGGAAATAAGGAAAGCAAAGAATGGTCATGAAAGAATATTGACAAGAAGATTAAGATCAACCCAAAGATGTTTTTTGGATACATTAAGAGTAAGAAGATAACGAAGGAGAGAATAGGGCCCACAAAAGACCAAAAAGATAACCTATGTGCAGGAGCGGAAGATAGTGGCACGGTTCTTAATGTAAACGTTGCGTCTCTCTTCACAAAAGAGGGCGACGATGCAGATATTGTAGTTAAAGAGGAGGAGTGTGAATTATTGGATGTGATAAACATAGGGAGAGAGGAAGTATTAATGGCATTAGTATCCTTGAAAGTTGATGAATCACCAAGGCAGGATGAAATGTGCCCGAGGCTGTTAAAAGAAGCAAGAAATAGTGAAGGTCTGACTGTCATTCCCCAGACCTCACTGGATACAGGTGTGGTGCCAGAGGATTGGAGAATTGCTAATGTTGTACCTCTGTTTAAAAAGGAAGCGAAGGCTACACCGAATCATTGAAGGCCAGTAAATCTAAAAGCAATAGTGGGCAAATTACTGGTATCTATTCTGAGAGACATGATAAACTGTCATTAGAAAGGCATCGATTAATCAAGGATAGTCAGCATGGATTTGTTAAGGGAAGATCTTGTTTCAGCAAATTGATCGAATTTTTTGAAGATGGAACACGAAAGGTAGATGAGGATATTGCAGTTCGTGTGGTCCAGACGGAGTTTAGCAAAGCTTTTGACAGGGTTCCAAATGGCAGACTGGTTAAAATAATACAATCCCGTGGGATCCAGGGAAATGCAACAATGTGGATACAAATTTGGCTCAGTGGGAAGAAACAAAGTTTAATTGTTGACGGCTGTTTTAACGACTGGAGAGCTGTTTCCAGTTCCAGGGCCGTTCTGCAGGACTCTGTTCAGGGTCCCATGCTCCTGTGGTACATATTAACGAGTTGGACGTAAATGTAGGGGGCATGATCAAAACATTTGCGCACGACACAATGGTTGGCCGTGTGGTAGATAACGAGAAGGACTTCTGTCGGCTGCAGGAAGATACTGATGGTCTGGTCAGATGGTCAGACAAGATTCAACTTGGAGAAGTGTGAGTTGATGGATTTGGGGAGGTCAAGCAAGGCAAACGAATACAGAATGAATGGGAAAATACTGACAATTGTAGGGGAAGTGAGGGTCCTTGGGGTGAATGTCCACAGATGGGTTGAATGTCCACAGACCCCTGAAAGTCGCAGACCAAGTCGATAAGTTGGTTAGGAAGGCATTTGGAATCCTTTCCTCTGTTAGACGAGGTATAGAATACAAGAGCAGCGAGGTTTTTCTGGAACTGTCTGACTCATTGGTTAGGCCACGACTTTAGTACTGTGTGCAGTTCTGGTTTCCTCATCACAGGAAGGTTGTAATTGCACTGGAGAGTGTGCAGAGGAGGTTAACGAGGATGTTGCTAGGACTTGAAAAATGCAGCAATGAGGAAATATTGGATGGGCTGGGGTTGTTCTCCTTGAAGCAGAGCAGTCTGAGGGGAGATCTGATGAAATTTGCAAAATGGTGGGGCATGGATAGATTGGAGGTGAAGGTTTATTCACCCAAGCAGTGACTAGCAGGCATAGATTTAACGTGATTGGTACAAAAATTAGAGGGGAGATGAGGGAAACCCTTTTTTCACCAAGAGGGTGGTGGTTGCCCGGATCTCACTGCCTGAAAGGGTAGTTGAGGCAGATACACTCAACGTATTCAAAAGGAGTCTGGATATTCATCTCAAGTGCCGTAATCTGCATGGCTGCGGACCGCATACCAGAAGGTGGGATTAGAATAGGTGGATCTTTTTCCCCAACACAGACAGGATGAACCAAGTGGCCTCTTTCTGTCCTTGAACTTTATATGATTCTATGATTCACATATAACCGATATGGTCCAGTGTGCATTACATTTGAACATTTGTACACTTGACATTTACAAGATCTGGTTGAATCGAGATTTATATTACCTGCTCTGAAGTGACCAGAAGATTTTCCATTATTTTTATTCCTTTTTTTTCTGCATTACCCTTTTTTGTTGTATTTGCCTTGCCTGCCTTCTTTCTTTCCATTTTATATCAAGTGTGGGGGCAGACCCAATGCAGCTGCACTCTGCATCTGAGCTGGTTTATTGGCCAGCTCTCACTCTCAAGAGAGTCAGCCTGCTTCCTCTCATCACCTGCTTTCGTGGTGTTACGGAATATATATGATAATGAGGTGTTATAGTCTGGATTGCAATCCACACAGCCTGGTGCAGCATTCTGATCAATTGTTTGCTTTTTTCACAATCTCCAATTCAGTTTAACCAGATGTTTCATCCCGTTCTTCAACTCTTCCGTGAACATTCCTGGTGTCAGTCAGCAGATATATGTGTTGTTACAACAGATGACAAGCTGCAGCATGCATCCCGTTTGCTCGGTGATGTATGTTGGTTTACTGTTGTATCGCTTGCATAATTGTGGTCCCCCACGCCACCACCTCAGGCAATGCGCAACATATGCCACCCAGTGAATAGCGTAATTGCCAGACATAGTAAAGAGCAAGATCATTGATCTCTTCCAGTTCTTGCTGTCAGGATCATTTTGATCATCCATGCTGCGCAGCAGTGCCCTGCTGGAATATATTGGACGTTATAATATGTTGGACAGTGAGAGCACTGAACAACACGATGAAAAAGTTCGGCTGAAAATGGATTAAAAGTCTGTCAAACCACCCATCCGCCACGGATAAATGTGCCACTGATCTCTCTCTCTCTGACGCCGAACGTTCTGTACTCAGCAAAGGACTCCGTTTTATTCCCTTACGCCCCACCTCAATGAATCTCGCGCTCGACATAACGTTGAGCTGTTCTTCCATCGCCTGCGCCTCGAAGCTCACTTCTTTGACCGGGAGAAACCCCACCCCACCCAACCCCCCACTAATCAGCAGACACATTCACCAACCTCCAACATTCTCCCTCCACGTGGACCCCTCCCCCGGCCTCTTACCCGCTCTTGATCTTTTCATTGAAATCTGTTGGCGAGGCATTGGTCATCTCAATTTCTCTGCCCCCCGACTCACTCTAACCTGTCCTCCTCTGAACTTGAGACATTCCGTTCTCTCAGGTCTAACCTCGACATTTTCATCAAACCTGCAAACGAGGTTGGTGCTGTTGTTGTATGGCATACCGACATCTGCCTTGTATAGGCTCAGCGCCAATTTGCAGATGCTTCTTCCTACCTCCCTCTGGACCATGACCCCATCACCAAACATCAAGCAACTGTCCACAAGACAATCACTGACATCTTCCAATCTCATCATCCCGCATCCTGGACAACCCACTTCTACCTCTTTCCCAAAATCCACAAGCAGGACATCCCTAGCAAACTCATTGTGTCAGGTTGCTGCTGCCCCACTGAACTGATTTCTTCCTATCTTACCTCTATCCATTCTCCACTGGTCCAGTCTCTTCCGACCTACATCTGTGACTCTTCTGAGGCCGTATGTCATTTTTACAATTTCCAGTATCCTGGCCCCAACCGCCTCCTTTTCACTATGGACGTTCAATCTCTCTACACCTCCACCCCCACCAGGGCTGTTTGAGGACTCTCCGTTTCTTCCTTGAACAGATGCCCAACCAATCCCCATTCACCACGACCCTCCTCTGCCTGACTGAATTTGCTCTCACATTGAACAACTTCTCCTTCAACTCCACTCACTTCTTTCAAGTATAAGGTGTTGCTGTGGGGAACCGCATGGATCCCAGTTATGCCTGCCTTTTAGTGGGATATGTCGAACATATGTTGTTCCAGTCCAACTCAGGCTCCCTCTCTCAAGTATTTTTCCGGTACTTTGATGACTGTATCGGTGCCGTTTCCTGCTCCTGCCCCGAACTGGATAACTTTATCAACCTTGCTTCTCTCAGGTTTACATGGTCCATCTCTGACACTTCCCTTCCCTTCCTCGACTTCTCTATCTCTATCTCTGGAGATAGGCTGTCTACTAGTGTACGTTAGAAGCCCACCGACCCCCACAGCTACTTCGACTACACTTCTTCACACCCTGCCTCCTGTCAGGACTCTATTTCATTTTCCCAGTTTTTCCATCTCCGACGCATCTGCTCTGATGATGCTACCTTCCATATCAGCGCTTCTGATATGTCTTCCTTTTTCCTCAGCCGAGGATTACCTCCCCCCAACTGTGGTTGACAGGGTCCTCAACAGTGTCTGGCCCATTTCCCGTACCCTACCCTCGCCCCTTCCCCATACTTCCAGAACTGCGACAGTGTTCCCCTTGTCCTCAGTTTCCACCCATCAGACTCCATATCCAAAGGATCATCCTCCGCCATTTCTGCATCCTCCGATGTGATGCCACTGCCAAACGCATCTTCCCCTCCCTTCACCTTTCAGCATTCTGAAGTGATCGCTCTCTCACTCTGCAATATCCTGGTCCATTACCCCCATCACGTCGTCCCATTCTCATGGCACTTTCCTGTGCAATCGCAGGAGGTATAATACCTGCCCATTTTTCTACTCTCTCCTCACTATCCCAGGCCGCAAATACTCCTTTCAGGTGAAGCAGCGATTTATTTGTACTTCTGTCTATGTAATATACTGTATTCGCTGCACACAATGTTTTCTCCTCTACATTAAGGAAGCCAAACGCAGACTGGATGAACGCTTTGTGGAACACTTCCACTCAGTCCGAAAGCATGACCCCGGGTTTCCAGTTGCTTGTCATTGCAACACACACCACTGCCCTCATGCTCACAGCTCTGTCTTGGGATTGCTGCAGTGTTCCAGTGAGCATCAACGCAAGCTCGAGGAACAGCATCTCATTTACCGATTAGGCACACGACAGCCTGTTGGACTGAACATTGCGTTCAATAATTTCAGAGCATGACGGGCCCCCATTTTACTTTCTATTTAGTTTTTTCTTCTTCTTTCTTTTTAAAATCTTTTTTGTGTTTATATTATTTTATTTGATCTTAGTTTGTTCAGTTTGCCTACCTACTGTTTTTTTAATATTTGTGCTTGTGGCTGTTTAGTTTTCAGTCCATTAACACCCTATCTTTCAACACACCATTAACATATTTTTTGCCTTTGCTCCATGACCTCTGGTCAGTTATTCTCTGTGTCCTCGTCCTATCTACACCTTCCCATTTGTTATATTTTGCCCCACCCCCGCTTTACTTGCTTAAAACTTTTCACATTTCTAATATCTGGTAATTCTGAAGATGGGTCACTGACTTGAACGGTTAACTCTTGCTTCTCTTTCCACAGATGCTGTCAAACCGGTTGAGTATTTCCAGCATTTCTTGTTTTTATTGCTGCAAATTTTATGACAAGTTTCATGGCGCCTATGGAACTGATGAAAAAGACATTTATCAGCAAGTAAGTACTGTTAATTCACTTCAGTTTGACTTCAATGATCGCCACCATTAGGTGCACCACTGTCGTGGCCACCAAATAATGAGTGCCATATTTGGTGAGACAGCACTTCCCTCTGGACAGGATCACAATCGTCAGCATGTTCACTCTAAGAGAGAGAAAGAGCAAATTAACAATAAACCAACCCAGGTACCAGCCGTGAGCCCTGCTGCTTGGCACGAATACCAGGCTTGATGTTGTCTTTGCTAGTTGTATCTAGTTCTGCAGACAAAACTCATCTGGTGTTGCAATGAGGGCCGGTCAAATGTACAAATCACCGTTAATGAATTGAATTTTACAGAAATTGTGTTAAGGAAAAAAAGGAATTGAGTAAAAAAACGAAAAATGTGGAAAATTCTGATAAAGCAACGTTAAAGGGAGTTATACCGGTGAAATATTACATTAAGGAGGCAGAGAACAAGTCAAGAGTAATGTGAGAATCCAGATGGCTGCGACTGTTCTCAACCTGTTCCATTCTTACCGATCTAATCACAGCCTGAGAATTGTCTGCAGTGGTTACTCTTCCTGCTCCAACACTTTTACCTCTGGTGTCCCCCGTGGATCTATATTTTACCCACTTATATTTCTCATTGGCATGCTGCGCCTCAGAGACATCATCCAAAGTACAGCATCAACTTCCACATATCTGTCGACAACACCCGGCTCCACATTACCATATTCATCTCTCTCAACTCCTCGATAGCCTCTAATTTCTCAGACTCCTTGTCTGACATCCATGATGAGGAGACATTTCCTCCAGTCACATATTGGGAAGAGTGACTGTTGTGTTTTTCCCTTGGCACAAACATCGTCCCCTGGCTATCAGATGCAACCCCCTCCCTGGCAACTGTTTGAGTTGAACAAGACTGTGCGCAGCATCAATGTCATATTTGACCTTGAGATGAGGATCAGAGCACAGAACTGCACCATCATTAAGACCACCGATTTCAACCTCTGTCCATTACTCAACTCGGCCCCTTCCTCAACTCATCTGCTACTGCAATCTTCATCCATGCCATTGTTACCTGCAGACTTGAATGTTCCAATGACTGGCTTCCAACATTCTTCCTTCCATAAACTTGAATCATCCAAATCTCTGCGGCCTTTGTCTCAACTGATAACAAGTCCCGTTCTCCGATCACCGTGGTGATCGCTGGCCTACATTGGCTCCCTGACCAGCGACGCCTCGATGGTAAAAATGTCATCCCTGTTTTAAATTCCTTCGATTTTCTCGCCCCTCTCTAACTCTGTAACCTCCTGCAGCTCTAAAATCTTCCAAGATATACTACTTGATTGCGTTTTTTGAGGAAGCGACGAAGATGATTGAAGAAGGAAGGGTAGTGGATGTTGTCCATATGGACTTCAGTAAAGCCTTTGACAAGGTCCTGCATGGCAGACTGGTGCAAAATATGAAGTCACACGGGATCATAGGTGAGCTGGCAAGATGGATACAGAACTGGCTCGGTCATGGAAGACAGAGGTTAGCAATGGAATGGTACTTTTCTGAATGAAGGGCTGTGACTAGTGGTGTTCCACAGGGATCCGTGCTGAGACCTTTGCTGTTTGTAGTATATATAAATGATTTGGAGGAAAATATAGCTGGTCTGATTAGTAAGTTTGCGGAAGACACAAAGGTTGGTGGAGTTGCGGATAGTGATGAGGATTGTCAGACGATAGAGCAGGATATAGATCGGTTGGAAACTTGGACAGAGAAATGGCAGATGGAGTTTAATCCGGACAAATGTGAGGTAATACATTTTGGAAGATCAAATACAGGTGGGAAGTATACAGTAAATGGCAGAACCCTTCGGAGTATTGACAGGCAGAGAGACCTGGGTGTACATGTCCAGAGGTCACTGAAAGTGGCAACACATGTGGATAAGTTAGTCAAGAAGGCAGACGGCATGCTTGCCTTCATCGGTCGGGGCATAGAGTATAAAAATTGGCAAGTCATGCTGCAGCTGTACAGAACATTAGTTAAGCCACACGTGGAATATTGTGTACATTTCTGGTCACCAAACAGCCAGAGAGACGTGGAGATTTGGAGAGGGTACAGAGGAGGTTTACCAGGATGTTGTCTGGTCTGGAGGGCATTGGCTGTGAGGAGAGGTTGGATAAACTCAGATTGTTTTCACTGGAACGACGGAGGTGGAGGGGCGACATGATGGAGGTTTACAAAGTTATGAGTGGCGTGTTCACAGTGGATAGTCAGAAGCTTTTTCCCAGGGTGGAAGAGTCAGTTACGAGGGGACATAGGTTTAAGTTGCGAGGGGCAATGTTTAGAGGGGATGTGCGAGGCAGGTTTTTTACACAGAGGGTGGAGAGTGCCAGGAACTTGCTGCTGGGAGAAGTGGTGGAAGCAGGTCCGAAAACAACTTTTAAGAGGCACCTTGGCAAATAAATGAATAGGATGGGAATAGAGGGATACCGACCCCGGGTGTGCAGGAGGTTTTAGTTTAGACAGGCATCAAGATCGGCGCAGGCTTGGAGGGCCGAATGGCCGTTTCCTGTTCTGTACTGTTCTTTGTTCCTTGTTATTTGTACCCCAGGATTAGTGTTACAGACACAGTGGGGCCGGTCCGCTCTCCCCCAGGCTCAGTGATAAAGATCCAGTGGGTCCAGGCTACTCTCCACCAGGGTCAATGAGGCAGACAAAGTGCGGTAACGCTGCTCTCCCCCAGGCTTATAACACAGGCATTGTAAAGCCGGTCAGCTCTCCCACAGCTCAGTGATACAGACACAGCGGGAACAGTCTGCTCTCCCCAAGGCTCACTGATGCAGAAACCGTGAAGTCGGTCTGCTCCCCTTTAAGCTCACTCATAAAAACACAGTGGAGTTGGTCTGCTTTTCCCCAAGATCAGACACACGGACACAGTGGGGCCAGTCTGCCCTCCCCCTTTGCTCAGTATCGCGGATACCGATGGGCTGGTCCACTGATCCCCCAGCTCAGTGGCACAGACACAATGGGGCCAGTCTGCTCTCGCCAAGACTCACTGAAACAGACACGTTGGGGCCGGTCTACTACCCCCAACTTCAGTCATGCAGACCCAGTGGTGTCTGTCTGCTCTCACCCCGTCTCAGTGATGGACATAGTGCGGCCAGTCTGCTCTCTCCCAGGCTCAGTGATACAGGCACAGTAGGGCCGGTCCTCTCTGCGTCAGTGTTAGTGATACAGACACATTGGGACGGGTCTTCTCTCCGTCAGGCTCCGCGATACAGCCACAGTGGGGCCAGTCTGCCCACCCCCCAGGCTCAGTATTGCAGGCACTGGTGGGCCGGTCTGCTCTCCTCCCAGGCTCAGTGACAGACACAGCAGGGTCAATCTTCTCTCCCCAGGCTCAGTAACACAGAGTGGGCCATGTCTGCTCTCCATCAGTCTTAGTGATGCAGACACATTGGGACGGGTCTTCCCTCCATCAGGCTCAGTGATACAGACACAGTGGGGCCAGTCTGTCCTTCTCCCAGGCTCAGTATTTCAGGCACTGGTGGGCCGGTCTGCTCTCCTCCCAGGCTCAGTGACAGACACAGCAGGGTCAATCGTCTCTCCCCAGGCTCAGTAACACAGAGTGGGGCAGGTCTTCTCTCCGTCAGGTTCAGTGATACAGACACGGTGGAGCACGTCTGCTCTCCCCCATGTTCAGTGATGCAGACAAAGTGGGACTGGTCTGCTCTCCGTCAGTCTTAGTGATGCAGACACATTGGGACGGGTCTTCCCTCCATCAGGCTCAGTGTTGCAGACACAGTGGTGCTGGTCTGCTCTGTCCAGGCTCAGTGATACAGAAACAGAGAGGGCCTGTATGCTCTCCCCCAAGATCCCTCATACTCGCACAATGAGCCCAGTCTGCTCTCCCCAAGACTCACTGAAACAGACACGTTGGGGCCGATCTGGTCTCTCCCCCCCAATCTCACTGATACAGACCCAGTGGAGTTGGTCTACTCTCCCCAGGCTCAGTGATACAGGCACAGTGGGGCCGCTTTGCAAGGCTCAGTGATAGAGACACAGTGGAGCCCTTTCTGCTCTCCCCCATGTTCAGTGATGCAGACAAAGTGGGGCCAATCTGCTCTCCCTCAGACTCAGTCATACAGACACTGTGGGGCGGGTCTTCTCTTCATCAGACTCAGTGATGCAGGCACGTTGGCACGGTTTGCTCTCATCACGTCTCAGTGATATAGACACAGTGCCGACAGTCTGCTCTCCCCCAGGCTCAGTGATGCAGACAGATTGGCGCGAGTCTTCACTCCGTCAGTCTTACTTATACAGATACATTGCAATGGGTCTTCTCTCCGTCAGGCTTAGTGATGCAGACACAATGGGGCCAGTCTGCTCTGCCCCAGGCTCAGTGATGCAGTCACAGTGGAGACTCTCTGTTCTGCCCCAGGCTCAGTGATACATAAAGAATGGGGCCGGTCTGCTCTACCACAGGCACAGTGATACAGGCACAATGGGGCAGGTCTGCTCTTCCGCAGGCTTAGTGACACAGACACAGTGTACCCTGTCTACTTTGCCCCAGGATCCGTCATAGAGGCTAAGTGGGGCCGGTCTGCTCTCTGCCCAGGCTCAGTGATACAGACACAGTGGAGCCCATCAGCTCTCTCACAGGCTCAATGATACAAACACAGAACTTCCAGTCTGCTCTCCCCCAGGCTCAGTGATACACACACATCAGGTCCGGTCTGGTCTGACCTCTGTGGAGAATGTTATCTTGGAACAACAAGTATTAATTTTCCATTGACCAATTAAAGAATATGACAGCAAGATTCCATGCTTTCAGACTTTTGCGAAAACAATCAAACTGAAAATCAACATTATCTAAACAGTATTGGATTGGTAGCTAATACATCAGATTACAGACAAAGCTATTTCCCATTAAGTTATTTATATACTCGAAAACCCCTACACGACATTTACACATTATATAGCTTTGTCATCGAAAAGGTAATTAATATGGTTACAGAATGAACTGGCCTTGTGCAGAGCAGTGTTGCCACATCCAGGGGACTGGAAGCAACCGTTGGAAGTGTTACGGTGCGTCAAGTCACAATAGGCACTAGTGGAGGAATGACAGTCACTAAATAAATCCTTGTTAAACTTTATGTTAGTTCAACAAATAAACCATCCCTATTTTCAACTGAAGCCCCTGTCAGTTTGTAATTAAGGTATTTTCTACGTGTTCGATGTCTTTGTCCTTTTGATGCCTTTACCTTTCTTTGTATGTCTGTGAGCGTGCCTTGTGAATGTCACCCCCTCCCTCGTTCAAGACTGTGTGCTAATAAACCCGACTGTTTTGACTTAACTTTAAGAACAGTATTGTGACAGTCTGTTACAAGTCAGGGTTCTCAAGCTGAGGGAGTGGAGAAATGCGTCATCGGGGTTTTTTTCTTAAAGAAAAGGAAAACATTTAAATCACAATCCGCTTAAAGACAGGTTGTTGAAAATATATAGAAATGTATTTGCAAAAGTAACTACCTGTTCGTAAGATGACAGCAATGGATATCAGTTAAAAT
This sequence comes from Heterodontus francisci, assembly GCF_036365525.1. NCBI lineage: Eukaryota > Metazoa > Chordata > Chondrichthyes > Heterodontiformes > Heterodontidae > Heterodontus > Heterodontus francisci. The sequence continues at coordinate 8,989,137 of NW_027140919.1, forward strand.
TGTCACAATAAATGCAACAAAAGAAGGACGCAGAAAATATCACGTAACATGATCCCCAAAAAAGTAAAAAATACTGAAAATGGGCACAGTTTTTGCTGTGTTAATGTTAACTGAAATTTGCTGTGATAATGTTAAGTGATATTTCTAGTGTCTAGTTTAAGTGTTATTTTCTGTTTCCAGTTTAAGTGGCATTTTCTACAGCAAATTTCAGTAATGTTTGCTGTGACCAGTTGAAGTGATATTTTCTGTGTATTGTTGAGTTAATATACTCTGCGATTAGCTCAAGTGAAATCTGCTGTATCTAATATGAATAATATTTGCTGTGGTTATCTTAAATGGTATTTTCTATGGCAAATGTAAGTATTTTGTTGCTGTGATTGCGTGTTTGTATGTTTATCTAATCCCTCCCAGGTCCGCTGCCGACTACTGCGGCTCCAGTTTGGGTAAACCTTGAAAATCCCTGGGTTGTAGCGATAGCTGTCGGCAGCCACGGAGCGTGTGATCGCAGCTAAACTTTAGCATTTTGATACTGTATTCGCTTTCGTACTCTGCATTTTGTATTATGTATTATCTACATGCATTGATTCTGTATTAAGTATTAGCCAGTCATGATTATAAAAGTAATGAAACGTGATTAAGTTATAGTGAGTGCATTGTTGTAATTGATAAATATATTTGAAAGTCTGTTTATTCATTTAAAGTATTAATGAATACAAACTGTTTAAGTTTAAAGTTTCTGTAAAAATCAATTTCATATGAAATTGGAATCTTTCTAAACTCTGATATGTTACTGTACACCAAGGCCTTGTAAGAGTCTAGCTTATGAATACTGAGTTGCTCAGCATCAGATTGAAACTGGTAGAGTATAGAAAACATTGTTCTCTATGGATAACTAATTGCTGCCATTTCAAACCACGTGTTATCAACTGGAAGATGCAATTAAGAACAAACTAAGTTTACCAAACAACAGCTCATACCAATTATTTAGTCAAAAATACACTAACTGCGACATACATGATAGTTATCTAAGAGATAACAATGAGGGTTCCATCAGGTTTCTGTGTTGGACAAACTCTGAAGTTTCCGGAGTATGCACCACATTTTATTTCTGCAAGCGGGTTCGATATCAAGAGCAGAGAGCTGAGAGCTTGAAAGTGATCTATACTTCAGCAAACCATGAAACCGGCTAAAGCTGTAAATGCCATTACCCTACGTTTATGAATTATGTCTTTCCTTTCCTAAACTTTCTTATATTTACTACCCAAAGATTCCTGTAATTGTCTTATTTCTTCAAGACTCTTCCATACAAAAGTACATTGAGAGGTTTGTTAACATTGCCAGCAAATTGCAATAACTGAAACTTATCAGGCAACGTATTATGCTAAAAAAAAATCAGAGTGAATCAAAGTACGTGGGATCATAAGTGTCCATTTCTTTGTCCTTTCCTTTGCGTCAGAGATTTAAGCATTTCCCAGAATCATTGAAGCAGAACAGAGAGAATGGGATTAGACACAGCGACCCTTTACCCTTTTTTCACACTCTGCATCCTGTAAGGACGCCATTTCATTCTCACAGTTTCTCCTTCTCCGACACATCTGCCCTGATGATGCAACCATCCACAACAGCGCCTTGAAAATATTTTCCTTGTTGCTCAACCGAGGATTCCCCCTCTCGCACCCCCCCCCACCCCCGCCCCACGTTGTGGTTGTCAGGTCCTCAACCGTGACTCGCTCATTTCCTGCAGATGCGCTCTCACCACTTCCTCTCCCTCCAAGAACTGCGACAGGGCTCCTCTTGTCCTGCCAGCCTGCACATCCAGAGGATTATTCTCTGCCATTTCTAACACGTCCAGCGTGATGCCACCACCAAACAAATCTTCCCCTCCCCTCTCCTGTCAGCATTCCGAGGGGATCGTTCCCTACGCAACACCCTGGACCACTCCTCCATTACCCCGACACCTCATCTCCTTCCCATGGCACCTTCACATGCAATCGCATGATGTGTAATACCTGCCCTTTTACCTCCTCTCTCTTCACTATCCATGGCCCGAAGCACGCATTTCAGATGAAGCAGCCACTTACTTGTACATCTTTCGAATTAGTATACTGTACTCGCTGCTCACAATGTGGTCTCCTCTATATTGGGGAGACCAAACGTGGATTAGATGACCACTTTTCCGAACTCCTCCACTCAGCCCGGAAACATAACCCCGATCTTCCTGTCGCTTGCCATTTTAACACACACACCTGCTGTCATTCCCACATCTCTGACCTGGGCTTGCTGCGTTGCTCCAGTGAACATCAACGCAATCTGGAGAACAGAAACTCATTTCCTAATTAGGCCAGCTGCAGGCAACTGGACTGAACATTGAGTTCAATAATTTCAGAGCATGACTAGCCCCCATTGTTTTTATATTTAGTTTTACTTTTCATTTTTACTTTATTTTATATTACTTTGTTACATCATTCAATTTATTTTCGCCATGTGCCTGCCCACTGTTTTTATTCATGTTTGTGGTTTTGGTTAGAGCTTTCATTATTCAGTCATTTAACACCGTCTCTGCACGAACGTGCTGTTTTTCACCACACCTTTAACACATCTTCTTTGCCTTTGCCCTTGCCCCATGAATTTCTTGTCAGTTATTCTCTGTGACCCTCTGGCCTATCAACACCTTCCTATTTGTTCTCTTTTGCCCGACTCCAGCTTTATTTGCTTAAAAGCTATTACATTCCTAATCTTTGCCATTTCTGATGAAAGCTCACTGACCTTAAATGTTCACTCTGCTACTGTCCCCACAGATGCTGCCAGACCTGCTTAGGATGTCCAGAACTTTTTGTTTTTATTCTATAACCCTTTCTTTAATCGATTTACAAACTCAGTTTCCACCCCAACCTCTTGCCTTTCTCTTGTTGCCTCCTTAATTTGTGCCGATCTTTTCTAGAACACCACGATTGAAGTCCTCCAATCAGACATCCGTCACTCCCACAGTACCATATCAGCTCTTATCAAAATCACAAATTTCATCCGGTGTGACTGAAATAAACGTTAACTTTTCCTCCTCGAGATTTCGACCTGTCTGCAGCAATTGACTGAGTTGATCAGTCAATCCTCCAAATCTCTCCACCATCGTCCCCGTGTCTGGAACTGCAATCATCAGCTTCCATTCGTATCTTTATAATCATTGCCAGAATATCACCATCAGTAAATTCTATTGCAATTTCTGCAGCAGTGTCTCTGTTTATTCTGAAGGGTCTATTTCTCACTTACATTCTGTCTGCCAGTGACATCATCCAAAAACAGAATGCCAGTTTCAATATTGGTGCTGAAGACACCAAACGCTAACTCACCCTCACATCTCTTGATCCTCAGTTGTCACTGGATTGTCACACGGTTTGTCAGAAAACTGGTACTGGGTGAACAGCGATGTCCTCCAATTAAATATCGGAAAGGCTGAAGCCATTTACTTTGTTCCTTATTACAAATTTTACTCTCGAGCCAGAATTCCTTTTTCTGGAAACTGTCTGAGACTGAACCATATTTTTCGCAATCTTGGTCATATAGTAACCTCGAGATGTGCTTTCAGCCACAAGGCTGCGCCATCACAATGACCCATTCGTCTTCCACCGTTTCACCTCAAATGCTGCTGAAAACTCATCCGTGTCTTTGCCAGCTCCAGGTTTGAATGTTCAAACACACTCGTGGCCGACCTCCCACATTCTGCGCTCGTATTTTTTCGTCTATTGATATGAAGGAATCATACTCATACAGTGTGTCCACTGTCAGAACCAGCTACTGCCCAAGTTCACCGAAGCTCTTGATTGGTAGCCATGGAGGAAATCTGATCAGAAAGCCAGGGGCCAATCAAACAGCAGCCAGCACAAGTTACCCCAACTTCCAGTAAGACAGGGCCACATGACCAGTCACTGCTCCTGGTCAGTTTCACTATCCCTGTCGCCGACCACAGTTTTTGTCTACCAACGAACAAATCAGGAGCGCAGCCTAAACGGCAGGTATGCTGAATGCCACAGCTCAAATCCTGACCAGAAATAAGACCCCAATCCCTGTCCAGCACAGTTTCATCAAATTTCCCTTTTCCTTATTGCTCCACTGAAATAATTTGAAGAATCGTGGACGAACATATCAATCCTGTTGCAAATGACACCCTGTCAATCACAACAATCTGCCAAGCTATAAATAGCTGTGAACTTACCCCACTCCACTCCTCCCTTATCATCTGTTGTCGAACAGTATTTGTTATGCACCACTGTTTCTGCTGCATCGTCAACAGGGTTTTCCCCAATAAACTGTACCCAGGGCATCGTAAATTCCAGCACGACACCATTTCAACACTCTTCTTGCCTTCAAAACCCGTCTGGAAGTCGATATCTCTCACTACGTGCTCATCAATCTCGCACTCTCCATACGTTTGCCCTCGTGCTTGATGTCACGCTGTTTTAACCTGCTCTATCATGCATTCTGAGATGTCTGGATGCAATGTTTGTGTTTGTGTATGTCGCTGTGTGAGTGTGCGCCGCCACGCTAGATTTCATGGTGTGTTTTGAATGAACAGTCCACAGGTTGTGAATTCATGCAATGCAGGATATTTGAAGAGCCGTTCTGGTCTTCAGACAGGAGCTGAAATTCTCACATGTAACTTATATATTAGGACAGGAATCACAAGAAAAATAATAATGTACAATGGACACATTGATGGACTGGTAATAAAATGCTGCAAATGAGCCAATGTTGCAAATGATTTGTCAATTGATTATATATAGCTGCTTGCTCTAATTGCGATTAAGAGCAGCTGATACTAATTTTGGCAATATTAGGGTACTTATGGAAGAACCAGTTTCCGCCCTGGGAGGGATACAGGGGAGCTGGTCTGGAGCAGGTAAATGTAGTCTGCACTTATAATATATGGATGATTGTGAATAAGCCGATGTGGAAGTAAGAACGGTTTCTGCTTTATCCTTTGACGGAAGCATGTTTATCAAATTAACATAATGGTCCTACATTTTGCGCCTTCTCAGGATCAGATCTTGTAATTGGCATGTTTCATGTTCCTTTGTTGATCGCTGTCAGGGAGTGGGATTTGACTGACTTCAGGCCGTGCAGGGCAGGTGAACAAAATATTCCATGAGGTTATCAGTCCCTCCCTCAGGATAATTCAAACCAACAAGGAACCTACTCACCACAAAGTAAAAATCTGCAATCATTGTAATTCATGTGAGGGAGAGGCAGAAGAACATGGCCATACATTTGCTGGCAGATTTGCCTTGAAGACTTTTGGGGGGGTTTGTTGAATGTCAAGTTAGTAAGTGTAGAACTATTCCATCCTGATATTGTGCGAAATTGAACAGAAAATCACATAAATATTTGGGAACAACATGTAAAATTAGGAGGGAAAATAGACTTTCTCGAGAAAAGAAAACGAAATTATTGAAATAGGAAGATGTTTGTACTGACAAAGGATTGAATCTGATTCACTCGTGAATCCACGTCTTTCGTTTCTGTTTGTTATAAATGTGAAACCTGTGGCAGCTTTGCCTTGATAGCCAACTGACATAGTCCTCGGGGTTAGAAGTTTCTTGCTGCTGTGTTTTGGTAACCCAGAAGATAGAATTATATCCTGGGGCCGGAATTGTATTACTTACTTTCCGTGGAACACTGCAATCCGTTGTCAATCCCTTCCAGAACTCTGAGTAAGAGCTGTGCTGCTAACAGCTTCCTCCATCACCTACCAACTGGACCCTCGAGGAACAGTTCCATCAACAAGATGGCAAGGTTGGCCCTTCCATTAGCCCGAACCCCCGCACACCCATTCTGCATTCCCCCCTGTTACTACGATGTCTCTCCAAGCAGTGGGAAGATATGGTTCTTCTGATTTCCAAGAGTAAGCCTTGAATGCCCCAAGGTTCGTAGACACAGCATCATAACTATCCATATTGTGACCTCCCCTTTAAAACATGGATGATAGTAGAGTGAAGGGTATGTCAGTAGTTTGATCTTAGAGTAGGTTAAAGGTTGGGGACAACTTCGTGGGCTGAAGGGCCTGTCCTGTGCTGTACTGTTCGATGTTCTATGTTCTAAGCATTGATGGTGAATTGAAGAGCCTGTATCAGATCCAATTGCCCCTCTTCTTGTCCAGATATGACACAATACAGCGTATTTTCCATGTTCTCCTGATCATTACAATGTATCTTTTCGAAATTATCACATCCAATCATGAAACTCGTGGCTTGTTTCAACAAAGAGACCAACAACAGTTTATACTTCCCCCAACTACCCTGTCATTTTCCTCTTTCAATTATATGGTCAAAGATTGAGGTCAGGTTGAGAAGCAATTTAGTCTGGAAAAATGACGGACAAACTGAAACTGTCTTCTTTCACTCCCACAAAAAGCACTGCATTTTTTGCATTGTTTGCATCAGATTTGGGCTGATGAAAGGCAACAAAAAATCGCATCACAAATTTACCATGAAATGGCCTTGTCCAACAAGAGAGATTCTAACCACCTCCCCTGATATTCATCGTCGTGGTCACTCCCCAATTACCACATTATTAATATCATAGTCGTTACCTTTGATCAGAAATTTAACTGGGCCAGCCAAATAAATATTGTTGCTCCAGAGAAGATCAGACTTTGGGATTTATGCAACAAATAACTCACTGACTTTTACATCTGCAATTCACAAGGTATAAGTCAGGAATAATCGAATACACCGCACTTTCCTGGATCTGTGCCGCCGCCAACAAAACTCAAGCGCCTCAGAAAAATCCAAGAAAATGGGCTTCCTTGATGGGCATATGATGCACCATACTAACGCTTAATGCTTTCCACCACCAGCACACAGTGGCTGCCGTGTGCACCATATATAACATCACACCGCAGGAAGTTACTATATTTATTTTGACAGCTCCTTTCAAGCATGAGACTGCTAATACCTAAAAGGATAAGGGCGGCAGACGCATGGAAACAGGAACACTTGAATGCTCCCTCCAAGACACAGACATCCTGAGTTGGAACGACATCGCCATTTCTTCATTATTGCTGGTCAAACTCTTGCAGCCTCCTTTCTAATTGCACTGCGGGTGCACCTAAAGCAGATGGAGTCCAGCGTTTCAAGAAGGTGGCCCTCCACCACGTTTCCAAGAGATACGAAAGATGGATAACAAATCCCAGCCTCGCCAGCAATACCCACATCGAAGGAAAAAGAAGGAACAAACCTCATCTTGCTACTTCCGACTAAGCCCAGATGTGTGTTACATTGGTGCCCTGCCCCGCCCTGTGCTCAGCACATTCTCCACAGTTTATGAATAAGCAGTCTCCAAACTGAAATAGTGATGAGGAGGAATTTCTTCTCTTGAAAGTTACATCGCATTGAGAATTCACTTACCCAGAGTCAGTGCCGTCTGGGTCATTGAATATATTCAAGGCCAGTTTGGACTGACTTTTCACGACTTACTGTTGTCTCGCGGGAAATTGGAATTACGGCCATGGTCAGATCAGCCATTGTGGTATTGAATGGTAGAACATGATCCATGGGCTGAATGGCCTACTCCCGCTTTTATTTCTAATGACCTTATGATCATAGGTGAAAGGAAATCTGTTGCATATCTTGCACTTGCATAGAAAGGAGTTTCGGGCAAGCAAACCAGATCTTGGGTGTGACGGAAGAGTGAACAAAGATATTTTGTTCCACATGGTGGAAATAGAGGAGGATGATGTGTTGAAGCTGGAGGCGGTTGGACTGGAAAGTGATAATACGTGAATTAATATCACGGTTCTGGAAGGTAGGGAAGGAGGTGAGGACAGTCACTCGGGTGATGGAACAGATAAAGCTGAGGCCTCTGCAAAATCTATGTGAAGAATGCACGGTTAACGTGAAATTAAGAGACTGCAGAAGCTCTGGTATGGAAGATGGCATCGTTTAGACAAACAAAAGTCGATGAGGTAACTGAGAGAATGGAAGTTATTATTTCGGCAAAGTGGAGTTTGAGGAGGTGTGGTCAAGATTACTGTGGAAGTTGGTGGATCACAGTAAATATTGATGCAGAGTCTGTCCACTGAAATGGAGAGAGTGAATTCGTGGAAGAGAAGTATGAGTCACAGATGGACCGTTTTCAGGCGAGGGAGGTACAGATATTTCAATGCAAATTTGATTACATTTTCGAGCTCGATGTGAACAAGGGTTTGACACAGCCACAATCATCGATGTATCGGATAAAGAGGTTGAAAAGGGAAACGGAGTAGCTTGGACCGTGTGAGGGAGAGAACAATATTGAAAATCCTGCCATTGTGTCCAGTTCTAGGCACCACATTTTGAGGAACAATGTATCGGCTTTAGAGCAGGTGCAGAAAATGTTCAAGAGAAAATTCCAGGGGTGACAGATGTTTTATGCCGACAGATGACTGAATCGGGGTTGTTCTCCTTCAAGAGGAAATTGAGAGAGAGTTTGATAGAGTTGTTCCAAACCATGGGCTGTTTAAACAGAGTAGATAGAGAGAAACTGCTCTCATTGACAAACCTGGCAAAAACTAAAGGGCACAGGTTAAGGGATTGGCGAGAGAATCAAAACTAACATGAGGGAAAACGTATGTTTCCAAAGCACGTTTTGAGGATATGAAATGAACTGGCTGAGAGAGTGGTGAAGATAGATTCAATCAGAAGCGAATTGAATAAACAACTGACGAGAAAAACAATGCAGGTTAGTGATGACCAGATGTGGGAATGAGATTCGCTGAGCTGCCCGTGCAGAGAGCTGACACGGGCAAACACAGACAAAATGGCCAACTGCTGTGTTGCAACCATTCTATCCCCCGTTTTGTTTAAATATATGAATTGTTGAACGGAATTGCACAGCTAAAGAGAGCATCCAAATTATAGACGAACATCCGTTACAGGCTTCTCTGACGTTAGGAATTTAATTTCTGAATTGTCATGCAGAGTGAAGGCCATCACTTAATCAACATGAAATCTACAGATGGGACTCATGAATTTTCCAGGACTTCCTTATTTCTATTTAACACAGCTTCCAGTTATGATTAGTTGCTTATTGTGATCAGATTTGTCCAGACTTGGGGGTGGGGATGGGTCCAATTCAATTTTAGAGGAAAATATATTCCATCAACAGGGAATTAACACAGCTGCTGTAATCTGTTTGTTCAAAAATTAAGAAAAACTGTTTGAACAATTTTGCAACTTCAGTATCCCCTTGGCGATCCGAGAGGGTATAAAGTTAATGCACTGGGAATGTGTCACCTCAGAATGTATTTCAGAGATATTACCTGCAGCACGAACAGACCGATCACTCCAAGCAAAAAATGCACCGACCAATTCAATGGGTGAGGAGCATATTCTATGTGATCCTTGCTGTAATTGGCGTTCCTGGTAAGTATCCCTAAACAGTGAAGATTTGTAAATCTGTGTATGAGCTGGTTTCTTCGATTACCATGAGAATAATAATATTACATGAGATCGAATGGTTACAGTTACACAGACACACACTCAATAATATAATTGCATTAATTTCCTGATTTATCTGTGCAGTTTTAATCTATCGTCTCAACTGTTTCAAGCTCGAGACACTCTGTATTGTAAAGTTATTGAATTATGTGGAATGTTGTGTTCTGTGGAATCACAGTTCAAAGCAGGAAAATCTCAGAGTGGAAGGATTACCGGAATTATGTGTTAATGTCGAAATATACAGTGTGTATGCACTAACTGGAGTGGAGCACCTGACCTCAGCGATCATGTATAACTGGCACTCTCTGTCACTCTAGAATTGCACTGATTGTGTCTGACTAAATGATGTGGACCACGTAACTCCAGGGAACACGTATTTCCTGGAGTATCTGTCATTGTATTCAATGCGGTTCCCCATCTTACTCTTACTCCAAGTAATGTTGTTGACAGCACTATCAGGTGCTGATTAATTTACTTCCCGAGCACAGTCTTGTAAGCGTTTGATCATAAATGCACTGCAATAATAAATAATCCTCTTCAATATGACGGAAAACACTGATGACTATGACCTGTTGATAGACAAGTTACTGATTTTACAGCACAGAATATGGGCATTCGGTACCACTAGATTAGGACTGTCTTCCTGCTCTGCACGAGCCTCTCTTCATTCCAGCTCATCTAATCCTATCTGTATATCCTTCCAATCCTGTCTCCCTCATGTACTAACCTCGCTTCTTCTTATTTTTTTCCATTGTAGCTATTCCAAGAGGTCACAATTCCACGTTCCGAGCATTCCGACTAAATAGCTCTCTCTTGAATTCCATTGTGAATTTATTGATGACGATCTTATTTTCAGGGAATGCAGAACTGGTCACCAGCAAAGGTGGAAATATCAGGTCCACGTTATCCCTCTCTAAACCTTATATAATTTTAAAGGCCTCTATTAGTTCAACACTCATCCTTCTCTTATCGACATAACAGAGCCACAACATATCCCAATAATTATTATCTCCCAGTTATGGTATTATTTCTGTGAAGAATACGTGCACCTGCTGGTTACCCTGGATAGTTTTATCATGTATAGTCCAGAAGAGTACACATTAATTATGTGTTCAATCACCACTTTTCTATACGTTATTATGACACTTTTCTTTTAATGATATTCCTGTAGAAATAAAAGTCTGTGCTTTGATCACATTTGCATTGAAATATGAAACTCCCTTTTCACTGTCACACAATTATACATCAGAGGGAGTGGTCCAAGATGGATGAGTGTCACCTATCCGAGGGACTGGTTCGAGTCAGGGATGGATTTCTTCGACCCCAGGGAGTGATTCGAGTCAGGGATGGGTTCCTACAGTGGGAGTGTTTGGAGAAGGGGTGCAGTTCTCCAGTCTACCCATTCTTTGGCTCCTCATTGCTTCATTTAACTAGTTGACCAGCGTCCGGTGAGCGGGGTGCTGCACCTCCTCGTCCAAGATTTGTTAAATCTGGAACTACTGGTGTTGGAGGCAGGTTGGGGTCATGGACCCGATCTGACCCGATCCCAATCAACACGGTTTTGGTGCTAAAATCCATTTTGCCAGGGTTGAGAAGCAGATAATGTTTTTCAGTAATTTACAGCCACTTCTCCCTTCTATCCTTTACAGTTAATTTAGTGTCAATTGTGATCCTGTCCAAGGGAAATTGCGGACTCTCTACCTGCACCACCCGCTACCTGGTGGCCATGTCAACGGCGGATCTACTGTTCATTATCACTGAGATCATACTCCGGCGAATCAATATGCTTTATTTCACATTAGATTTCCTGGAGGTCACCTCTATGTGTCGCTCTCGCTATGTCCTGATCCGTGCAGCCCTCGACTGTTCCGTCTGGTTCACCATCGCTTTCACATTTGATCGATTTGTTGCCATTTGTTGCCTGAAGCTGAAATCAAATGTTTGAAAAAGTTTTAACACCATTATCGCCTTTCATATTAATTCTGTTGCTGAACGCTCTGACGTTCAGACACATTTTAGTGACCAGTCGCGTTCGTCAGAGACTGAGGTGTCAGAGCAAGAAAGATAATCACAGTGACTCTGAAATGCAGAGAAGAAGGAAGTCTATGATTTTACTCTTCAGCATATCTGGCAGTTTCATATTTCTGTGGCTGGTGTATATGTTATACATTTTTCGTGTTGGTCATTTCTTAGATGATGATTCTTTTTATATCTTTGAAAATGTCGCATACATGCGACGGAATTTAAGTTGCTGTACGAACACATTTATTTCTGTTGCCACTCAGTCTGAGTTCTGAGAGCAGTTAAAGAGCGCCATAAAATATCCAGTTACGTCAATTATTAAATTAATGAATAAACAAAGCAACTGAGACCAGCTTAAAGATCCAGTGGTTAATTGACAAGAGGAGACCGCTGGAGGTACAGAAGAAAATGGCCTGGAAGAGTAAATACAAATACTAGAGTTGTTAGGGACGGGAAGAAGGGGGTCGTGAGCAGGAAGATCGGAAGTAAATTATCAGGAATTCAAAAACATAATGAGCAGTGAGCAGAAGGAAAGAGATGACCTTCGTATAGGGGTCAGGAGGAGAGTGATTGCACTCCCTGAAGGAACTGATGTGAAAGACGCTTGAACTGGATATGACACCTATCATTAAACAAGAACCATGCAGTTTAATAAATATGCTAACTGACTTGATCAATTAGCAATAGCTGTAGAAGAACACATTTATATTTAAAAAGCCTGGGAATGTTGAGGTGAATTGTTTACTGTCGTTGGTATTGTTCATAAGAAGATGAAAGGTTGATGTTTAACTGTTTTGTATCTACAAGGATGTGATATTTGTTCACACAGTGCAATATTACCTATAGGAGCCTAGGAAATAAGAGATAGACATACTTTTCGCGTACTCCACTCTAATTACAGAGGTGCAGTGACAGCATGAAATCTCACGTTAAACTAATGAAACAGTTAATTTAAAGGATATCATAATAAGGAATCGGAATCCCAAAAGATGGAAACTCAGAGTCTTTGCTGGTACACTTAACAATGGTGTTTGTGGTGTAATTATTCAGAAACACGCTTCAACGTAATGTCAATTCAGAGACAGGAGAACAAAGGGATCACCTGTGCTGGCAACATTCAAGGAATCCTGGCCTTGAAGGGTAAGAGACTTTCATGTTGTCTTCAGTGTTTTTTTGTTATGTATTTATAACATCTTGCTTAATAAATTATACTGGATTCATAAGTAGCCGTTATTAGTACCTCGTTAGGTCAGGCACAGCTGAGAACCCCATTGTAATAAGTTGAAAATTCAGAACTGAGACTTTTTAAATAAATGTGTTTTACGCCTCAAAACCCCAAAACATACAAGGGTGCAACTTGGGGCCAGAAGTTGATAAAAGCTAATACGAAATGACTGATCGTGAATTTGATTGGAATCTTGCTCTGATTAGTCTGACCAACTTTTTACATTCAGGGAAGGGAATTGCTAACGGAAACAACCAGACCGAGATCCGCAATACCTGTGAATAAGATGTCATTTGAATTACGAGGATAATGATTGGTAAAAAGCATAGAACAAATATCAGCGGAAAAGAGGAATAATTTATTATTTTAAGCTTCCAAGAACCATAGAATCAAAGGAACATAAAATGTTTAAGGCACAAAAAGAGGCCACTTTGAACCATCGTGTCTGTGCCAGCTGGAAAAGGATCCACCAATTCCAATCCCACCTTCCAACATTTAGTTCTTAGCCCTGCAGATAATGGTAGCTGAGGTGCATATCCAGACTCATTTTCAAAAAGTCGAGAGTCTCTGCCTCAACCACCCTTTCAGGCAGTGAGGTCCAGATCCCTACCACCCTCTGGGTGAAAAGATTGCTTCATCATCTCCCTTCTATTTTTCTCGCAGTCAGTTTAAAGGTATGCCCCCTCGTCACTGACCTCTCAGCTGAGGTGAATAAATTCTTCACCTCCACTCCATCCAGGCTCCTCAATATTTTGTACATTTCAATCAGATCTCCTCTCAGCCTTCTCTGTTCGAAGGAGATTAACCACAGCCTATCCAATCTTTCCTCCTACCTGCATTTTTCCAGTGCTGGCAAGATCCTCGCAAATCTCCTCTGTACCCTGTCTCGTGCAATTACATACTTTCTGTAATGAGGTGACTGGAGCTGCACAAATTTCTCAAGTTGTGGCATAACCAATGAGTTATACAGTTCCAGGATAACCTCCCTGCTCTTATATTCTGTACCACAGCTAATAAAGGAAGGGATTCCATATGCCGTCTGAACCACCTTATCGATCCTGTCCTGCTACCTGCAGGGATCTGTGGACATTGACTCCAAGGTCCCTCACCTCCGCTACACTTCTCAGTATTTTCTCTTTAATCATGTATTCCTTTGCCTTGTTTGACCTCACTAAAAACACCACCTCACACTTCTTCAAGTTGAATTCCATTTGCCACTTGTTCTGCCCATCTGAGCAGGCCATCAATATCTTCCTGCAGCCGAAAGTTACTCTCCTCGATATCTACCACAGGGCCAATCTTCATGTCGTCCGCAAACCTATTGATCATGATCCGTACATTAACGTCCAAATCATTAATATACACCACATAAAGCAGGAGACCCTGTACTGAGCTCTGCGGGACGCTACTGGAAAGAGCCTTCCTGTCGCGAAAACATCCGTCAACAATTACAATTTGATTCCTGCCACTGAGCCAATTCTGTAGCCAACTTGCTGCATTTCCCTGAATCTCATGGGGATATTATTTTTTTTAACCAGTCTGCCATGTGGGAACTTGTCAAAAGCCTTGCTAAATTCTATGTTGACCACATCAGCTGCCCCCCCTCATCTATCTTCCTTGTTACTGCTTCAAAAAATGTGATCAAGTTGGTCGAACAAGATCTTCCCTTAGCAATTTCATACTGACTGTCCTTGATTAACCTGTGCCTATCTAAGTGACAGTTTATCCTGTCTCTCAGAGTAGATTCCAATAATTTGCCCACGACTGAGCTTAGGCTAACTGGCCTGTGAATATTAGGTCTATTCTTCGCTCCCATTTTCATCAGAGGTACAATTTAGCAATTATCCAATCCTTAAGCACCGCACCCCTGTATCCAGTGAGGACCATAGTGCTGAGGACGCAGTGGATAGCATGTTCAGCGAGGTGGTCACACCGCAGGTCATGGCTGCACAGGCAGAAGAGGGATGGCTGTCCACCAGGAGGAGTAGTAGGTGCAGGCAGGTTGTGCAGGAGTCCCCTGTGGCCATCCCCTGTCAAATTGATATACCGTTTTGGATACTGTCGGTGGGATAGTCTCTCAGGGATAGCAGCAGCAGCCAATTTCGTGGCATCACGGATGGCTCTGCTGTCCAGCAGTGCAGGAAAAAGAATGGGAGATCCATAGCGATAGGAGATTCAATTGTAAGGCGAACAGGCGTTACTGTGGCCGCAAACGAGGCTCCATGATTGTGTGTTGCCTCTGTGGTGCTCGGGTCAAGAATGTCTCAGAGCGGCTTTTTCAAGGAAAAAGCATGTTGTCTCGTCAGGATTCTCCCTCGTTAAAAAGTGGTTAGAATTGGTTTGAACATGTGTTTCTTTGTAATTTGCTTTTGGAAAGAGAGGTGGGATGTCATTCCATCCAGAGAACTTTTGCTTCACCTCTTTAAAACTAGTAGAGTTAACCCTTTCCAGTAGCAACTTAACAATTTGCTGAATGGCATTTTTTGTGAAATACAAATAGGATTTTGTGATCATTACTGTTTCTAAATTGCCACAGATATATGGATTGAATTAACTCATCTGGCTCCAAGCCGAATGGACCTTGAGTTCTTTGCTTCTCTAAATAGGTGGACCATATGGTCACAGAGATTAATCGACTTCAGCACTTTAAGACTTTTGCAACATTTATGACAGCATGGTGATATTTTGATCTGAAGGCTTGGCCTTCTTTCTTTAAAAAGTCAGGAATTGTCATTAATTCATTCATACATTTGTTTCTATTTATTATCTTTCTAGAGAAAGTCTTTGTAATTATTTGCAGACAGATTCCATAACAACTGTAGACATTATTGTCTCTGATGAACTCATCTGAAGCCACGAAACATGGAAATAATTGTTTATGACATTTAAATCAATAATAAAGAAATTATTATGAGTTGCTATTCCAAGTACTCAAAAGGAAATCTATCTGAGTTTAAATGGGTATAAACATACATAATTTTCAAAAACGGTGATGGAAATACCGTCGAGGTGGTTGCTGAGTATTGAGGAAAAACCTTTTTTTTAAGATAAATAAATGGAAGATATTGTCAACTGACGACACCATTATTTGAATTTGGGAAACTTAGATTTTTTAAAAGTCAGTATAATTTGGTGCATTTGCTATCAACAGTAAAGGGGCATCTGAGGTAAATAAAAAGCCAGCATGCATAATCTGCTGTTTTAATTGTATGTAATTACATGATAATAGTTTAGGTATTAACAGCACTCCTGTGTAAGGATAATAACTGTCATCGAGTGAGGTGATCAGCAGGTGGGGTGACAGTCTTCAATCTGAGGAGTGTCAACGAAGTTTCAACAGATAATAACATTCTTCATCATCAATAGTCATTTGGGGTATGATATTTATGAAGGTAAGAAAATGTAAATTCTGGGCAGATCGCACTATTCATGAGCTAGAGAATGGAAAGAGCGCTCAACAACAAAAATGAGATTCAGGAGGTTGATTTTGTCCTTTGGAGAATTGGAGGTCCTTGGAATGGTGTCTTAAATTGACTAACTGTACTTAATCTTAATAATAATTCATGAGTGGACTCATTAAGAAAGGAATTAGTCAACTTCATACTTTATGAATGATAGCATGATCAGTGAATGGTTTGTAAGATTTCCTTGTATACACAGTTAAACATCCATCTACAATATAAATGTACGAAGGTGGGGTAAAATCAGTTGAACAGCATTTATCTTGAACTAGGCAACTATTGTGTAGCAACGTGCAATATGTCATTTGAGTAATACGAGAATCCAGTTTCTGTTTTAACCTAACTTATATCAAGCTAATAGAAGAGAAAATATTTGAGTATGTTCACTGGGATTCAGAAGTGCAATAACAGCTGAGACAAAGACAAAGGAATGATTATTGGAGGAATCAAATGAATAAACAGACAAAACATGGTAAGGCCTGGAATCAAATGAAATGTTGATTCTTGAAACAAAAACATATTATTTTAAATATTGTATTGGATAATAAAGTTTCTTCACCACACAACAGTTGGTGAGTAACAGTTGTTGGAGAATAACTTCAAATAGCTGGGTTGGTAACTAAAGGTAAAGGGAAAGACGACAGTTTTTCTTGGATTTGGTTGGTAGGTTTTTTTAGGGAATCAATGTCCTTAGTTGATATAATATCTGTTTTGGGTAATTTAAGGGAATAAATTAAGAGTAAGTTATGACGGGCAGCTCGTCAACGTGGTGTGCTCCTCCTGTGCAGTGTGTGAAGTCAGAGACACTTCCACTATCCAGGGCGAACACGCGTGCAGGAAGCGTCTCCAGCTGCAGCTACTCGAAATCCGCGTTTTGGATGTGGAGCAGCGGCTGGGGACAATGTGGACCATCCGCCAGGCTGAGATCATCGTGGATAGCACGCACAGGGAGGTGGTCACACCGCACGTAAAGACTGCTCATGCAGAAAGGAAATGGGTAACCTCCAGGCAGAGTAGAAGAACTAGGCAGGTAGTGCAGGAGTCCCCTTGGTCCATCTCCATATCTATATTCCGCTTTGGACACTGTTGGGGGAGATAGGTCCTCAGGGAACGCGGGAAAAGCCAAGTCTGTGGCACCACGGGTGGCTCTGCTGCGCAGGAGGGAAGGAAAAGGAGTGGGGAACTATTGTAATAGGGGATTCCATCATAAGGGGTACAGGTAGGCCTTAATTGGCCGCAAACGTGATTCCAGGATGGTATGTTGCCTGCCTGGAATTGGGTCAAGGATATCATGGAACAGTTCCAGGACATTCTGAAAGGGGAGGGTGAACATTCAGAGGTCGTGGTACACATTGGTACCAACGACATAGGTTGAAAGAGGGATGGGCTTCTGCAACAAGTATTTAGGGTGCTAGATAACAGATTAAAAAGCAAGACTTCAAACGTTCTAATCTCTGGATTACTCCCGATACAACGCGCCAGTGAGTAGAGGAATAGAAAGATAGAGCAGATGAATTTCTGGCTGAGGAGATGGTGCAGGAGGGAGGGCTTAAGTTTCCTGGATCACTGAGTCTGTTTCTGGCAAAGGTGGGACCTGTGAGGTTGATGAACTGAGGACGCTGATTCGCACATGGGAATATATTATTGCTAGCACAGTAGTTCTGAGGTTAGCTTTCTCTCTGTCTCCACATTCTTTCCCTGTGTCTCGATCTCCCTCCAAGCTTTCTCTTCTCTGTCTCTGTTTCACACTCGCCTTCTCCATTTAAACTTTTAATAAATAATTAAAAAACAGGCCATGCGCAGCAATGTGATTTGTCTTTATTTGAAATGGTGAGGCAGATTCAGCAGCTTGTCCCCAGTTTGAAGTTTCGCCCTTTTTGGGGACAGAAATCTGGCTATTATCACATTGCTGCTGGTGGGATCTTGCTGTGCATCAAGTGCCCTGCAGAATTTCCTACATGACAACAATGAGGGCACTTTAAAAATTCAGCTTCCTGATTGTCTGAGTGTGGATTTCTCAGTGTTTTTACAAGAATTTTACAATAATTACAAGAGCTGAATGTGAAGCTGTATAAAGGCTCGTTATAAGTTTGAAGATGGAGTTTACCATTTTCTGACTGTGATGGGATATCTGGCTATTATCACATTGTGGGACCTGCTGTGCATACATTCCCTGCATCAATTCTTACATTACAACACTGAGGCAGAAACAGATGGAGAGAAAAAGAGGGAGAGTGAGAAACAGCTGGAGGTGGAAGGTGAAACACAAACAAAGAGAGACAGGCGGAGTGTGGGTGAGGGAGGGAAGGCAGTGAAAGATGAAGAAAGACAGAGAGTGAGAGAGAGAGAGAGCGAGAAAGAAATCAACATTCAAAACCTTGGTAACTGAATTTCGAAATGTCACCATTGCTGGGATCTTGCTGTGCACAGCTTGCTGGCAGAATTCCCTGCATTGCAACAGTGACTGCATTTTAGAAGTGAATTCATTGTGTATAAAGCTCCCCTGAAAGCCTGGAATTAAAGTCCTTAGTTTGAAGCTGGTATAATTCCCCAATAATGCCGGTGTTTTGGGCAGTGCCGTGAAATTGAGGGTGAAATGAAATGTGCAGCAGCCATTTGAATTGACTGTGAGGCTCTGAGAGTCGATTTCTCTGTCTCTCTCTCTCGCTCGTTCCCATCTGTCTCTCTGAATGAGAGTAACAGGAGGGAGAGAGACGCAGGAGAGTGAGGCACACATGGAGGGAATCAAAGGGGGAGAGAGGGGCAGTAATCACGCTGCTGCTTGTGGGATCTTGCTGTGCACCAATGGCCTGCAGTATTTGCAACGTTGCAGCAGTGACGGCCACTTTAAAAATTAATTCATTTGATTGTCAAATGCTTCTGTGAATCAGCAATGAAATGGCTGAAATGTGAACGTTTGCAAAGGCTTGTTCTCATTGCCAAATAATGCTGCTGTTTTTCGGCTGTGGGCTGAATTTGACAGTGAAATGAAACGCCTGCGGGCCATTTGATTTCAGATTTTCAGGGATGGGAATGTGAATTTCTCCCTCTATCCTTCTCCAGGAGAGGGGATGGGGGTCGCCAGTGTTTGTGTATTTTACAATGAGGCAGAAACAGATGCAGAGAGACACAGAGAGAAATAGAGAGAGAGAGGGGAGAGCAAGAAATGACAGGGTAAACACATCCACACTTCCCAGACTCTGTGTCGGGGGATGTGCTTCTCAGATGGGGAGGTCACTGAGAGTTTGTTTTATGTCAGTGAGTGAGAGAAAGAGCCCTGGGCTCTTGCTGTGCTTTATTTCTGTTCACAAATGTTTTGCTTTGTTTGAATCAATTTTAATTCTCTTATTCCCAAGGAGAATCTTTTCGGAAGCTGCAGCTGTGATGATGCAGAGGGAGAACCTTTTACCCTCGTGGAATTCTCAGACAAGAGCTTTAACCAGCGAGAAAAACAATAATAAATATACATGTGTCATTGTCAAATTCATTTCCAGATACGGAAAAGAAGACTGTGTGTTTTCGGAGCTGATAGCAAAAGAAACTGCTGGAAATGCTCAGTATTTCCAATACAGATTTTATTCCAGATTTCCAGCATCCGCAGTCTTTTGATTTTGTGTTTTCGGGCGTCTGTGGATTTTTTTTACCACAAGGGAGGGTGCTCCGAAGGAAATAGTTAGCAAAGCGCTGCTCCAGAAAAGTCAATGTATTCCCGTAGATTTCCCTCTCTCCATCTCTTGCTGCAACTTGTTCCCTGCATCTTCCTCCTTGTTCCTAGTTCTGTTTCTTCACATCTTTAAATCCCTATATCTTTCAGCATCTTTTCTATCTTGTCTCTCTCGACTCTCACAAGTTTCCATTTTCACTCTCATTCTGCGACTCTCTGCATCTTTATCTGTCTCTCTCTCTCAGTCCATTTCTTCTCTCACTCTCTTCCAACTCCCTGATTTTTTCCATCTGTGCGCTTGCTTTCCTGCAAGATTATCTCTGCATTTCCCCGGACCCCTATCCCGGGACACCCCTCTCTTTTCTGTAAACACATCTTACTTTGTATCTCTGCCCCTCCACCCCTTTCTGTCGCTGCACCTCTCTCTTTGTCTGGAATCTTTCTCAGTATCGACATCTCTCTGTGTATGTCTCCATTTCTCTCTCTCACGCTCTGCCTCTGCCCTTCTCGGTATTGCTGACCCTCGTCCTCAGTTTCTCTCTCACTGGTTTCTGACTCCCTGCATCTCATTCTCCGTCTCCCTTTCCATTTATTTCTCTCTCTCACTGTTCTGTCCTAATCCCGGGATCTGTTTTCTGTGTCTCTGCCTCTCTGTCTGGGGGTGGATTTAAACTCGCTGCCTTGGTGTTCTACAGTGTTATTGCGAACCGGGATCCTGCTTTCCACCTCTCCCCAGTTTTTCTCCCATTGAAGAAAAACAGAGGAGAGATGCTGAACGGGCAGCCGATTCACAACTACCCTCCTCTCCTCCACCCTGGTTTGCACCATTGGCCAGCGCAGTGTTTCTATGCCTCACTGTGCATCTGCTCCCATACTGTCTCTGCCTGTCTCCCTGTGGCTCAATGGAGGAAGGGTCAGATCAGCCATGATCGAACATGGGTGTGACAATATCAAAGGAATGAATGGCCTCCACTCGTCCCTGTGCCAGTCAGTGTGTGTGTGTGTTTGTGTGTGTCTCCCTCTGTTTGATTTCCTGAAGCCGATGGGGAGAACAGGTGAAACACCTTTCTGCAAAGAGGGATGTGTCTGGGGCTGGGATCTTCCTGTGCGTTTAAGGCTCAGAATGCCAGTTAGCCAGTGGAGGTTGTTGCTCTGCGCCAGGCCCTGTGTTTGGCCAGACAGGAGATAAAGGTGCCGGGTTTCTGAGAGCCAGTTGATGCAATTCCAGTGGCTTAAACAGACCAAGAATTAAATTGAATTAAAGATTGCTGGGAATCGGAGCCACACCCAGGAAAGTGATGGAGGTTGGAATAACACGGGTGGGAGGCGGGGTGGGGACGGGGGAGGGCTGTTCACGCGGGAGATGTTATAGGGTGGGAATTTGCAGAGTGGGGTCTTTTACGGACAGGGAGTGTATTTAGAAAGGGGGGAGTGTTTATAGTGGGGGCAGGGGGAGAATTAGAGGGTAATAATCACAGAGGGAATGAGTAATGTTCGAAATGGGAGGGGGAGGATGCTACAGGTTTAAAATGGGAAAGGCAGTGGGGATTCTCCAGGTTTAAAATGAGAGGGGGCAGTGGAGATTCTCCAGGTATAAAATGGGAAGGGCAGTGGGGATTCTCCAGGTTTAAAATGAGAGGGGGCAGTGGGGAATCTCCAGGTATAAAATGGGAGGGGGCAGTGGGGATTCTCCAGGTTTAAAATGAGAGGGGGCAGTGGGGAATCTCCAGGTATAAAATGGGAGGGGGCAGTGGGGATTCTCCAGGTTTAAAATGAGAGGCGGCAGTGGGGAATCGCAAGGTATAAAATGGGAGGGGGCAGTGGGGATTCTCCAGGTTTAAAATGGGAGGGGACAGTCGGGATTCTCCAAGTTTAAAAAGGGAGGGGGTTTTGGGAATTCTCCAGGTTTAAAATGGGAGGGGACGGTGGGGATACCCCCGGTATAAAATGGGAGGGGGCAGTGGGGAATCTCCAGGTATTAAATGGGAGGGGCAGTGGGTATTCGCCAGGTTTAAAATGGGAGGGTGCAGTGGGGATTCTCCAGGTTTAAAATGGGAGGGTACAGTGGGGATTCTTCAGGTTTGAAATGGGTGGGTGCAGTGGGGATTCTTCAGGTTTGAAATGGGAGGCAGTGGGGATTCTCCAGGTTTAAAATGGGAGGGGGCAGTGGGGATTCTCCTGGTTTAAAATGGGAGGGGCAATGCGGATTATCCAGTCCGTTCATAAGGGGGATTTATATGTGGACTGTTCCCAGGGTGGATGGGGGCTAATTACTTGGGGTGCTGTTCGCAGAAGGGGTATTAGATGGTGGTCTGGTCCTGGGGGTATATAGATGGGGGGCTGGTCACAGGAGGGGTATTAGATGGGGGTCTGTTCCTGGGGGATATATTGATTGTGGGGCGTCTGTTTACAGGAGGGGTATTGGATGGGAGTCTGTTTTGGGGGGTAATTAGACGGGGGTCTGGTCACAGAAGGGGTAATTAAATGGGAGTCTGTTCGCAAGAGGGGTATTTAAATGGGAGTCTGTTCCTGGTCGTACTTAGATTGGGGTCTGGTCACAGGCAGGGTTCTTAGATGGGATTCGGCACACAGGGTGTATTTCGATGGTTGTCTGTTCCTGGCGGTATTTAGATGGGAGTCTGTTCACAGAAGGGGTGTTTAGAGGGTCCCCTGTTCCTGGGGGTATTTAGATGGGAGTCTGTTCGCAGAGCGTATTTATGTCAGGGTTTGTTCACACGAAGCATATTGGATGGAAGTCGTCACAGGAGGTGAATTTAGATGGGAGGCTGTTCACAGGAAGGGTATTAGAGGGGTCAGATAACATGGGGATATCAGATAAGGGTCTGTAGACCAGGAATATTTACCTGATGGGGGGCGGGCTATTCACGGGCGTGAATAAATTACAGGTGAGGTATCAATTGTGGGGGGAAGGGATATAAATTGTGGGGGGATATAAACATTGCGGGGAAGATAAATTGCTGGGGAAATAAAGTTTTGCGGGGGAGATATAAATTGTGGGGAGATATAAATTGCGGGTGGGGAGAAATTGCGGGGCCAGGATAAGTTGCGGGGAGGGGGGTTAGGGTGAGGAAAAGAAAGAGAAAGTGAAAGTAAGAAATAGAGATAAAGAAAGACAAAGGACAGAAAGAGACAAAGAAAGAGAGAGAAAAAGAAAGAGAGACAAGACAGAAAGAGACAGAGAAACAGAAAAGATAGGGAAAGTCAGACAAACAGAGAAAAGAAAAAGCCAGAAATAGAGACAAGACAGAAAGTTAGAAATAGAGAGAGAGAGAGAGAGAAAGCCATTGAGAGAGAGAGAGAGAGAGAGAGAGAGAGAGAGAGAGAGAGAGAGAGAGAGAGAGAGAGAGAGAGAGAGAGAGAGAGAGAAAGAGAGAGTGATAATAAAGACGTGATACTCACTATCCCATACGGTCTGCGTTCCATCGTTGGACTCCAGCACGTGTCCTTCATCACCTCGTCCATGGGGAAAAGATCCTGGAGAGAGGCATTGGGGTGGGAACTGGAGAAAAGGGTTAGGACTGGGGCAGAGAAAGGGGGATTCAGACTGGACAGTCTCTCTCTCTCACGTTCACAAACCAGCGGCATGGAAAGAAAGAATGGAGGCTGATGTTGTCCAAATATATCCCAGAACCTTTCACTCAAAACAGCCAGTCCACCAAAAATACAGCTCATCAAACCAGCTCTCAACTTCCTCCATCTGTACACTGCCTCCTAGGTATGGGACAGTCCAAGGTGAGTCTCGGTGTAAACAGGGAAAGGGGGAGAGAGGGATATTCCAGCCATATCCCAAATGGACCATTCCAGACAGAAACCTGTCTGTCTCTCTCTCTATTTCCCTCCCCCAAAAACCTCTTTAACAGAGAAGAAAATTTGCTGTAAATTAAAACCTGGAGGTCCCCGTTTGGATAACGATTATTTAACAATAATTGCATTGAATGTCTTTCACTATAAACCTTCAGTTAACAGAACGTTCAGAAAATGATTGTAAATGTCTCAATACAGTTACCGAGAAATTCTGGCAGTGAGATTTTGCTGTCGAGGCCAGTTTGACCGCAATATAAACAGGCAGTTTTATTCGGATTTTCAATTTCACTGTGTGATAAAAACTGAAACTAGAGCTAGGTTAATGAAGCAGCCAAGAGAACTTTCACATCAGGTGACATTTCACACAGCAGTTCTGACCGATATTTACAGTTATATTCGGCAGTAATTCTTTGTTTGTTTCTGCTGCTGTATTTGTGCATTAGCCTGTAATCAATCGGAAAAAAACTTTCTTAACAGTTACCAGTTTAATGTTACAACAATTTACAAAGTTAGGAAATTGACAATTATCACAGATTGGATGAACCATCTTCCACTTGTCACCTCCAGTTTATGTAAAGTTCAGCAATAACGACCTCCACATTCTGACTCAGTTTTTGCTGCTGTAATAAAGTGTCACTTGTTTCCATTTGCTTCCTGACTTTTTCTTTCCTCTGCTCTCCTGGGAGATTCAGAGATGATTTTTGTTCATCACTTTTTCACATTCAGGAGGCTCCAGATCCTCTGCAGCTGCTGTCCTGGAGAAATTAATTGTATTCAAATTCTTTCCCTCAGTTTGGAGACATGAGCAGGGACTGTTTACACTAGCAGAGGGGAGAAACAAATAGACAGGGTGTTGGTCTGGTCTTGAATTCACATTCTGGCACGTTTCTGAAAGCAGATTCCATATTAACTTACAAAAGACAATCGGAACAAAACTTCAATTACTCTGAGCTTTAGTACAGAAGATATAGTACAGAAGTCCTCAGTACCTTGCTCTATGGCAGCGAAGCCTGGACAACGTATGTCAGCCAAGAGCGACGTCTCAATTCATTCCATCTTCGCTGCCTCCGGAGAATACTTGGCATCAGGTGGCAGGACCGTATCTCCAACACAGAAGTCCTCGAGGCGGCCAACATCCGCAGCTTATATGCACTGCTGAGTCAGCGGTACTTGAGATGGCTTGGCCATGTGAGCCGCATGGAAGATGGCAGGATACCCAAAGACACATTGTGCAGCGAGCTCGCCACTGGTATCAGACCCACCGGCCGTCCATGCCTCTGCTTTAAAGACGTCTGCAAACGTGACATGAAGTCCTGTGACATTGATCACAAGTCGTGGGAGTCAGTTGCCAGCGATAGCCTGAGCTGGTGGGCAGCCATAAAGACAGGGCTAAAGTTTGGCTAGTCGAAGAGACTTAGCAGTTGGCAGAAAAAAAGACAGAAGCGCAAGGGTAGAGCCAACTGTGTAACAGCTGCGACAAACAAATTTTTCTGCAGCACCTGTGGAAGAGCCTGTCACTCTAGAATTGGCCTTTATAGCCACTCCAGGCGCTGCTCCAAACACCACTGACCACCACCAGGAGCTTACCCATTGTTTCACGAGATACGGAGGCCAAAGAAGAAGAAGAAAAGAAGAATAGTACAGAAGATACCAGCATAGAGAGAGAAGTGAGAGGGAGAGAGAGATGTCATAATGTTCGTGATGAAGAATTCAACACAACTCTTTGAGAGAGTTTTTTATTTGTAAATGATTGTTGAGTTGTATTTGATGCTGTTGTTTTGTTTATGCATTATCTTTAAACACTCAAAATAATTTTCCAAACAGGCACCAGTTTAATGTTACAGTATTGAGTGCGCAGGGAGAAATCTGCTGGACATTGGGCAGGAGCAAATGTAGATTGGATGATTGCATTTCATGACTCCTCCGTTCATTCTGCAAGCATAAACCTCGGCTTCCATTCACTTATCACTTTAATTCTAAATCCTTCTCCACTCTGACCTCTCTATAGCTGACCCATATCCTCTTCCATTGCAGCTCAATTTCGGATAGGTGTTTTATCGCATCTCGGGTTCACCACGGAGATTAAAATATTCAGATAATAAACATTGCTTCCACTTTCTCGGTAGGCCTGTGCTTTTACTGGGGGACGGTAACACCAGAGTCAGTCAGAGTGGAGCTGGTGTAGGGATTCTCTATAAATACACAGCTGGTGCGTTTACCCACCATTCTGTGTCACTTTTCCGGGCCACTGGAGCTTTCTCGTCTTTGGCAGATTTTCCATGTTCCTCCCTCCTTCTGTAATCTGCTGTAACCATTTAAACCACCCACTTTTTAATCCTCTCCTTTTCCTTTGTTCCATTCGCCATAATTTTGTTTTGTCTTTGTATCATTCCTGCCCTCCAACTGATCACAGACCTTCCCCGTTGTTATTTCCTCTCCCATACCCGACTTTTCACAGACTCTATCGTGCTTTAAAACTGTTAATCTCTAATATCGCCCAGTACTGGAGAAAGCCTATCAGATTGAATCGGTAACTCCTTTTCTATATCCACAGATGTTGTCTGCCCTGCTGAGTGTTTTCTTTAATTCTTCCACGGGATCTGTGTGCTGCTGGTAAGGCCAGCATTGATTGGCCATCCCTGATTTCCCTCCACAACTGAGTTATTTGCCAGACCAGTTCAGAGCGCAGCTGAGAGTTAACCACATTGTGCTTGGTCTGGAGTCACATGTCGGCCAGACCAAGTAATGATGGCAGATTTCCTTCTCTAAAGGGCATGAGTGAAGCAGATGTTGTTTGATTATAAAAATGCGAGTATCATTCCACCATTACTGCGACTGACATTCAATTCCTACCTTTTGTTCATTCGCTGACTTTATTAATTAAATTGAATGTAAATTCCACCAACTACCAAGGTGGGATTTGAATCCGTGTCCCCGGGGCATTAGCCTGCTCCTCTTGATTACTAGCTTAGTGACACTACAACACCTTTTCCTCTTCAACATTGTCCTATTTTCAATCAGAGTTACAGCAGTGTCAATATTCTGTTTGTAGTTTGGTATAGATATCAGCGGATGAGTGACATAGGTGAGGATAGGTTTTCCAGTGTTTTAACTGCATACATTAACTTTTTAATTTTTGACAGGTACCCCGCCTGAAGTCACACAAACAGGCTTTGGTTCCAATTTGACAGGGAGGAGCTGCCTGACATTGGGGTCTCCAAAGGCAAACTCCAGAGCGAGAGAGAGTCTTGAAATGTCCGATCACTGTGTTGCCAATCCTGAAAGCAGTGGAGGGGACTCCTATCTTGAAGAGTGATCTCAGGCCAGGGAAGGATGGGTCCTGGAGAGTATGTTATCCAAGAGACGACGTATGGTCTGATCAAGGGAGAGGGGTTCAATCCTGGAGGGACTTCTGATCCTGGAAGGGCGGGTCTAATTCCTGGAGTGTGGTCCAATCTCGCCGTTCGGGGTCCAGTTCTGGTGGGGGATGGGGAGAACAGGTATATTGAAACTTCATTGACACTCCTCAGATTGAAGACTGTCACCCCACCTGCTGATCACCTCATTCGATGACAGTTATTATCCTTTCACAGGAATGCTGTTAATTCCGAATCTATTATCATGTAATTACATACAATAAAAACAGCAGATTATGCACGCTGGCTTATTATTTACCTCAGATACCCCTTTACTGTTGATAGGAAATGCACCAAATTATACAGATTTTAAAAAAATCGAAGAACCCAAATTCAAATAATGGTGTCGTCAGTTGACAATATCTTCCATTTATTTATCTTAAAAAAAAAGGTTTTTCCTCAATACTCAGCAACCGCCCAGACGGTATTTCCATCAACGTTTTTGAAAATTATGTATGTTTATACCCATTTAAACTCAGATAGATTTCCTTTTGAGTACTTGGAATAGCAACGCATAATAATTTCTTTATTATTGATTTAAATGTCATAAACAATTATTTCCATGTTTCGTGGCTTCAGATGAATTCATCAGAGACGATAATGTCTACAATTGTTATGGAAGCTGTCTGCAAATAATTACAAAGACTTTCTCAGGAAAGATAATAAATAGAAACAAATGTATGAATGAATTAATGACAATTCCTGACTTTTTATAAAAAGAAGGCCAAGCTTTCAGATCAAAATATCACCATGCTGTCATAAATGTTGCAAAAGACTTAAAGTGCTGAAGTCGATTAATCTCTGTGACCATATGGTCCACCTATTTAGAGAAGCAAAGAACTCAAGGTCCATTTGGCTTGGAGCCAGAGGAGTTTATTCAATCCAGATATCTGTGGCAGTTTAGAAACAGCAGTTATCACAAAATCCTATTTATATTTCACAAAAAATGCCATTCAGCATATTGTTAATTTGCTCGTGGAAAGGGTGAACTCTATTAGTTTTAAAGTGGTAAAGCAAAAGTTCTCTGGATGTAACGACATCCCACCTCTCTTTTTAAAAGCAAAGGACAAAGAAACACTTGTTCAAACCAATTCTAACCACTTTTTAACGAGGGAGAATCCGAAAGGGACAACATGCTATTCCCTTGAAAAAGACGCTCCGAGACATCTTTGACCCTTGCACCACGGAGGCAACACACAATCCTGGAGCCTCGTTTGCGGCCACAAAAACGCCTGTCTGTTCGCCTTACAATTGAATCTCTTATCAATATGGATCTCCCATTCCTTTTCCTGCCTTGCTGTACAGCAGAGCCTTCCGTGATGCCACGAGCTTGGCTGTTGCTGCTATCCCCTGAGAGACTATCCCCCCAACAGTATCCAAAACGGTATATCAATTTGACACGGGATGGTCACAGGGGACTCCTGCACAACCTGCCTGCGTCTACTACTCCTCCTGGTGGACAGCCATCTCTCTTCTGCCTGTGCAGCCATTACCTGCGGAGTGACCACCTCGCTAAACATGCTATCCACTGCGTCCTCAGCACCATGGCCCTCACTGGATGCAGGGGTGCGGTGCTTGAGGATTGGAGAATTGCTAACGTTGTACCTCTGATTAAATTGGGAGCGAAGGATCGACCTAATCATTACAGGCCAGTCAGCCTAACCTCAGTCGTGGGCAGATTATTGGAATCTATTCTGAGAGACAGGGTAAACTGTCACTTAGATAGGCACAGGTTAATCAAGGATAGTCAGTATGGAATTGTTAAGGGAAGATCTTGTTGGACCAACTTGATCACATTTTTTGATGCAGTCGCAAGGAAGATAGATGAAGGTGGGCAGCTGATGTGGTCAACATAGCATTTAGCAAGTCCTTTGACAAGGTCCCACATGTCAGACTGGTTAAAAAAATAATGTTCCCATGAGATTCCGGGAAATGCAGCAAGGTGGCTACAAAATTGGCTCAGTGGCAGGAAACGAAGAGTAATTGTTGATGGGTGTTTTAGCGACAGGAAGGTTCTTTCCAGTGGCGTCCCGCAGAGCTCAGTACTGGGTCCCCTGATTTTTGTGGTGTATATTAATGATTGGACGTTAATGTACGGATCATGATCAATAAGTTTGCGTATGACACGAAGATTGGCCCTGTGCTAGATAGCGAGGAGAGTAACATTAGGCTGCAGGAAGATATTGATGGCCTGCTCAGATGGGCAGAAAACGTGGCAAATGGAATTCAACTTGGAGAAGTGTGAGGTGATGTATTTAGTGGGGTCAAACAAGGCAAAGGAATATATGATTAAAGAGAAAATACTGAGAAGTGTAGCGGAAGTGAGGGACCTTGGAGTCAATGTCCACAGATCCCTGCAGGTAGCAGGACAGGGTCGATAGGTGGTTCAGAAGGCATATGCTATCATTTCCTTTATTAGCTGTGGTATAGAATATAACAGCAGGGAGGTTATCCTGGAACTGTATAAGTTTAGTTTAGTTTAGAGATACAGCACTGAAACAGGCCCTTCGGCCCACCGAGCCTGTGCCACAACTTGAGTACTTTGTGCAGTTCCAGTCACCTCATTGCAGAAAGGATGTAATTGCAAGAGACAGGGTACAGTGAAGATTTATGAGGATCGTGCCAGGACTGGAAAAATGCAGGTAGGAGGAAAGATCGGATAGGCTGTGATTATACTCCTTGGAACAGAGAAGGCTGAGAGGAGATCTGATTGAAATGTACAAAATCTTGAGGAGCCTGGAGAGAGTGCAGGTGAAGGATTTATTCACCTTAGCTGAGAGATCAGTGACGAGGGGGCATACCTTTAAACTGATTGCTAGAAAAATAGAGGGGAGATGAGGGAAAAATCTTTTCACCCAGAGGGTGGTAGGGATCTGGAGCTCACTGCCTGAAAGGGTAGTGAGGCAGAGGCTCTCGACTCATTGAAAAGGAGTCTGGATATGCACCTCAGCTACCATAATCTGCAGGGCTAAGAACTAAATGTTGGAAGGTGGGATTGGAATAGGTGGCTGCTTTTCCAGCTGGCACACACACGATGGATCAAAGTGACCTCTTTCTGTGCCTTAAACATTTTATATTTCTATGATTCTATGGTTCTTGGAAGCTTAAAATACTAAATTATTCCTCTTTTCTGCTGATATTCGTTCGAGGCTTTTTACCAATCTTTGACTTTTTAATTCAAATGACATCCTATTCACAGGTCTTGCGGATCTATGTCTGGTTGTTTCCCTTTGGACTTCCCTTCGCTGAATGTAAAAAGTTGGTCAGACTAAGCAGAGCAAGATTCCACTCAACTTCACTATCAGTCATTTCGTTTTACCTTTTTTCAACGTCTGGTGCCAAGTTGCACCAATGTATGTTTTGGGGTTCTGAGGCGTAAAACACTTTTATTTAAAAATTCTCAGTTCTGAATTTTCAACTTATTACAGTGGGGTTCTCAGCTGTGCCTGACCTAACAAGATAATAATAATGGCTACTTATGAATCCAGTATAATTTATTAAGCAAGATGTTAGAAATACTGAACAAAAAACCACTGAAGACAACATATAAGTTTCTTACCCTTCAAGGCCAGGATTCCTTGAAAGTTGCCAGCACAGGCCAACCCTTTGTTCTCCTGTCTCTGCATTGACATTACGTTGAACTGTGTTTCTGAATAATTAAACCACAAACACCACTGTAAACTGCAGCAGCAAAGACTCTGAGTTTCCATCTTTTGGGATTCCGATTCCTTACTCTGATATCATTTGAATTAACTCTTCCATTAGTTTAACGTGAGATTCATCTGCTGTCTCAGCACCTATGTAATTCGAGTGGAGTACGCTAAAAGTATGTCTATCTCTTATTTCCGAGGCTCCAAGAGTTAATATTGCATTGTGTGAACAAATATCACATCCTTGTCGATACAAAGCAGTTCTTCATCAATCTTTCATCTTCGTATCAACAATGCCAACTACTGTAAACAATTCACCTCAAAATTCCCAGGGTTTTTAAATATAAATGTTTTCTTCCACAGTTATAGTTAATTGATCAAGTCAGTTAGCATACTTATTGAACTGCATGTTTCTTGTTTACTGATAGATGTTATATCCAGTTCAAGCTTCTTTCACATCAGTTCCTTTCGGTCGAGCAATCACTCTCCTCCTGACCCCTTTCCGAAGGTCATCTCTTTCCTTCTGCTCACTGCTCGTTATCTTTTTGAATTCCTGCTAATTTACTTCCGATCTTCCTGCTCACGACCCCCTTCTTCCCTTCGCTAACAACTCTAGTGTTTGTCTTTACTCCAACAGGCCATTTTCTTCTGGACATCCAGCGGTCTCCTCTTGTCCATTAACCACTGGATCTTTAAGCTGGTCTCAGTTGCTTTGCTTATTAATTAATTTAATAATTGATGTAACTGGATATTTCACCGCGCTCTTGAACTGCTCTCTGAACTCGGAGTGAATGGCCACATAAATAAATGTGTTCGTACCGCAACTTAAATTCCGCAGCATGTATGCGACATTTTCAAAGATATAAGAAGAATCATCATCTAAGAAATGACCAACATGAAAAATATAGAACATATACACCAGCCACAGAAATATGAAACTGCCAGATAAGCTGAAGAGTAAAATCATAGACTTCCTTCTTCTCTCCATTTCAGAGTCACTGTGATTATCGTTCTTGCTCTGTCACCTCAGTCTCTGACGAACTCGACTGGTCACTAAAATGTGTCTGAACGTCAGAGCGTTCAGCAACAGAATTAATATGAAAGGCGATAATGGTGTTAAAACTTTTTCAAACATTCTAAATCCAATCCATCGAGGGTCAGTAAAATAGCTTCGCTTATTCGACCAACACTATTGTCCACTGTCGATTACCCGTCCAGGTTTAAATCTAAAGTAGATGGGAATATTTTTTAGACAGAGCAGAATGCCAGTTGTGAATAGAACCACAGTCGCAGTTTTCCTGGTGAAATATTTCGATTTCAGCTTCTGGAAACAAATGGCAACAAATCGATCAAATGTCAAAGCGATGGTGAACCAGACGGAACAGTCGAGGGCTGCATGGATCAGGATATAGCGAGAGCGACACACAAAGGTGAGGTCCAGGAAATCTAATGTGAAATAAAGCCTATTGATTCTCCGGAGTATGATCTCAGTGATAATGATCAGTAGATCCGCCGTTGACATGGCCACCAGGTAGCGGGTGGTGCCGGTGGAGAGACCGCAATTTCCCTTGGGCAGGATCACAATTGACACTAAATTAACTGTGAAGGAGATAAGGGAGACGTGTCTGTAAACAACTGAAAAACATTCTCCGCTTCTCAACCCTGGCAAAAAGGATTTTAGCCCAAAACCGTGTGGATTGGGATCGGGTCAGATCGGGTCCGTGACCCCAACCTGCCTCCAACACCAGCTGCTGCAGATTTAACAAATCCTGGACGGGGATGTACAGCACCCCGCTTACCGGACGCTAGTCAACTAGTTAAATGCAGCAATGAGGAGCCAAAGAATGGGTAGACTGGAGAACTATACCCGGTCTCCAACCACTCCCACTGCAGGAACCAAACCCGGACTCGTATCACTCCCTGGGGTCGAAGAAATCCATCCCTGACTCGAACCAGTCCCTCGGATAGGAGACACTCATACGTCTTGGGCCACTCCCTCTGATGAATAATTGAGTTAAAGTGAACAGGGTGTTTCATGAGTAAATGCAAATGTGATCAAAGCACAGACATTCATTTCTACAGGAATATCATTCAAAGAGAAGTGTCATAATAACGTATTAGAAAGGTGGTGATTGAACACAAAAACAATGTGTACTCTTCTGGACTACACGTGATAATAATATCCAGCAGGTGCACGTATTTTTCACAGAAATAATACCATAACTGGGAGATAATAATTATTGGAACATGTTGTGGCTCTATTATGTCGATAAGAGAAGGATGAGTGTTGAACTAATAGAGGCTTTTAAAATTATATAAGGGTTAGAGAGGGATAACGTGGACCTGATATTTCCACCTTTGCTGGTGACCAGTTCTGCATTTCCTGAAAATAAGATGGTCATTAATAAATTCACGATGGAATTCAAGAGAGACCGATTTAGTCGGAGTGCTCGGAACGTGGAATTGAGACCTCTTGGAGTCGTTACAATGGAAAGAAAATAAGAAGAAGCGAGGTTAGTACATGAGGGAGACAGGATTGGAAGGATATACAGAGAGGATTCATTGAGCTGGAATGAAGAGAGGCTCGTGCAGAGCAGGAAGGCAGTCCGAATCTAGTGGTACTGAAAGCCCAGTTTCTGCGCCGTAAAATCAGTAACTTGTCTATTAACAAGTCATAGTCATCAGTGTTTTTCGTAATATTGAAGAGAATTATTTATTATTGCAGGGCACTTATGACCAAACGCTTCTCAGGACTGTGCTCGAGAATGAAATTAATCAGCACCTGATAGTGCTGTCAACAACTTTACTTAGAGTACGATTAAGATGGGGACCCGAATTGAATACAATGACAGATACTCCAGGAAATGCGTGGTCCCTAGAGTTACGTGGTCCACATCATTTAGTCAGCCACAATCAGTGCAATTCGAGAGTGACAGAGAATCCCAGTTATACATGATCGCTGAGGTCAGGTGCTCCACTCCAGTTAGTGTGCACACACAGCATAGTTCGACATTAACAGATAACTGCTGTAATCCTTCCCCTCTGAGATTTTCCTGCTTTGAGCTCTGATTCTACAGAATACAACATTCCACACAATTCAATCACTTTATAATGCAGAGTGCCTTGAGCTAGAAACAATTGAGACAACAGATTAAAACTGCACAGATAATTCAGGAAAATTATGCAATTAAATTATTGAATGTGTGTCTGTGTAACTGTAACCGTTCGATCTCATGTAATATTATTAGTCCCATGGTAAGGGAAGAAACCAGCTCATACGCAGATTTACAAAACTTCATTGGTTATAGATCCTTACCAGGAACACCAATTACAGCAAGGATCACATAGAATATGTTCCTCACCCATTGAATTGTTCGGTGCATTTTTTGCTTGGTGTGATCGGTCTGTTCGTGCTGCAGTTAATATCTCTGAAATACATTCTGAGGTGACACATTCCCAGTGCATTAACTTTATACCCTCTCGGATCGCCAAGGGGATACTGAAGTTGCAAAATTGTTCAAACAGTTTTTCTTAATTTCTGAACAAACAGATTATGGCAGCTGTGTTAATTCCCTGTTGATGGAATATATTTTCCAATAAAATTGAATTGGACCCATCCCCACCCCCAAGTCTGGACAAATCTGATCACAATAAGCAACTAATCATAACTGGAAGCTGTGTTAAATAGAAATCAAGGAAGACCTGGAAAATGCATGAGTCCCATCTGTAGATTTCATGTTGTTTTGGTGATAGTCTTCCCTCTGCATGACTATTCAGAAATTAAATTCCTAACGTCAGAGAAGCCTGTAACGGATGTTCATCTATAATTTGGATGCTCACTTTAGCTGTTCAATTCCGTTCAACAATTCATATATTTAAACAAAACGGAGTATTGAATGGTTGCAACACAGCAGTTGGCCATTTTGTCTGTCTTGCCCGTGTCAGCTCTCTGCACGGGCAGCTCAGCTAATCTCACTCCCACATCTCCACATCACGGACCTGCATTGTTTTTCTCTTCAGTTGTTTATTCAATTCGCTTCTTATTGAATCTATCTTCACCACACTCTCAGGCAGTTCATTTCATATCCTCAAAACGTGCTTAGGAAACATATGTTTTCCCTCATGTCGTTTTGATTCTATTGCCAAACCCTTAAACCTGTGTCCATAAGTTTTCGCCAGGGTTGTCAATGAGAGCAGTTTCTCTCTATTTACTCTGTTGAAACTGCCCATGGTTTGGAACAACTCTAACAAACTCTCTCTCATTTTCCTCTTGAAGGAGAACAACCCCGATTCTGTCATCTGTCGGCATAAAACATCTGTCACCCCTGGAATTTTCTCTTGAACATTTTCTACACCCGCTCTAATGCCTATACATTGTTCCTCAAAGTGTGGTGCCTAGAACTGGACACAATGACAGGATTTTCAATATTGTTCTCTCCCTCACGCAGTCCGAGCTACTCCGTTTCCCTTTTCAACCTCTTTATCCGATACATCGATGATTGTGGCTGTGTCAAACCCTTGTTCACATCGAGCTCGAAAATTTAATCAAATTTGCATGAAATATCTGTCCCTCCCTCGCCTGAAAACGGTCCATCTTTGACTCCTCACTTCTCTTCCACGAATTCCTTCTCTCCATTTAAGTGGACAGATTCTACATCAATCTTTACTGTGATCCACCAACATCCAAAGTAATCTTGACCACACCTCCTCAAACTCCACTTTGCCGAAATAATAACTTCCATTCTCTCAGTTACCTCATCGACTTTTGTTCGTTTAAACGATGCCATCTTCCATACCAGAGCTTCTGCAGTCTCTTAATTTCACGTTTACCGTGCATTCTTCACATAGGTTTTGCAGAGGCCTCAGCTTTATCTGTTCCATCACCCGAGTGACTGTCCTCACCTCCTTCCCTACCTTCCAGAACCATGATATTAATTCACTTATTCTCACTTTCCATTCCAACCGCCTCCAGCTTCAACAAATCATCCTCCTCCATTTCCACCATGTCCACCTAAAATCGCGAACAAAATACCTTTATTCACTCTTCCGTCACACCCAAGGTCTGGTTTGCTGGCCCGAAGCTCCTTTCTATGCAAGTGCAAGATATGCAACAGATAACCTGTCACCTATGATCAGAAGGTCATTAGAAATAAAAGCGGGAGTAGGCCATTCAGCCCATGGATCATGTTCCACCATTCAATACCACAATGGCAGATCTCACCATGGCTGTAATTCCAATTTCCCGCGAGACAACAGTAAGCCATGAAAAGTCAGTCTAAACCGGCCTTGAATATATTCAATGACCCAGACTCCACTGACCCTGGGTAAGTGAATTCTAAATGCGATGGAACTTTCAAAATAAGAAATTCCTCCTCATCGCAATTTTAATTTGGTGACTGCTTATTCATAAACTGTGCAGAATGTGCTGAGCACAGGGCGGGGCAGGGCACCAATAAAGAACAAAGGACAAAGAAAATTATGGCACAGGAACAGGTCCTTCGGCCCTCCAAGCCTCCGCCGATCCAAATCCTCTATCTAAACCTGTCGCCTATTTTTTTAGGGTCTGTATCTCTTTACTTCCTGCCCATTCATGTATCTGTCTAGATACATCTTAAAAGACGCTATCGTGCCCGCGTCTACCACCTCCGCTGATAATGCGTTCCATGCACCCACCACCCTCTGCGGAAAGAACGTTCCACGCATATCCCCCCTAAACATTTCCCCTTTCACTTTGAACTCGTGTCCCCTTTTAATTGAATCCCCCACTCTGGGAAAAAGCTACTTGCTATCCACCCTGTCTATACCTCTCATGCTTTTGTACACCTCAATCATGTCCCCCTTCAACCTCCGTCTTTCTAATGAAAATAATCCTAATCTACTCAACCTCTCTTCATAGCTGGCGCCCTCCATACCAGGCAACATCCTGGTGAACCTCCTCTGCTCCCTCTCCAAAGCATCCACATCCTTTTGGTAATATGGCGACCAGAACATCACGCAGTATTCCAAATGTGGCCGAACCAAAGTCCTATACAACTGTAACATGACCTGCCAACTCTTGTACTCAATACCCCGTTCGATGAAGGAAAGCATGCCGTATGCCTTCTTGACCACTCTATTGACCTGCGTTGCCACCTTCAGGGAACAATGGACCTGAACACCCAAATCTCTCTGTACATCAATTTTCCCCAGGAACTTTTCCACACATCTGGGCTTGGTCGGAAGTCGCAAGATGAGGGTTGTTCCTTCTTTTTCCTTGGATGTGGGTATTGCTGGCGAGGCTGGGATTTGTTATCCATCTTTCGTATCTCTTGGAAACGTGGTGGAGGGCCACCTTCTTGAAACGCTGGACTCCATCTGCTTTAGGTGCACCCGCAGTGCTATTAGAAAGGAGGCTGCAAGATTTTGACCCAGCAATAATGAAGAAATGGCGATGTCGTTCCAACTCAGGATGTCTGTGTCTTGGAGGGAGCATTCAAGTGTTCATGTTTCCATGCGTCTGCCGCCCTTATCCTTTTAGGTGTTGGCGGTCTGATGCTTTAAAGGACATTTCGAAATAAATTTAGTAACTTCTTGCAGTGTGATGTTATATATGGTGCACACGGCAGCCACTGTGTGCTGGTGGTGGAAAGCGTTAAGTGATAGTATGGTGCATCTTATGCACATCAAGCAAGCCCATTTTCTTGGATTTTTCTGAGGCGCTTGAGTTTTGTTGGCGGCGGCACAGATCCAGGAAAGTGCAGTGTATTCCATTATTCCTGACTTATACCTTGTAGATTGCAGATGTAAAAGTCAGTGAGCTATTTGTTGCATAAATCCCAAAGTCTGATCTTCTCTGGAGCAACATTATTTATTTGGCAGGCCCAGTTAAATTTCTGATCAAAGGTAACGACTGTGATATTAATAATGTGGTAATTGGGGAGTAACCACGACGATGAATATCAGGGGAGGTGGTTAGAATCTCTCTTGTTGGACAAGGCCATTTCATGGTAAATTTGTGTTGCGATGTTTAGTTGCCTTTCATCAGCCCAAATCTGATGCAAACAATGCAGAAAATGCAGTGCTTTTTGTGGGAGTGAAAGAAGACAGTTTCAGTTTGTCCGTCATTTTTCCAGAGTAAATTGCTTCTCAGCCTGGCCTCAAACTTCGACCGTATAATAGAAAGAGGAAAATGACAGGGTAGTTGGGGGAAGTATAAACTCTCGTTGGTCTATTTGTTGAAACAAGCCACTAGTTTCATGATTGGATGCGATAATTGTTAAAAGATACATTGTAATGATAAGGAGTACATGGAAAATATGCTGTACTGTGTCATATATGGACAAGAAGATGGGTAATTGGATCTGATCTAGGCTCTTCAATTCACCATCAATTTTAGAACATAGAACATAGAACAGTACAGCACAGTAAAGGCCCTTCGGCCTACGATGTTGTCCCCAACCATAAACATCCTCGAAGATCAAACTACCGACATACACTTCACTCTACTATCATCCATGTTTTAAAGGGGAGGTCACAATATGGATAGTTACGATGCTGTGTATACGAACCTTGGGGCATTCAAGGCTTAATCTTGGGTGTGCGGGGGTTCGGGCTAATGGGAGGGCCAACCTTGCCTTTTTGTTCATGGAACTGTAGCTCGAGTGTCCAATTGGTAGGTGATGGAGGAATCTGTT
The DNA here is from genome assembly GCF_036365525.1 of Heterodontus francisci. Lineage (NCBI taxonomy): Eukaryota > Metazoa > Chordata > Chondrichthyes > Heterodontiformes > Heterodontidae > Heterodontus > Heterodontus francisci. The sequence continues at coordinate 9,027,543 of NW_027140919.1, forward strand.
AGCAGCACAGCTCTTACTCAGAGTTCTGGAAGGGATTGACAACGGATTGCCGTGTTCCACGGAATGTAAGTAATACAATTCCGGCCCCAGGGTATAATTGTATCTTCTGGGTTACCAAAACACAGCAGCAAGAAACATCTAACAACGAGGACTATGTCAGTTGGCTGTCAAGGCAAAGGTGCCACAGGTTTCACATTTGTAACAAACAGAAACGAAAGATGTGGATTCACTGGTGAATCAGATTCAATCCTTTGTCAGTACAAACATCTTCCTATTTCAATAATTTCGTTTTCTTTTCTCGAGAAAGTCTATTTTCCCTCCTAATTTTACATGCTGTTCCCAAATATTTATGTGATTTTCTGTTCAATTTCGCACAATATCAGGATGGAATAGTTCTACACTTACTAACTTGACATTCAACAAACCCCCCTCAGGCCTTCAAGGCAAATCTGCCAACAAAATCATGGCCATGTTCTTCTGCCTCTCCCTCACATGAATTACAATGATTGCAGATTTTTACTTTGTGGTGAGTAGGTTCCTTGCTGGTTTGAATTATCCTGAGGGAGGGACTGATAATCTCATGGAATATTTTCTTCACCTGCCCTGCACGGCCTGAAGTTCGTCAAATCTCACTCCCTGACACCGATCAACAAAGGAGCATGAAACATGCCAATTACAAGATCTGATCCTGAGAAGGCGCAAAATGTAGGACCATTATGTTAATTTGATAAACATGCATCCGTCAAAGGATCAAGCAGGAACCGTTCTTACTTCCACATCGGCTTATTCACAATCATCCACACAGTATGAGTGCAGACTACATTTCCCTGCTCCAGACCAGCTCCCCTGTATCCCTCCCAGGGCGGAAACTGGTTCTCCCATAAGTACCCTAATATTTTCACAATTAGTATCAGCTGCTCTTAATCACAATTAGAGAAAGCAGCTATATATAATCAATTGACAAATCATTTGCAACATTGGCTCATTTGCAGCATTTTATTACCAGTCCATCAATATGTCCATTGTACATTATTATTTTTCTTGTGATTCCTGTTCTAATATATAAGCCACATGTGAGAATTTCAGCTCCTGTTTGAAGACCAGAACTGCTCTTCACATATCCTGCATTGCATGAATGCACAACCTGTGGACTGTTCATTCAAAACACACCATGAAATCTAATGCGGCGGCGCTCACTCACACAGCGACATACACAAACACAAATATTACATCCAGACATCTCAGAAGGCATGATAGAGCAGGTTAAAACAGCGTGACATCAAGCACGAGGGCAAACGTATGGAGAGTGCGAGATTGATGAGCACGTAGTGAGAGATATCGACTTCCAGACGGGTTTTGAAGGCAAGAAGAGTGTTGAAATGGTGTAGTGCTGGAATTTACGATGCCCTGGGTACAGTTTATTGGAGAAAACCCTGTTGACGATGCAGCAGAAACAGTGGTGCCTAACAATTACTGTTCGACAACAGATGAAAATGGAGGAGTGGAGTGGGGTAAGTTCACAGCGATTTATAGCTTGGCAGATTGTTGTGATTGACACGGTGTCATTTGCAACAGGGTTGATATGTTCGTCCACGATTCCTCAAAATATTTCAGTGGAGCAATAAGGAAAAGGGAAATTTGATGAAACTGTGCTGGACAGGGATTGGGGTCTTATTCTTGGTCAGGATTTGAGCTGTGGCATTCAGCATACCTGCCGTTTAGGCTGCGCTCCTGATTTGTTCGTTGGTAGACAAAAACTGTGGTCGGCGACAGGGATAGTGAAACTGACCAAGAGCAGAGCCTGGTCATGTGGCCCTGTCTTACTGGAAGTTGGGGTAACTTGTGCTGGCTGCTGTTTGATTGGCTCCTGGCTTTGTGATCAGATTTCCTCCATGGCTACCATTCAAGAGCTTCAGTGAACTTGGGCAGCAGCTGGTTCTGACAGTGGACACAGTGAGTATGATTCTTTCATATAAATAGATGAAAAAATACGAGCGTAGAATGTGGGAGGTCGGCCACGAGTGTGTTTGAACATTCAAACCTGGAGCTGGCAAAGACACGGATGAGTTTTCAGCAGCATTTGAGGTGAAACGGTGGAATACGAATGGGTCATTGTGATGGCGCAGCCTTGTCGCTGAAAGCTCATCTCGAGGTTACTATATGACCAAGATTGCGAAAAATATGGTTCAATCTCAGACAGTTTCCAGAAAAAGGAATTCTGGCTCGAGAGTAAAGTTTGTAATAAGAAACAAAGTAAATGCCTTCAGCCTTCCCAATATATAATTGGAGGACATTGCTGCTCAGCCAATACCAGATTTCTGACAAACCGTGCGACAATCCAGAGACCACTGAGGATCGAGAGATGTGAGTGTGAGGTAGAGTTTGGTGTCTTCAGCACCAATATTGAAACTGACATTCTGTTTTTGGATGATGTCACTGGCAGACAGAATGCAAGTGAGAAATAGACCCTTCGAGATAAACAGAGACACTGCTGCAGAAATTGTAAGAGAATCTATTGATGGTGATATTCTGGCAATGATTATAAAGATAAGAATGGAAGCAGGTGATTACTGTTCCAGACACGGGGACGATGGTGGAGAGATTTGGAGGATTGACTTATCAACTCAGTCAATTGCTGCAGACAGGTCGAGAACTCGAGGAGGAAAAGTTAATGATTATTTCTGTCACACGGGATGACATTTGTGATTTTGATAATCGCTGATATGCTACTGTGGCAGTGACGGATGTCTGATTGGAGGACTTCAATCGTGGTGTTCTAGAAAAGATAGGCACAAATTAAGGAGGCAACAAGAGAAAGGCAAGAGGTTGGGTTGGAAACTGAGTTTGTAAATCGATTAAAGTAAGGGTTATAGAATAAAAACAAAAAGTGCTGGAAATCCTCAGCAGGTCTGGCAGCATCTGTGGGGACAGTAGCAGAGTGACCATTTAAGGTCAGTGAGCTTTCATCAGAAATGGCAAAGGTTAGGAATGTAATAGCTTTTATGTCTTTTCAATAATATACTGCTTTTTATTCTTCCTGCTAAAGTGGACAAGCTCACATTTCCCCACATCTGCCAATGTTTTGCTCACTCACTTTACCTCTGGAAATCTCTTCGTAGACGCTTTCTGTCCTCTTGACAGCTTACTATCCAACCTATCATTCGACAAACACATGGCAGGTTATCTTCAATGCTGAGAAATGTGAAATGATGCATTTTGCAAGGAAGGCTGCGTGATATAAACTAAATGGTACAATGTTAGAATGGGTGCCAGGACAGAGAGACCTGGGATTTCATCTATGTTAGCTTTTATACCGTAAAGCTCAATGTGGGGCTTAGAATCGGTGAGTTGAAACTAGCTCCTCATCCTGAAACGTGTTGGGAAATGTGTTAAAAGCTGTTTCCATTCAGACATGCCTGCATTGTGGAAGTGTGAGCAAAACAGAGACAGGAAATAGGAGTGTATGACTGGACTTGCAGGTTTTGATTGATTAGATAAGGTGAGAATTTGATTTGTGTCGCTTGCAAATTGGCAGCATTGAAGGTATTTACAATTCACCACATAAAGGCGACAAAAAACAAAACCTGAGACAGCTAGACAATAGCAGTAGGAAAGTGAATCTCTTTTTAACGGTTTTAATTTGAAGGCCTGAGCTGATGATTGAAAAAAGCAGGAGTTGAAATCCCACACGAACTGCTGGAAATTTGAATTCTGATTTTTTTCTCAAAGAAACATAAATCTGGAATTTAAAAAAACCTCCAGGATGCAATGATTCACTCTGATCTGCTAATACAAAGCCCGAGTGTGTCTCAGTTTTTCTGTATTTATGAATGATTGAAGATGATGGGGTAGAATGCCACAAACCCAATTTTGCCATTGACACAGAAATCGGCAGCATTGTAACCAGTGTGGATAGAGGCATAAATTTACAAAGAGATATCAATGTCCGAAGTGAATGAGCAAAACAGTGGGAGATAGATTTCAATGTCAGCAAAAAAGATGAGAACAGGAACACTGACCGACACTGTACATCCCGATCTCTTCCTCTTTCTCTCTGGTACTCTCTCCCCAATGCTATCCTTCCCTCTCCCTGTTGTTCTCTCTCTATATCTATCCCTATCTTTCTCAATGCGACTCTCTCCATCTGGATGGAGGAGGAGAAAGAGACGCATATATCGTGTCAGCTTTACTCTGTATCTAACCCCACACTATACCTGCCCTGCGAGTGTTTGATAGAACAGAGAAGACGGAGATTTACTCTGTAGCTGACTCCAGGCTGTACTCGACTTGGCAGCATTTGATGGGACAGTGTGGACGGAGATGTACTCTGTATCCCTGGAATTTCGAAGGTTAAGGGGTGAATTAATCAAAGTTTACAAGATAATAATGTAACTAAGGGGTAGACAGAGAGAAACTCGTCTGACTGGTTCGGGGAGTCTCGCACGAGGGACGCAGTTGAAAAATCGAACATTAGTCTAAAACCCTTTCAAGAGTGAAATTAAGAAATATTTCTGCACACAAAGGGTGGTAGAAGTTTGGAATTGTCTTCCACAAATGACCCCTCCCTATCTCTGCAATGTCCTCCAGCTCCACTATCCATCCAATATCTGCGATCCTGTCAGTCTGGCCTCTTGCATATCCCCAATTTGAATCGTTCCACGATTGGTGGCCGTGCCTTCAAGCTACCAAGGCCCTAACTCTGGAATTCCATTCTGAAACCTCTGCCTCTCACTAACTCCAATTCCTCATTGAAGACGCTCCCTAAATCCAACCTCTTTGACCAAGAGTTTGGTCACCTAGCCTAATATCTCCTTAAGTGGCTCAGTGCCGAATTTTTTATTTTTTTTGAAAATTGATTCGAGTGACGTGCGTGTCGCTGGCAAGCTCAGCATTTATTGTCCATCCCTAATTGCCCTTTGAGAAGGTGGTGCTGAGCCATGTTCTTGAACCACTGAAGTCCATGAGGGGTAGGTACACCCACAGTGCTGTTAGGAATGGAGTTCCAGGATTTTGACCCAGTGACAGTGAAGGAATTGCAATATACTTTAAAGTCGGGATAGTGAGTGAATTTAGTTGTTGTGTTTGGCCATCTTTTTCAGTGCACAGTCCCTTTAAATTTTTTTGATATTTTTGACGTGGTTCGATGTAAAATTTCTCCTCCAATCTGTCTGTCTTTCCCCATCTCTCCCCCCCCCCTTTCTGCCTGTCTCTCCCTCCCTCTCTCTCACTTTGTCTCTCTGAAGACCAAGATCGCATCTGTTTCGCTAATTACTCTGTTAATATGTACTACCGCCTTCAAATATCACTGCTCATGAACCTCCAGGTCCCTCTGTACCTGCACACTCTTGAGAAATATGTCATTGTGTAATATGTGTGCCATAATGTCTTCCAACCAACTCGACATGGTTTCACAAAAGGGAAATCTCCTTTTAATCTTCCCTGTTCTAAGGAGAACAAGCCCAGCTTCTCCAGTCTATCAGTGTAATTGTAATAATCTCATCCCTGGAATCGTTCCAGTAAATCTCTTCATTCACCAAAGCCTCCATGTCCTTTCTAAAGTGTGGTCCCAGAATTGGACACAATAATCCAGCTGGGGGCAAACTATTGTTTTATAAAGGTTTAGCATCACTTCCTGACTTCTATACTCTACACCTGTTTATAAAGCTCAGGATCCCATCTGCTTTATTAACCCATCAGCAAAGAGGGAAATTCTACCAGGACCATTGAGTGGTTTCCTTCGAGGTGAATCAATGAGACGTGCCAATTCTGGTGGGAGGGTTTGGGGGAGACCCGAGAGAACCCTGACCTGGTCAGCTCTTTTCAAACAGAAAACCAAGTATGCATAGGCAGTGATATTAATAAAACCCTTAGGAAGACAGGAGGTGGCCATTCTGCCACTCGAGCTTGTCCCGCCCATTCACTCAGGTCATGGATGAATTGCTCCTTATCCACATCGAGCTATCTCGGCTCCGTAAACATCAATACCCTTCCCTAACAAATCTCTACCGATAATCAGGAATGATTGTCACTGCCTGTTAACACTGGGGAATTCCTTCCCTCAACCTCTCTGCCTCTCGACCTCTCATACCTGCTTAAAGACATTCCTTAAAACCAACCTCTTTGACCAAGATTTTGGTCATTAGCCTTAATTTCTCCTTATGTGGTTTTGGTCATCAGCCTGAATCTCTCCTTATGTGGTTTTAGGGTCAGATTTTGCTTTAAAATGCACCCTGCGTAGTATCGTTGGGACATTTTATTACTCGCCTTCTCCCTCCCCATCTCTCTCTCTCTCTCTCTCTCTCTCTCTCTCTCTCTCTCTCTCTCTCTCTCTACCTCTCTCTCTCTCTCTCTCTCTCTCTCTCTATCTATCTATCTCTCTCTCTCCCTCTCTCTCTTTCTCTCTCTCTCTCTATCTATCTATCTCCATCTCTCGCTCTCTCTTTCTCGATCTCACTCTCTTTCTCACTCTCTCTCTCTCTCTCACTCTCTCTCTCTCTCAGAACTGCTCACAGTACTCCAAGTGGGGTCTAACCAGGGTTTTGTACAGCTGCAGCATAACCTCTGTGTCTTTATACTCCAATCCTCTAGATATAAAGGCTAGCATTCCATTAACCTTTTTGATTATTTTCTGCACTTGCTCATGCCATTTTTTTAGATCTATGCACCTGAACCCCCAAGCCTCTTAGGACATCCACTGTGCTTAACCTCTTCCCATTTAGAAAGTACCCTGCTCGATCCTTTTTGTCCAAAATGGATAACCTCACAATTGCCCACATTGAAATCCATCTGCCACAGTTTGGCCCATTCGCCTAGTCTGTCAATATGTCCTTGTAACTTTATGCTATCATCCATACTATCTACAATGCCGCCTAACTTTGTATCATCAGCAAATTTGGATATATGACTTACTATGCCATCCTCCAAGTCGTTCATGAATAATGTGAATAATTGAGGCCCCAACACAGATCCCTGCGGGGCACCACTAGTTACATCCTGCCAATCGGAGTACTTACCCATTATCCCCACTCTCTGTCACCTACCACTCAACCAACTTCCTAACCATGTCAATAATTTGCCATCAACTCCATGGGCTTCGACCTTAGTTAACAGTCTCTTATGTGAAGTCCACATAGATAACATCCATAGACATTCCCCTGTCCACTACCTTAGTCACCTCTTCAAAACATTCAATGAGATTTGACAGGCATGACCTTCCCATCATGAATCCATGCTGGCTGTCCCTGATTAACTGAAAATTTTCAAGGTGTTGAATCACCTATATATATACTCCAGCAACTTGCCCACCACAGATGTCAGGCTAACTGATCTGTAATTTCCTTGGCTCCCCCTTTCATCTTTTTTTTAAAAATGGAGTGACATGTACAACTTTCCAGTCCAGAGGGACCACTCCTGAATCTAGGGAACTCTGAGAGACAATAGTTATGGCATCTAAAATGTGATCCCCTACTTCGTTTCACACCCTCGGATGGAAACCGTCAGGTCCTGGGGATTTCTCACTCTTTAGTTCCATTAATTTCCCTGTTACTGATGTGCCCTATCAGCTATTAATTTTTTCGGGACTTCCGGTAACTCATCCTCCTTTTCATCTGTAAATACTGAGGCAAAGTAATTGTTCAACATGTCTGCCATTTCCCCATTATCAATGACAATATCTCCAGTTTCAGCTTTTAGTGGGCCTACATTGCTCTTGACCACCCGCTTTCCCTTTATGTAACTATAACATTTCTTCTTATTGATTTTGATGTCCTTTGCAAGTTTCCTTTCATAATCTCTTTTAGCAGCTCTTATAAGCTGCTTTGTGATCCTTTGCTGGTCTTTGTATCGATCCCATTCGGCCGGATCTGTACTGGGTTCTGCAATTTTGCTTTTACATTGATGCTGTCCCTAATTTCTTTGGTTGTCCATGGCTGTTTTTTTCTGTGTAGTGGAGCTTTTTCCTCTCAGGGGTATATACTTGCTCTGTATTGCATTAAATCTTTCTTTAAATATTCTCCACTGTTCTTCAGTCGTTTGATCCATTAACAGATCTTCCCAGTTTACCATGGGCGAGAGAGAGAGAGAGAGTCAGTACTGAGGGAGTGCTGCACTGTCAGAGGGTCAGTACTGAGGGATTGCCGCACTGTCATAGGGTCAGTACTGAAGGAGTGCCACACTGTTCCCACAACAACCTCAACATTATAGTTACCAACAACGCCCGTTTCAACCTGGAAAATGAAAAGGGGAGAGAGAGCTGAGAGGGAATGAGTTGATTTTGACTCAGTTAATGAGGGGGAAAAGGCCTCCTGCGGTTCCCACAATGCCGCACGACTGGGAAAGGCCCCTATCTGTGGCACAGGTCGCGCTGCACTCTGGGAGGAGGCTCCGCACATGCGCGTCTCCACATGCGCGTTAACCGCGGGTTTTTTTCATTCTCCCGCGGCTCAGACTTTCAACTTTCCTTCATTGAGATCGACAGCTGAAGCCGCTTCTCCTTTTCCTTAAAGCTGCTTTCTGCGGAAACAAACGGTCGGCGGGCAACGTCACTCAAACATGGCGGCTGATGACGCCTCAGTCCCACTCACCGTGTCCTGAGCTCTGATTGGCTGCGCTGCCCCACGTGTTTTGAGGTCAACGTGGTCAACAAGTGTCTCCAGCCTCCGCGCAACCGCGGTTTGGCCGACCTGTGACCTACCCTCGGGGTGGGGGAGAGGCCAGCACCAGACTCTTAAAGGGACCCTGCACCGCCAGAACGGTCCCAATCTCTTAAAGGGACCCAACATGGATAGAAAGAGCAAGAGAGTTAGAGAGCAAATAATAGAGAGGGAAATAGAAAAGAGAGCGAGATGGGGGAGAGAGCGACAGAGATAAATGAGATTGAAAGAATAATGGAGAGTTGGAGAGACTGAGACAATATAGGTGATAGGGAGAGAGTGAGAGAGCAAGAGATGGTGAAATGGAGGGAGAATTTCCTCAATTGGACAGAGATGGAGAGAGAGTGATAAAGAGATATGAAGAGAGATCAAAGAGAAAGGAAGTGGAGAGTGAGGGAGAGGTAGAGTTTGAGAGTGAGGGAACAGATAAATGGAGAAACAAAGATGAGGAGAGAGTAACAGAGCGAAAGAGAGAGCGAGAGAGAAGGGGACAGTGTGGGAAGGAAAATGAGAAATTAGAGGAAAAGAGCAGACACAGGGTGTACAGAAAGAGTGACAAATGAATGAGAGGTAGAGTGTCCATCAGAGAGAGAGAGGCAGATAATGTGTGTGAGTGTGTGAGAGAGAGATTTGCACATGTTCACAGTAAAGAAAGTCTTGCCGTGTCAAACAGTCATTTAATTGGGTGCACAATCAGACAAAAGTTACTTTATCCCCGGACGAATCAGTGGAGTCAGACATATAAAAACAGATTGCAGGTTAATACCCAGAGAAGCTTTATTAAAGGTTGAAAGTTGCAGGGAGAAATCACTCGGTAATCCTGGTCGTAACCCATTGGACTCAATACACTGGTCCAAAAATATTATCAATGCCAATCAAACAAATTCATCAGCTCAACAGCAATCAGTGAAATGATCCATAAACTGCAGTGTTCAATGATGCAAACAATATTACAAAGCATGACTGAGAACATGTAGACAGACACAAAGTATTTGTTTAGTTTCTCTGTCATTGTCCTATGATGGGAGGCTGAGTAAATTGGACCTGTATTCTCTGGAGTTTAGAAGAATGAGAGGTGATCTCATTGAAACATATCAGATTCTAAAGGGACTGGATAGGATCGACACTGAGAGGTTATTTCCACTGGTCGGGAAATGAAAGTCTTCCTTATCCCTTCCTTACCTGCTTATCCACCTGTCCTGTCAGCCTCAGGAATCAGTGAACATTCACTCCAAGGTCCCGCTGTTCACAGACACAGAGATAATGTTGGAGACAGTCCCGTTGTTAGGTTAGATCGAAAGGGCAAATGTCAAATATAATCATAGTTTGATGTAATCCTGTGTAAACAGTCGTACAAGGAATAGGCATAGATTGTGAAACATCGGGAGAGAGGGAGAAATATAGATGGAGAGAGGGTAACAGTGAGAAAGGGAGAGATAGGCATGGAGAGAGAAGTGGAGAGCTACTCGTAATGGTAATCTCTCTCCATCTCCGTCTTCCCCTCTCTCACTCACTCACTCACTAGATCCCCTCTCTGCTACTGTCTCCATGTTTATCTCTCTCCTCATCTGTCTCTATCTCCCTCTGTACCCTCTTAATCTGAATCTCTCGCTGTGTCGTGCCTTCAACGATGCTGCACACAGCTTTGCAGGTACACTGACCGATACTCTCCATCCCAATCTCTTCTTCTTTCTCTCTGGTAATCCCTCCCCATTGCTATCCTTTCCACTCTCAGTTCTTCCCACTCTATATCTATCCCTGTCTTTCTCACTGTTACTCTCTCCATCTGGATGGAGGAGGAGAAGGACAGGCATATATTGAGGCAGCTTTACTCTGTATCTGACCCCACACTATACCTGCCCTGGGAGTGTTTGATATTAGCTCTCTAATAGCCTGGCAGCATTTGAGGGGACAGTGTAGACGGTGCTTTACACTGTATCCCTGGTATTTAGAAGGTTAAGGGTGATCTGATCAAGCTTTAAAGTGATGGTGGGGTGCCAATCAAGTGGACTGCTTTGTCGTAGATGGTGTCGAGCATCTGGAGTTTTGTAGGTGTTACAGTGATCTAGGATAGTTACCATTACAAAACTGCCTTGTGTCCTGCAGGTGGTTGAAAAGCTTTGGGGCGGGGGTGGGGGGGGGTGGTCAGGGGGTGAGTCACTTGTAGCCACAGTATTGATGTGATTTCTTCAGCTCAGTTCCTGTTGAATGTTTCCGCAGGATATTCATGCTGGGGGATTCAGCGATGGGTTAATGCTTCGAATGGAAATGGGAAGTGGTTGGCTTCTCTCTCGTTGCAGATGATCGTTGCCTGTCTGTGTGTGTTTTTCTGTGCTCTGGGACCAATGTTTTCATGGACAGGTCGTAATGCTGTGCCATAATTGACGAGTTCGCAAAATTATTGCTCATGGAATGAACGGGACAGGGACAGAGTGGATACAACATGGGCTAAGGGACAGAACACAAAGAGTAGTGGTGAATGGTTGGTTCAGACTGAATGGCGGTATCTATGCCTGACATAATCTTATACACTTCTATTCAATCTCCCCTCAATCTCCTTTGTTCTAAGGAGACCAAACACAGCTTTTCCAACCTAAATTTGTAGCTAAAATCCCCCATCCTTGAAACCATTCTTGTAAATATCTGCAGCCTCTCAATGACCCTCGCCTCCTTCCTAAAGGGTGGTGACCAGAACTGGACACAGTTCTCCAGTTGGGGCCTAACCAGAGCTTTATAAATGTTCACCATAACCTCCCTGCTTTTGGACTGACTGTACACAGTGAACAGTTGTATTCCCCAGGGGTTCGGATTAGGGCCACTGATCTTTCTGATATATATTAATGTCTTGGACCTGGGTTTACAGAGCATAACTTCAACATTCTGCCATCTGCAATGTATAAACAGGGATGGTCACTGTAGTAGACTTCTGGCGGATAGAGGCAATCTGATGAAATGGTCCGACACATGGCAGGTTAACTTCAATGCTGAGAAATGTAAAATGATGCATTTTGGAAGGAAGGCTGAGGATAAGGAATACAAACTAAATGGTACAATGTTAAAATGGGTGCAGGGACAGAGAGATCTGGGTTTTCATCTATGTCACTTTTATCTCTGAAAAATTCAATTTGGGGCTTGCAATCTGTAAACTGAATTTAGCTTCATCCTGAAAAGTGTTAGCAAACGTGTTAGGAAATGTGCCAAAAGCTGTTTCCATTCAGACATTCCTGCATTGTGGAAGTGTGAGCTAAGTTTGCAGAGACTGGAAATAGGAGTGCTTGAATAGACCTGCAGTTTTGGTTGATGCAATAAGGTGAAAGTTTGAATTGTGTCCGTTGCAGATACACAGAATTCAAGGTATTTACAGAACACCACATGAAGTAGATTACCAATGTCTGACAAACTTCAAAGACTTCAGACAGTTGGAAGAAGAGGAGAAGGGAACAATATCCAAAACTTGAGAAAATCAGACAACAGCAGTAGGAAAATGAATCTCTTTTTATGGGTTTTAATTTAAAGGCATGAGCTGATGATTGAAAAAGCAGGAGTTCAAATCCCACAATGTGCTGTTGTGAGTTTGAAATCTGTTTTTTTCTTGAAAAAAAAGCATAAATCTGGATCTCTACGATCTCTAAAACATCTCTAGGATGGAATGGTTCACTCCTGTCTACCAGAGCAAAGCCCGTGTGTGTCTCAGTTTTGCTGTATTTATTAACGATTTATGATGATGTGGTAGAATGCTACAGACCCTAGTTTGCCAATGACACAAAAATAGGCAGCATTGTCAGCAGTGTAGCTGGAAGCATCAAATAACGAAGACATATTAATATGTTAAATGAATGGGCAATACTATGGCAGATAGATTTTAATGTCAGCAAAAAAGACGAGAACAGAGTACTTTATAAATGGTGAAAAGCTAGAACCACTGGAGGTCCAAAGAGACTTGTGGGGGGGGGGGGGGGGGGGGTTGGGTGGGGCTGTGTCCATTTCTATGCAGTGTAAATTTTCCAGAATGAGAACTGGACACCAAGGGTTAAATTACGAGGTGATATTACACAAAGTAGGGATTTATTCCCTGGACTTTAGGAGGATCAAGATTATGAGGGACATGGACAGGGTGGATCGGGAGCAGCTGTTCCCTGTCGTTGAAGGGTCAGTTACGAGGAGACACAAGTTTAAGGTGAGAGGCGGGAGGATTAAGGGGGATTTGAGGATGAACTTTTTGTCCAGAGGGTGGTGACGGTCTGGAATGCCCTGCCTGGGAGGGTGGTAGAGGCAGGTTGCCTCACATCCTGTAAAAAGTACCTGAATGAGCACTTGGTACGTCATAACATTCAAGGCTATGGGCCAAGTGCTGGCAAATGGGATTAGGTAGACAGGTCAGGTGTCTTTAATGCATCGGTACAGACTCGATGGGCCGAAGGGCCTCTTTGCACTGTATTATTCTGTGATTCTGTGTTCAAGGTGATTTGTTCAAAGATGTTGAGATATTCAGGGGAAATGATGGCGTAGTTTGTGAGAAACTATTTCAGCAGTTTGGGAACATCGGAACAGCTGGAGGCCATTCAGCCCATCAAGTCTGCTCCACCATTCAATACAATCATGGCTGCTCATCCACTTCAATGCCTTTTTCCCAGACTGAGCTTCCACAGCCCACTGGGGTAGAGAATTCCAAAGATTCACAACCCTCTGAGCAAAGAAATTTCTCTTCATCGCTGTCCTAAGTGGCTTCCCGCTTATTTTGAAATTGTGCCCTTGGTTCTGAACTCCCGAACCAAAGGAGACATCTTACCTGCATCTAACCTGTCGATCCCTTTAAGTATTTTGTATATTTCAATGAGATCACCTCTCATTCTTCTGAATTCCAATGAGTTTAGGCCCAACCTGTTCAACCATAACTCATAATACAACCCCTTCATCCCAGGAATCAGCCGAGTGAACCTGCTCTGAACTGGTTCTAATGCATCCAGGCCTGACCATTTCTCGACTTTCAAAGATACCAAACACCTTAATATTTCCCTTTCACACTGTTTATCCCATCCAATATTTCACACTCCTCCTCTTTAACGACAATGTCTATATTTTCCCCCTCTTCTAAAAAGACAGACACAAGGTATTCATCATGAACCATGCCCACATTTCCCACCTCAACACACACATTCCCTTTTTGGTCCCTAATACTCTATCCTTAGTTATCCTCTTGCTCTTAATATATTTATAAACCATATTTGTGATTTATTTGCTTTTACTTGGTAATACTATTTTCCGACCATTTCTTTGCTCTCCTAATTTGATTTTTAATTTCACCCATGAACTTTCTACACTCACCTCGGCATTCTGTGGTATTGAGCTCTCTGTATCTGACATAAGCTTCCCTATTGTGCCTTATCATACCCGCTTTGATCCTTGACATCCAAGGGGCTCCAGATTTGGGTGTCCCACCCTATTTGTCTATGTGTGAACATATCTGTTCTCAACCCTCAGTAACTCTCACTGCTCTGACACTGATTGACCTGCAAGTAGTTGTTTCCTGTCCACTTTGCTAAAATATCTCATCCCTGGAGCCACCATCTCCTCTGCTCCTTCCAATGGACCCTCACATCCTTCCTAAAGTGTGGTCACCAGAATTGGATGCAGTATTCTGGTCGTGGCCTAACCAGAGGCTTATAAACATTCAGCATAACCTTCATGCTTTTGTACTCAAAACCTCTATTTATGAAGCCCAAGATCACATATGCTTTGCTGACTACTTTCTCAATATGCCCTGCCATCTTCAAAGATGTATGCATATGTATCCCCAGGTCCCTCTGCTCCTGCACACTCTGCATAACTGGGCCGTTAAGTCTATATTGCCTCTCCCTATCCCTTCTGCCAAAATACATAACCTCACATTTCCCTGTATTAAATTCCTTCTGAAACTTGTCTGCCCATTCTGTTCAACTATCTATGTCCTGTTGTAGTTGATTGGTGTCATCCTCACTGTTTGCATCTCCTCCAAGTTTGGGATCATTGGCAAATATTGAAATTTTACAAAAAGTACTGACTTTTGGGGAACACTGCTGTCTACCATCCTCCAGTCTGAAAAACAAACAATTGCCACAACTCGCTGTTTTCTGTCCTTTCACCAATTTTTGATCCAAGCTGACACATTCCCTCCTATTCCATGAGCCTCAGTTTTGTTAAACAGATTTTTATGTGCTACTTTGTCAAATGCTCTCTTCAAATCCATACAAAATCCATTGCATTCCCTTCATCAACCTTCTCTGTTCCTTCATCAAATCCATGTTGGCTTTCCTGAATTAACTCAAACCTCTCCAAGTGCCTGTTGATTTTTTTCTCTTTCAATGATTTCTCCAACTGTCCTTTTGAAAGCTACTATTGAATCTGTCTGCACCCCTATCAGACATTGCATTTCAAATCTGAAGCAATTGTGTGGAAAAAAAAAAAACCTTTTCCTCATGTCGCCAATTTTATTTTTTTTGGCCGATCACCTTCAATCTGTGCTGTCTGGTTATCAATCCTTCAGCCATTGGAAACAGTTTCTCTTGATTACCTCCATCTAAAGCTTTCATGATTTTAAACACCTCGATCAAATCTCCTTTTAATCTTCTCTGCTCTAAAGAGAAGAAGCCCAGCTTCTCCAGTCTATCAGCGTAACTGCAATAATGTCATCCAGGAACCGTTCCAGTAAATCTCTTCTATGCATTCACCAAAGCCTCTATATCTTTCCAAAAGTGTGGTCCCACAAGTGGACACAATACTGCAGCCGAGGACAAACTATTATTTGATAAAGGTTTAGCATCACTTCCTGACTTTTACACTCTAGACCTGTTTATAAAGCTCAGGATACCATCTGCTTTATTGACCCATTAACAAAGGGGGAAATTCTACCAGAACAATTGACAAGTTCCCTTAGACATGAATCTGTGAGTCGTTCCAAGGCTGGCGGGAGGGGTTAGAGAGAACCCCAATCTGCTCATTTTTTTGGAAACAGAAAACCATCAATGTATTGGCAGGGATATTAATAAAGCCCTTACGAAGACAGGGTGAGGCCATTCGACCCCTCGAGCCTGTCCCATCCATTTACTCAGGTCATGGCTGATTTGTTCCTTATCCACATCGAGCTCCCTCAGCTCCGTAAACATTAAGACCCTTTCCTAACAAATCTCTACTGGCAATCAGGAATCAATGTCACTGCCTGTTAACACTGGCGAATTCCTTCCATATATCTCTCAGTCTGTCTATCTCTCATTCCTGTTTAAAACCGTTCCTTAACACTAACCTCTTTGACCAAGCATTTGGTCATCAGCCTTAATCTCTCCTTATGTAGGTTTTGTGTCAGATTTTGTTTTATGCTGCATCCTCTGTAGCACCTTTGGGACTTCTGATTCCTCACCTGCTCCTTCACTCCGCCTCTCTCTAGATGTGGGCTCAGCAAACCCTGCATCATTACAGCAAGACTTCCTCACTATTGTACTCTAACCCCCTTGCAATAAAGCCCAACACTCGATTTGATGTACCTGCATGTTAACTTTCTGTGATTTGTGTACAAGGACACCCAAATCCCACTGAATGCCAACATTTAATAATTTCTCACCATTTGAAAAATGTTCTGTGTTTCTATACTTCCTGCCAAAGTGAAGAACCTCACATCTCTCCACATGATATTCCACCTGCCACTTCCTTGCCCGCTCACTTAACCTGTCAATCTCCCTTTGCAGTCTCTTTGTGCCCTCCTCACAGCTTACTGCCCAACCTAACTTTACATCATCAGCCCATATAAACCTAACATAGGCCGTGATTGAGAGAGGCACTTCTGTCCTGACAAGTATTAAGACACAACTGCTTGATTTTTTTTGTGGAGGATATTTCAGTCTATTCGTCGGAGTTGTTAAGATGAAAGATTCTTTAATAAGGGATAAGAGAGTGTCCACCGTTGGCCTCTCCCACCCTCACATCCAGCATTGGAAACACATATACTGTGATACAAACCCACACACAGACACAAAGGCAGTCACATAAACACAGCCAGACAACATGTCCAGATAAACCACACACACACACACACACACACACACACACACACACACACACACACACACACACACACACACACACACACACACACACACACACACACACACACACACACACATATAGAAATCCACAGCCAGGCACATCCTTTCCCACGGACCGAGAGAGAGAGAGAGAAACCCATACAGAGACACATATATTCACATTGGCGTACTTAGACAGATAAACACAAACACTCCCCTCTGTGTAAATCATGTTTTTACAAACATCAAAATCTCTCTGTTCACCCTTAATATTTTACTCTCGGGGTTTAAATTTATTGTCAATCTGATTTCACAGGGACCAGGAGAATTTTTACTTTTCTTTTCTTTCTTTGGGGTCAGTGGATCATGGGTCCATCCCAGTGTCCGTGCAGTCCATGAACCCTGACACAGCACTGTGGCCGAGGGGGGTGGGGGGAGCAGGGAGAGGGTCAGTCCCAACCTCTGAAAGGGACCCCGCACTGTCAGAACTGCTCCTTAGATTTAAACCTTCGAGTGAGTGAGTAGGAGTTTGAATAAGGATGGGAACAAAGTCACATTGAATCTTCCAATATTTCTTTATTCAGTGATGTTAATAAAAATAAATTTATCTGTCAAACCAAAATTCACACAAGTAATATTATGAATTCAGATTAATAATTTTAAAGGAGAACCTGTTTTTAATTAATTCCATTTCATTTACTAAAAATTATCATTACAACATTGTTTATTTCAGGATGTAATATTAATAAATCCCTTAGGAACACAGGAGGAGGCCGTTTGGCCCCTCGAGCCCGTCCTACCTTTTTGAGACATTTTCTTCCTCGCCCTCTCCCTTACGGTGTCTCTCTCTATCTCTCTCTCTTTATCCCTTAGCCAGACTCTCTCTCTCTCCTCCATATCCGTCTCTCCCCCTCCCTCACCCTGGCTTTATCCATCTCTCTCTCTCTCACCCCATCCTTTCTTTGGCTCCCTCCCTCAGCCCATCCGTCTCTCTCTCCCTCACCCTATCTCTGTATCTTTCTCTATTTCTCTCTCCCTCAGCCCCTCTCTCTCCCTCACCAATCGCTCTCTTTTCCTCTCACTCACCCTGCCTCTTTCTCTCTCACCCTCTCCCTGTCTCTCTCTTTCTCTCCCTCACCCAGTCTCTCTCTCTCTCCCTTACACTGTTTCCTCTCCCCCTCACCAGTCTCTCTCTCTTTCCCTCTCACTCTCTCTCTCTCCCTCTCCCTCACCTGTCTCTCTCTCTTTACATCTCACTCACCTTGCCACTCTCTCTCATTCTCTCCCTCAGCCTGACTCTCTCTGTCTCTCACCCTCACCAGTCTCTCTCTCTCTCTCTCTCTTTCTTACCCCGTCTCCCTCCCTCTTTCTCTCCGCAGTCCCTCTCTCTCACCCAGTCTCTCTCTCTCTCTGTCTCCCTCACCAGTCTGTCTCTCCCTCCCGCACTCTGTCTCTCTCCCTCTCTCTCTTCCCCTCACCCTGTCTCTCTCTGTCTCCCTCATCCAGTCTATCTCTCCCCTATCTATCTGTCTTTCCCTGTCTCTCCCTCACCCTGTCTCCCTCTCTCTCCCTCTCCATCGCCCTCTGTCTCTCTACTTATATGTCTCTCTCGCCCCATCTGTCTCTGTCTGCATCTCTCTCCCTCCATCGCTCCCTCCTTCTGTCCCAGGACAGCAATGCTTTGAGACATTTTTTGATTAATTTTGAGTTTGAAACTCTTGCCCTTGTTGGGAATGTCACTGCAGTTTGAAAATATTAAACACTGATCGAACATTCATCACTAAAACAATCACACTAAAGCGCCAGTACCGGACTGGGCAGACATTGGGGATTGTTATTGGGGTTCTAACAAGGTGTCATTTCACTATCTCTTCTGTCTCTCACTACCTTCCACTTTGGCCCTCTCTCCAATTCCCCATTTGTTTTCAGTTCCCTCTCTCCTCTGTCCTTCATCGCCCTCCACTTTATACATAGAGAGGGTGCTCCGTCCACTTTATGCACAGTGAGGGAGCTCCCGCCACTTTATACATAGAGAGGGAGTTCCCTCCACTTTATACATACAGAGGGTGCTCCCTCCACTTTGCACACAGAGAGGGAACTCACTCAACTTTCTACATAGAGAGGGAGCTTCCTCTATTTTATACGTAGAGAGGTAGCTTCCTCTATTTTGTACAGCTGCTATGGTGGGATATGTACCCCTGTCGCCAGGCCATTGGCTTGGTCATCTGGATTACTTGACCAGTGGTTTTATCACTGTCACTATCACTAACCTCCCTAATGGACGTTAACAGAGTGTGTCCCACAGTTGTTTTTAGGCTGTATCCCGGTACATAGTCTCGAATCAGATCCCCAAAGATCACATTTTTAACTGGGAAAAGGCAGGAACAGAGTGAAACGGGTTTGATTTAGTCCCTGGATTCAGTGTCCACAGCAGACAGATCAGTTACATTTACAATGGAAACCTGAGAGTGAGCAAGGTCAATGCAATAATATGGAAAATGTAAATAATGCCACTCATAATTGTTGCATCTATCCCAAATGAGTACCGATTTCAGGTTTATTCCCGAGAGAGTCCTTACTAAGAAAATGTCATTGACGTTGAATTGATCATGTTTTATCCCCACATTTTTTACATTAGAATCAGCTGCTGTAGTAATGTCTTTGTTCAGGTGAGTGTTACTAATAGCAATGATCAGGGGTATAACCGTGTCAGTGGAGATTTATCCCCTGTAAAAATCAGGACCCGTTGGAATAGATCAGCTCAGAGTGCCTGGTAGAGCTGTGGATTCCAGGCTAAAAGAAGTCTCTGCTTCTCACAAAATGGGATATCCAGTCATGTATCAGACAGAAGACATTTACTATCCGGTACTTGCAGCAATTGGAGTTCCTGGTAAGCAGTATCCCAGCTGTTAATGGTGTAAATAGAAGTTAACTATGCTGCTGTATTCTGTATTATTTCCCTCTGTGTGTTACACAGCCACATGTTCCTTTCCAACAATTTACTGATGGAATCTCCTCATTGCCTACTATTTCAGTTTTGCAGGAAATGTATTATATCTTTAATGGTATTGTTTTAAGCAACGCTGGCATTGTTGCTGGATTATTCCGTGTATTGAATGTATTTGAATGAGATGTCTCGGTTGGGATCAAGAATCAGACCATAAGGAGCTTTAAACAGTTTCATGATGTGGATCGAACCGGTCCAAGAATATTTTCAGGAAAATATTTTTTCATTGATTGATAATGAGACATCTCACAGTTTCAGTGTTACAAGGGGACAGCACAATGTCCTCCCTCCCCAATAACATGCCTCAGTTTAACTGGGATTTCAATGTTTGAAATTTCAATTGGTTATCACTGTTATCAAATGTTATTTTATTATGTGTGTGTGTGACACTGCTTCAGAGGTCTAGCTACTGAACTAAGTTTGCTGCTGACACTTTCACATCTCCTTCTCTGCTTCATTGTGGACCTTCACTGTCACTGGACTACATTGTAAAACAGAAAGTATTGATGTGATGTTTTATTGGTTTGCACTCTAGCAGTTGGAATCAAGAGTCTTTCCATTTATCTGTAGTTTATCAGCTGCAGCGCTGATGCTGGTGTTTTGTTAATTAAGCAATCTCACATTTTAATGGATTACTTTATAATTCCAGGAGAAGGAATTTCAATGATTGTGAGGTTTGCCTGGAAGTAGCTTTCGATCCTGTTTATTCCATGTATTGTAGATGAAGTGAAGAGTGTAGGTGAGCAGTTGGAGACTTGAGTGTTCTGTTGATACATTAAATTTTTCACAGAGGCTTTACCATTGAAGAAACTGACTCTGAGAATAGAATCATTGAAAAAGGAGCTGGTGAAAAGTACATAGGTGCAGAATGTGAGGAGTAAATCGTAGGTGAAAAGTTGCATGAAGTAACAGTTTGCAGTGTGTGAGCACTCCAGAGAGATAGGGAAGGAGAAAAGGAGCAGGGAGAACGAAACTGAGGGAAAGAGATAAGCACAAGTAAAGGGAAAGAGAAGGAAGCAGCATTGTGAATAATTCACTGTCATAAAGTGCTGGAATGTCCAGAACAATTAGTGAGAGAAACTGTTACTTGAAGTTGTCTGTTGTCAGATTGTGTTCATTTTCCTGTTGGACTTGATCCTCTGTGAGGATTTCTGTCAGGTCCTCATTTTGTTTTGCAGAAAGTTCCTATTCCTTACTTAGTGACTGAATAAAAAGAATAAAAGCAGTTCATCACAGATGGTAATTCATTATTTAAATGCTGCACTTTAAAATCTCTGCGACTGCTGAATTCAAAAAAGAACGAGGCTGATATCAGAAATATATTTAAATTTATATTTAATAGCCTGTACAAGCTAAATATATTGACTATATTGTATAAACAATGAACTGTTCTCCAACACCAATAACCACAGGGATTATTGTTTGAATGTATTAATTGAGTTGTATTACTGGGATCTATAGATTAGATTTCCTCTAACACTCTGCTGCAGTCTCTCCCTGTGAATCTCAGCCTCTCCTCTCACTGTATTGAATCCTCAGTCTCCTCATCCATTGCTTCAGTTTATTCACTTTCCCAAACCATCTGCTCCAGTCTCCCCTCCAGCTCCAACATGTCCGTTTCCTTCTCTCCCTCCCAATCTCACTCTCTGCCTCCACCTGCCTCGCCCAACCTAATAGGAATACAGAAACATAGGAGTAGGATGAGGCCACTCAGCCCTTCGAGCCTGCTCCACCATTCCAGATCATGGCTGATACTCAAACTCAGCGCTGCAGTTTTCAGCATTTTCCATTTGGTAAGATTCCCTGTCGGTTCCCTAAACGCAGAGCAACAAACGAGCTGCACATCCCGCTCTCCCCACACCTTCCCAAACAACTTCCTTCTAAGGAAAACACTCTGAAGGCAAATTCCAATTAACCCATCGTATTCCATCTCTGTAAAATCCAACTCATTCCCTCACTGGCACTGCATCTTCACTCAGTACTTCGAGGAAATCCGGTGCTGACTTTATTCATTTACTGTATCAATTTCCCAATTCATTGTGAATAATTGTGTTTTAAACATTTCACAATGACAAAGCACTGCCCAGGTCAATGAATCACTTTTCACCACTCGATGCAGCAACAAAGTTGGAAATTTGAGACCAAATCCTGTCAAACTGTTGCTTTGTCTCCAGGTCTGATCAGTAATTTCTCTGCGTCTTTTTCTCTTTCTTCCAGTTAACTTGGTGGCGATTGTGATCCTGTCCCGAAGAAAATGCGGTCTCTCCAAATGTATCTCTGTCTACCTGGTGGGAATGGCAGTGTCTGATCTCCTCGTGGTTATCACAAATCCCATATTGACTTGGATTGTTTTAATTTATTTCCCGTATTCATTCCTGAGAATTACTCCTGTGTGTTCCCTCATTCTCGTTCTGATTTCTGCATCCACAGTTGTTTCTGTTTGGCTCACAGTCACTTTCACCTTTGATCGATTTGTGGCCATTTGTTGTGAGAAGCTGAAAACAAAATATTGCAGCGAGAAAACGGCGGCTGTGGTTGTTGGAACAGTGAGTGTGCTGGGCCTTTTAGAGTCTCTCCCCTGGTACTTTACACTGGAAAAATATTGCATTATTGACAATGTTCCCATGGGTTGTGATTATAAACTGAGCTTCTTTATTTCCCCCATATGGGGGGCATTTGAATTGTTTCACCTCATTTTAACCCCTTGTATCCCGGTCTTTCTGATTTTGCTGGTCAATGTTCTGACTGTCAGAAGGATTTTATTCTCCAGTAAAGTCCGTAAGGGACTCCAGCGCCACAGGAATGGAGAGAATCACAAGGACCCAGAGATGGAGAATCGCAGGAAATCAATTGTTTTACTCTTCAGTATATCCGGCAGTTTTATACTGTTATGGATAACCCGGGTTGTGTATAATATTTATAGGCGAATTGCAGATATTCAGTCTTATTCGTCCGACACTGACCCTCTCTTTATCACAGATCACACATCAGATATGCTGCAGATTCTCAGTTCCTGCACCAACACATGTATTTACACTGTTACCCAGACTGAATTCAGACAGGAGCTGAAGAATGCAATGAAGTACCCACTCAATCTCATTGTTAAATTAGTGAAATCATAGAAAGGTCTGAAGGGTTTCAAACACTGGAACTAAATCCCATTCCGCCCCCACCCCCGCCCCGCCGCGCTCCACCAGCCTCCCCCACCCGCCGTTGTGATTATTTGACCAGCGCCATCTTTAGTTCTGGCAGGTGCCTGAACGTGGATGACCTTGACGTTTAAGTGGAACAGTCTGCATTTGCGCACGTTCCAATGCAGCGCCACCTAGCGGTTGCTTTGTTAACAAATGCCGCCAGTGGACAAAGCTGCAAATCACAGGGACTGTGAAATTGTGAGAGGGACAGAAACTGCACTGAGACAGGGACACCGGCACATGGAGCTGGTGGGAGGGGGACAGTAACCACATTGAGACAGAGACACCAGCAGATTCAGATGCTGATGCGGGGCAGTAACTGCAGTGAGAAAGGGACACCAGCAGATGGCGTTGGTGAGAGGGGACAGTAACGGCAGTGAGACAGAGACACCAGCAGATGGAGATGGTGAGAGGGGGAGTAACTGCAGTGAGACTGGGACACCAGCGGTTGGAGATGGTGACAGGGGGACAGGAATTGTAGCGAGACAGGGACACCAGCAGATAGAGATGGTGAGAGGGGGCAGTAAGCGCAGTGAGACAGGAACACCAGCAGATGGAGATGATGAGATGATAAGAGAGCAAGAGTGACTGTAGTGAGACAGAAACACCAGCAGAAGGAGATTGGGAGAGTTGGTCAGTAACTGCACTGAAACGGAGCCACCAGCAGATGGAGATGGTGAGAGGGGTAACTGCAGTGAATCAGGGACCCCGACTGATGGAGATGGTGAGATGATGAGAGGGGAAGAGTGACTGCAGTGAGACAGGGACACCAGCAGATGGAGATGGGGAGAGTGAGTCAGTAACTGCACTGAGACGGAGACACCAGCAGATGGGGATGGTGAGAGCGGGGCTGTAACTGCACTGTGACTGAGACACCAGCAGATGGCGATGTGAGAGTGGGACAGTAACTGCAGTGAGACAGGGACAGCAGCAGATGGAGCTGGTGAGAGAGGCAGAAACTGCAGTGAGCCAGGGGCACAAGCAGATGGAGATGGTGAGAGGGGGCAGTAACTGCAGTGAGACAGGGACACCAGCAGATGGAGATGCTGAGCCATTGTTGATGGGAGATTCTGTGTTACTGATTGTTTGAAATATTCCACAAGTTTGAGGAATTTACTTTATGTAAATTTGAGATGCTGAATAAAATAATTTCAAGACAATTTGTGTTAAATGGCCATTTTTCTACTATGCAAGCACTTGAATCATTAAAATGGTTCCTGTTTGGAAAAGTATTTTAGTGATTAAAGGCAATGGATAAATGAAACAACAGCATCAAATAAAACTCAAACAATCAATGATACATAACAACTCTCTAAATAAGTTGTGTTGATTTCTTCATCACTAAAGTTATGACTTCTCTCTCTCACTTCTATTTCTATGCTGGTATCTTCTTTGCTATAATTCAGAGTAATTGAAGTCTTGATCCAATTGTCTTTTGAAAGTTAAAATTGAATATGCTTTCAGAAACCAGTCAGACAGTGAATTCAAGAACATAACAGCCCCCCTGCCTATTGGTTTCACCCCTCTGCTAGTGTAAACAGTCTCTCCTCATGTCTCCAACCTGAGGGAACGATTTTGGATACAGTTAATTTTTCCAGGGCAACAGCTGCAGAGGAGCTGGAACCTGTTGAATTTGGACAAGCGAAGAGCAAAAATCCCTCTGAATCCCCCAGGAGAGCAGAGGAAAGAAACAGTCAGGAAGCAAAAGAAACAAGTAACACAAAGAAAAGAACAAAGAACAAAGATAATTACAGCACAGGAACAGGCCCTTTGGCCCTCCAAGCCTGCGCCGATCCAGATCCTCTCTCTAAACATGTCGCCTATTTTCTAAGGTTCTGTATCTCTTTTCTTCCTGCCCATTCATGTATCTGTCTAGATACATCTTAAAAGACTCCATCGTGCCCGCATCTACCACCTCCGCTGGCAATGCGTTCCAGGTGCCCACCACCCTCTGCGTAAAGAACTTTCCACGCATATCCCCCCTAAACTTTTCCACGTTATTGCAGCAGCAAAAACTTTTTGTCAGAATGTGGAAGTCGTTATCGCTGAGCTTTATATAAACTGGAGGAGAAAAGTGGAAGATCTTTAATACAATTTGTGTTAAATGTCCATTTTCCAGCTTTGTAAATCCTTGTAACATTAAAGAGGAAAATGTCAAGGAAGTTTTATTCCAGTGATTGCGGGGTAATGCCTAAATAAAGCAGTGTCAAATAAAGTATGAACAATCATTGACAAACATAACTGTAAATATGTGTCAGAACTGTTTTGTGAAATGTCACCAGTTGTTAAATTTTCTTGGCTGCGTCATTAACCTGGATCTAGTTTCAGACTTTGTCACATAGTGGAATTGAAAATACGAATAAAAACGGCCTGTTTATACTGCATTCAAACAGGCCTCTCCAGCAAAAACTCTTTGCCAGAATTTCAAGCAACTTGTGGACAAGGATAAGAGTAGTCCTCGGGTGAAGGTGCTAAATTGGGGGGAGGCTAATTATAACAATATTAGGCAGGAACTGAAGAATTTAAATTGGGGGCGGCTGTTTGAGGGTAAATCAACATCTGACATGTGGGAATCTTTCAAATGTCAGTTGATTAGAATCCAGGACAAGCATGTTCCTGTGAGGAAGAAGGATAAGTTTGGCAAGTTTAGGGAACCTTGGATAACGCGGGATATTGTGATCCGAGTCAAAAAGAAAAAGGAAGCATTCGTAAGGACTGGAAGGCTAGGAACAGACGAATCCCTTGAGGAATATAAAGGCAGTGGAAAGCAACTTAAGCAAGGAGTAAGGAGGGCTAAAGGGGTCATGAAAAGTCATTGGCAAACAGGATTAAGGCGAATCCCAAGGCTTTTTATCCATATATAAAGAGCAAGAGGGTAACTAGGGAAAGGGTTGGCCCGCTCAAGGACAGAGAAGGGAATCCATATGTGGAGCCAGAGGAAATGCGCGAGGTACTAAATGAATACTTTCCATCAGTATTCACCAAAGAGAAGGACTTGGTGGATGATGAGCCTAGGGAAGGGAGTGTAGATAGTCTCATTCATCTAACTATCAAAAAGGAGTAGGTGTTGGGTGTCTTGTAAAGCATTAAAGTAGATACGTCCCCATGGCCTGATGGGATCTACCCCAGAATACTAAGGGAGGCATGTGGAGAAATCGCTGGGGCCTTGACAGAAATCTTTGCACCCTCATTGGCGACAGGTGAGGTTCCAGAGCACTTGAGAATAGCCAATGTTGTTCCTTTGTTTAAGAAGGGTAGCAAGGATAATCCAAGAAATTATAGGTCGGTGAGCCTCACATCAGTGGTAGGGAAATTATTAGAGAGGATTCTTTGGGGCAGGATTAATTCCCATTTGGAAACAAACAAACTTATTAGCAAGAGGCAGTATGGTTTTGTGAAGGGGAGGTCGTGTCTCCCTAATTTGATTGAGTTTTTTGAGGAAGCAACAAAGACGATTGATGAAGGAAGGACAGTGGATCTTATCTATGTGGACTTCAGTAAAGCCTTTGACAAAGTCCCTCATGGCAGACTGGTACAAAAGGTGAAGTCACACGGGATCAGAGGTGAGCTGGAATGATGGATACAGAATTGGCTCAGTCATAGAAGACAGAGGGTAGCAGTGGAAGTGTGCTTTTCTGAATGGAGGGCTGTGACTAGTGGTGTTCAGCAGGGATCAGTGCTGGGACCTTTGCTCTTTGTGGTATATATAAATGATTTGGAGGAAAATGTAGCTGGTCTGATTGGTAAGTTTGTGGACGGGTTGGTTGGTGGAGTTCCGGATAGTGATGAGGATTGTCAGAGGATACAGCAGGACATAGATCGGAGATCGGTTGGAAACATGGGCGGAGAAATGGCAGATGGAGTTTAATCCGAACAAATATGAGGTAATGCATTTTGGAAGGTTTAATGCAGGTGGGAAGTATACAGTAAATGGCAGGACCATAGGAGTATTGACAGGCAGAGAGATCTGGGCGTACAGGTCCACAGGTCACTGAAAGTGGCAACGCAGGTGGATAAGGTAGTCAAAAAGGCATACGGCATGCTTGCCTTCATCGGTCGGGGCATAGAGTATAAAAATTGGCAAGTCAGGCTGCAGCTGTACAGAACTTTAGTGAGGCCACATTTAGAGTATTGCGTGGAATTCTGGTCACCGCACTACCAGAAGGACGTGGAGGCTTTGGAGAGGGTACATAAGAGGTTTGCCAGGATGTTGCCTCGTCTGGAGGGCATTAGGTATGAGGAGAGGTTTGTTAAACTCGGATTGTTCTCACTGGAACGACGGAGGTGGAGGGGTGACATGATAGAAGTTTACAAATTTATGAGTGAGATGGACAGATTGGATAGTCAGAAGCTTTTTCCCAGGGTGGAAGAGTCAGTTACTAGGGGACATAGGTTTAAGGTGAGAGGGGCAAAGTTTAGAGGGGATGTGCGAGGCAAGTTCTTTACACAGAGGGTGCTGAGTGCCTGGAACTTGCTGCCGGGAGAGGTGGTGGAAGCAGGGACGATAGCGACGTTTCAGAGGCATCTTGATAAATACATGAATAGGATGGGAATAGTGGGATACGGTCCCCGGAAGTGCAGAAGGTGTACGTTTAGGCAGGCATCACGATCGGCGAGGGCTTGGAGGGCAAAATGGCCTTTTCCTGTGATCTTCTGTTCTTTGTTCTTTGTTCTAACAGCAGTGAGACATTGTCAGCCGTTTTCTGAAATTTCTGTTGTTAACTGGAGGTGAAAAGGGAAATACATTTTATTCAATTTATGTTCAATGGTCATTCTCCACACCGGCTCCTCCATGGTTTAAAATAACAGCAGCATTTCTGCATTGTTAATGAGGTTTTGGGGAAGAGACGGAGAGCGAGACAGACAGACAGGTTTCTGTCTGGAACGGTTCATTTGGGATATGGCTGGAATATCCCTCTGTCCACCATTCCTGTTTGCACAGAGACTCACCTTGCACTGTCCCATACCTGGGAGGGAGCGTCCAGATGGAAGAAGCTGAGAATTGGTTGGATGTGTTGTATTTTGGGTGTACTGGCTGTTTTGAGTGACAGGTTCCGGGATTTATTAGTTCAACATCAGCCACCATTCTTTCTATCAATGCAGCTGGTTTGTGAAGGTGAGTTTCTGTGTCTCAGTCTCCGTGTCTCTGTGCCCAGGTGAATTGGAGCAGATTACAGTGTGTGTGAGTGAGAGAGTCCAGTCTGAATCCCCCTCTCTCTGTCCCAGTCCTGACCCTTTTTTTCCAATTCCCACCCCAATGCCCCGTCCAGGATATTTTTCCCCATGGACGAGCTGACGGAGGGAAGGTGTTAGAGTGCAACGATGGAGCACAGGCCTTGCGGGATGTTGAGTATCATATCTTTCTTGTCTCTCTCTGCCTTTCTCCCTCCTTCTGACTCAGTCTCTCTCTCTCTCAAACTCTCTCTCTCTCTCGTTATCATTCTCTCTCAATCTCTCTCTCTCTCTCTCTCTCTCTCTCTCTCTCTCTCTCTCTCTCAGTCTCTCTACCCCCCTCTCTCTCACAATCCCTCTCTCCCTTAATCTTTCTCTATCTCTTAATTTATAGCAAAATACTGCGGATGCTGGAAATCTGAAATAAAAACAAGAAATGCTGGAAACACTCAGCAGGTCTGGTAGCATCTGAGGAGAGAGAAGAAGAGTTAATCGTCCAGGTCAGTGACCCTTCTTCAGAACTGGCACATATTCGAAATGTAAAAGGTTATAAGCAAGTAAAGTGGGAGTGGGGCAAGATAAAACAAATAAGAAGGTGTAGAAAGGACAAGGTCACAGAATAGCTGACCAGAAGGTCATGGAGCAAAGATATGTTAATGGTGTGTAACGATAGAGCACAGGCCTTGCGGGATGTTGAGTATCACATCTGTATTGTCTCTCTCTGCCTTTCTCCCTAATTCTGACTCAGTCTCTCTCTCTCAATCTCCCTCTCAATCTTTATCTCTCTCTCTCGTTCTCTCTCTCTCTCTCCCTCAATCTCTCTCCCTCAATCTCTCTCCCTCAATCTGTGTCTCTGTCTCTGTCTCTGTGTCTCTCTTTGTCTCTGTGTTTTTCTCTGTCTCTATGTCTCTCTCTGTCTCTGTTTTTTTTCTGTCTACCTGTGTTTCTCTCTGTCTCCCTGTGTTTCTCTCTCCCTCTCTGTCTCTCTCTCTCCCTCTCTCTTTTCCTCATTCTGTCTCTCCCTCACTTTGTGTTTCTCTCTCTACTTCTCTCTG
Organism: Heterodontus francisci; assembly: GCF_036365525.1. Lineage (NCBI taxonomy): Eukaryota > Metazoa > Chordata > Chondrichthyes > Heterodontiformes > Heterodontidae > Heterodontus > Heterodontus francisci. Next base: position 9,056,676 of record NW_027140919.1, read on the forward strand.
AATGATTGTGTGTCCTTCTGTCACACTGTCTTTCTCTGTCCATCTCTCTTTCAATCTTTCTCTCTTTGTGTATGTCGCTCACTCTCTGTTCGTCTGGTGCCTGCAATTTGTTTCTGTCTCCGTTCTGTCCCTCTGTTTCTTTCCCTCCACTTTTTTCTGTATTTTTCTTTATTTATCTTCTTTTCTCTCTGTTCTGTTTCTTGCTGATTTTTTTCTCTATTTCTCTGACTTTTTCTATTTCTTTGGCTCTTTCTGATCTTCCCTCTCTAACTTTGCCTCTATCGCTTTCTTCCTTTTTCCCTTTCCCTTCTTTCTCTCTTTTAATTTGCATCTTTCTGACTTTCTCTTTATCTTTCTCTGCTTTCTCTCTTTTTCTTTTTCCCTTACTCTGCTTTCTCTCTCTTTCTCTGCTTTCTCACTCTTTTTCTCTTTCTCTGCTTTCTCAATCTTTCTTTGCCTCTTTCTGACTTTCTCGCTCTCTTTTTCATCTTTCTCTGCTTTCTCTATCTATCTTTGTCTCTTTCTGAGTTTCTCTTTCTTCTTTTCCTCTTACTCTGCTTTCTCTCTCTTTTTCCCTTTGCTTTCTCACGCTTTTTTTTGCCTCTTTCTGACTTTCCCTCTCTTCTTTTTCTCTTTCTCTCGTTCCTCTCTCTTTCTTTGCCTCTTTATGACTTTCGCTCTCTTCTTTTTCTCTTTCTCTCTCTTTTTCTCTCTTTCTTTGTCCCCACCCTCCCCTGGCAAATACTTCTCTCACTACCCCCCGAAAGTATTGCCCCCTCCTCAGGAAAATACTCCCCCCCCCCACAAAAAATAACCCCCCCGCAAAATATCCCCACCTCGCAAAATATCACCCCCTCGCAAAAATTCACCCACAAAATATCCCACCCCGCAAAATATACGTCCCCCCCCGAAAAATATATACCCAAAAGAAGTCTCCCCGCCATTTTACCGCACCCCCCTCCGGCAAATTTCACCCTCCTGAAAATTTCACCTAGCAGATTTTCCCACTGCAATATTTCCCCAGGTGGAATATTTCCCGACCGTGAAAAGACCCCCTCATATAAATGCTCCTCATCTGTCGAGCCCTATCTGATATCCCCCTGTTCACTGACTCCCGTCCACCATCTAATACCCTTCCTGTGAACAGACTCCCATCTAATACCCCTCCTCTGAACAGATCCCCATCTAAATACCCACTGTGAACAGCCCTTCATATAATTATCACCCGCCCCGAAGGAAGAGATCCCCATCTACAAAAAATCCTTTGAACAGACTCACATTTAAATACCCCCTGTGAACAGATCCCCATCTAAATAGCCCCTGTGAACAGACCCGCATCGAAATAACCCCTGAGAACATATTCCCAAATAATTCGCCCCCCTGAACAGACCCCCATTTAAACCCATCCTGTGAACATACCCCCATCTATTACCCCTCCTTGAACAGACCCCCATTTAATAACGCTCCTCTGAACAGACCCCCAGTTATTACCCCTCCTGTGAACAGACCGCTATCTGATACCACTCATGTGAACAGCTCCCCATCTAATACCCCTCCTGTGAACAGACTCGCAACTAAGTATCACTCCTGCGAACAGGCTCCCATCGAAACACCACCATGTGAGCAGCACCCCATATAGTTATATTCCCAGGAAGAGGTCCCATCTGATAGTCCTCCTGTGAAAAGACCCCATCAAATAACCCTCCTGAGAACACACCCCCATCTAATACCCTTCCTGTGAACAGACCCTCATCTAAATACGCCCCCTGTGAACAGAACCCCATCTAATACCCCTGCTGTGAACAGACTCCATTCTAAACACCCGCATGTGAGCAGACCTCGTATAATTATACCCCCAGGAAGAGGCCCCCATATGATACCCCTCCTGTAAACAGTTCCCCATCTAATACCCTTCCTGTGAGCAGACCCCATCTAATAACCCTCCTGTGAACAGACCCTCATCTAATAGCCCTCCTGCGAACAGACCCCCTTCACAGAGCCGTCCTGTGAGCAGACCATCATCTAATACCCATTCTGTGAACAGACCCTCATCTAAAAGCACTCCTGTGAACAGACCCTCATCTAATACCTCTCCTGTCAACCGAACCTCTTTTAATACCCCTCCTGTGAAGAGACCCCCCATCTAATACTACTCCTGTGAACAGACCCCCATGGAGAATCACCCCCTCTTCCATTTTAAACCTGGAGAATACCCCCCACCACCACCGTGTTAAAGCTGGAGAATCCTCCCCCACCCACTTTAAAACTGGAGAATCCTCCCCCCATTTTAAGCCTGCAGAATCCAACCCTCCCATTTTAAACCTCGAGAATCCTCCCCTTCCCATTTTAAATCTGGAGAATTCTCTCCCTCCCATTTTAAACCTGCTAACCCCCCCCCCCACCATTTTAAACCTAGAGAATCCTGACCCACCCATTTTGAATCTTGAGAATCCTCTGCCCTCCCATTTTTAACATAACTAATTGCCTCTGTGAATATTACCCTCTAATTCTACCCATCGCCCCCACTGTAAACACCCCCCTTTCTAAATGACCAACCTCTCCTGCAAAACCCCCTCTCCTAAATCCTACTCTGTATCCTCTCTCCTTTGAACAGCACACCGCTGTATAACTGCCCTCCCATCAACCCCTCGCACCCAAAACCCCGTGCAATTCCAACCTCCATCACTTTCCTGGCTTTGGCTCCATCTCCTGGCAGTCTTTCATTCACTGTCGTTCCAGTCCAGATAAGCCGCTGGAATTCGATCAAATGGCTCCTACACACCCGGCACCTTTAACTCATGCCTGGCCAATGGGAGGGCCGTGCATAGACCAAGAATCAGCAGAGGCTCATTGGCATTCGGAGCCCTTAATGCGCAGCAAGATCCCTGCACGGGACACATCCCTCTCTGCAGAAAGGCGACTCACCTGTTCTCCTTATCGGCTTCAGGGAATTGAACAGAGGGAGAAACACACAAACACTTATTGGCTTCGGGACAGGAGGAGGACATTCAGCGCTTTGAGCCTGTCCTACCAATTTTAGATCCTGCCTGATCTGTCCCTTCCCCCATTGAGCCACAAGAAGACAGGCAGAGACAGTCGGGAAGAAGATACACGGAGACACAAAGAAACACTGGGCTGGACTTGGACTTGGTGGGTGCTAGTCGTGCAAACCGTGATGGAGCAGGTGTGGAGATAAATGGTGGTGGAGAAAGAGAGAATGCAGCAGCAATGTAGATATTGAGAAAGATCGCAGACAAGGAGAGAGACACAGAGACTGAAAGATTTGGAGGGGCAAAGATACATAGTAAGATCTGTTTACAGAATAGAGAGGGGTGTCCCAGGGCGAGGGGAAATGCAGAAATAATGTGGCAGGAAAGGAGAAGCAGAGATGGAAAGATTCAGGGATTTGGAAGTTTGTGAGAGAAGAAATGAACTGAGAGAGAGTGAGTGACAGATAAAGATGCAGAGAGTCGCAGAAAGAGAATGAAATGGAAACTTGTGGGACTCCAGAGAGGGGCTGAGATAGAAAGCATGTTGAGAGATACAGAGATAGGGATTTAAAGATGTGAAGAGATAGAGCTAGGAACAAGGAGGAAGGTGCAGGGAACAAGTTGCAGCAAGAGATGGAGAGAGGGAAATCTATGGGATATTGACTGTTCTGGAGCTGCGCTTCCCAAACTATTTCCTTCGGAGCGCCCTGCAGCGCCGTCCCTTGTAAAAAAATCCACAGACCCCGAAAACACAAAATCAAAATACTGTCAATGCTGGAAATCTGAAATAAAAACCGTGTTGGAAATACTGAACATTTCCATCACTTTGTTTTCTATCAACCCCGAAAACGCACAGACTTTTTTTCTGTATCTAGAAATACATTTGACAATGACACATATATATTTATCATTATTTGCCTCTCTGATTAAAGCTCCTGCCTGAGAATTCCACGTGCCAAAAAAGTTATCCCTCTGCATCATCAAAACTGCAGCTTCCGAAAAGATTCTCCCTTGGAATAAAATAAATAAAATTGATTCAAACAAAGCAAAGCATTTTTGAACATAAATAAAACACAGCAAGAGCCCAGGGCTCTTTCTCTCACTCACTAACATAAAACAATCTCTCAGTGACTCCCCATCTTACAAGCACATCCCCCGATACAGAGCCAGAGAATGGGAAGTGATTGGAATGTGAAACAGGGTTTGAGGAGCTGAGTACCTGCCCATTGTACTGTTAATCCAGGGACCAGAGCCAGCTCTGAGCAGAGACATGACAGGCTGCTTCCTGATGACCTGCAAACTTTTCACTCTCAACCCCACTGTGTAGAACATTGCTGCAATTTACAGACATTTGCAGCAATCAGCTCCAGTCTGTTCCCAGATACTGTGAAATTATCTCTTTAAACTAAGATGAATGTGCCAACATTCTCTACAGGGGCTCGGAGCTGGGCAGTGACTAAACACTGCAGACCCCCATGAGCCAGTGTGTCTCCCTCTGTGTTTACAATGTCATTTCCAGCTGTCTCTCTCTATCTCTCTCTCTATCTCCCTCCCCACCTCCTCCCCCACCCCCCCCCCCCCCCCCCGCCCACAGGGACAGTCAGTGAGTGGGTCTGTTATTTAAGTATCTCCACTGGGATAGTCGCTGAGTGGGTCTGTTATTATAGTATCTCCAAAGGGAGTGTCACTGAGTGGGTCTGTTATTATAGTATCTCCACAAGGAGAGTAAGGGAGTGGGTCTGATATTTTAGTATCTCCACTGGGATAGTCACTGAGTAGATCTGTTATTATAGTATCACCACTGGGAGACGAACTGAGTGCATCTCTTATTATAGAATCTCCACCGGGAGAGTCAGTGAGTGGGCCTGTTATTATAGTATCTCCACAGGGAGAGTCAGTGAGTGGGTCTGTTATTATAGTATCTCCACAGGGAGAGTCACTCAGTGGGTCAGTTATTATAGTATCTCCACAGTGAGAGTCACTAAGCGGGTCTGTTATTATAGTATCTCCACAGGGAGAGTCACTGATCGGGTCTGTTGTTATGGCATCACCACAGGGAGAGTCACTGAGTGGGTCTGTTATTATGGTATCTCCACTGGGAGAGTCACTGAGTGGGTCTGTTATTATAGAATCTCCACAGGAAGAATCACTGAGTGGGTCTGTTACTATAGTATCTCCACAGGGAGAGTCATTCCCGTTCTCTGAACATACATTCTTTTGCATCATAATGCAGATGGTGCAACAAAACCCAGCTGTTGAAGGAAGATCTGTTCTGGAAGAGCCAGTGGGAATCAGCTCTCCAGAATCCAACTCAGCGTCAACCACAGTTCAGTTCATCACCTCTTTGAGCACATCGGGGACTCTGCTGCCCTTGTCCTATTGGAGAGGTCAATTACCAGTGGGCACAGATTTAAGGTTGATCGGTAGAAGGATTTGAGGGGACAGGAGGAAAATCTTTTTCACCCAGAGTGGGTGTCTGGAATTCACTGCCTGTAACAGTGATGGAGGCAGAAATCCTCAACTGATTTAAAATGTGCATGACATGCATCTGAAATGCTGTAACCAGCAAGGCTACGGACCAGGAGCTGGAAGGTGGGATTAGATTGGGTGGCTTTTATTTTTGTGATGAGCGCAGACACGATGGGCTGAATGACCACCATCTGTGTCTCTGAATGTGTGGCCATTGCTCGGCAATGGTGTTTGAATGTTGCCCATTTTGATAAACTGGTGGTATTTCACACTTATTATCTTGGCTTGGAGTTTGGAATCTCCCTGTCCGTGAAGTCATGGTCAACCCAATCCTTGAACATAGGGGCCATTAACATCGAATGGACTGCTTAAATTTCAGTATGCTTTCTCCAGACTGGTCCAGACATGATGATGGCTTCTGTCTCCAGCAGTCACTGTGTATAATTCTCAGTACAGGGGAAGTCACGTGACCTCTTATTCCATTTTGTCTTATATCAAAAGTGTGCCAATTTTGGAGTTTAATTCACCATTCACTGTATAGTTCATATTTACCCCTTGCGTGAGCGTGACAACAGATACGTATAATGGAAATCTTCCAAACAAACATACGATAAGCGAGTGTGAAATGCCTCAAAACAAATAAAAACAACTTTCTGCTCACACACACCTCCTTTTGCTCTGCGCATTTCCAGAAATCTAAAGTGTCATTGATATGATAGGATTAAATCAGGCATGGAAATTAGGGAGAGTCCTTAAAATATTTGGATTGCAGCATTTTTTGCTTCAATTAATTCTCGATTCCTTTCCCATCACTCCCTCTCTAGTGTGGCAAAGAAAAAGCCACTCCAAAGATCATCACCATTTGCACAATATATGAAAAAAGACATGAGGACAGAAAGTGCTGGAAATACTCAGCAGGCCTCGCAACATCTGTGGAGAGTAAAACAGAGTTAACGTTTCAGGTCTGATGTTCAGCACTGCCTGATTTTATTTCGATTTCCAGCATCGACATTATTTAGCTATTATTATGCTGATGAAGGAGTTTAGGCATCGGCTGTGAGGTATGATTCAGTGAATATGACTATGTCAGGCTGCTGCTTGATTAGTTTGTGGGACAGCTCTCCTCATTTTGGCACATGTCCTCAGATTTTAATGAGGAGGACGTTCCAGGGTTGACGAGGCAGGGTCTGCCTTTGTCATTTCCAGTGCCTAAGTCAATGCCAGGTGGCCTGTCCAGTTTCATTCTTCACTGACAGTTTGATACAATTGAGAGGGTTGTTCAGCCATTTCAGAGGACAGTTAAGAGTCAACCATATTCCTGTGGGTCTGGAGTCACATGTAGGCTAGACCTGGTAAGGACAGAAGTTTCCCTCCCCTGAACGGCCTTAGTGAATTAGAAGTTTTTTTTATGATAATCCAGTTGTTTCATGGTCACCATTACTGAAACGAGCTTTTAATTCCAAATTTATTAATTGAATTTAAATTCCCTGAACGACCATGGTGGGATTTGAAGTACTGTCTCTGGAGCATTAGTCCAGGCCACTGGATTACTAGCCAGGAACATTGCTATGCTGCCATTCCCTGATGCAGCAATGTTGGTAGAATGTCATCTGTATGACACAGCAGGATTTACAATGAAGTTCACTGAACATTCTTTAGTTGGGGTGGTGTGGATGTGTGTATATATAACAGGGCGGCACAGTGGCGCAGTGGTTAGCACCGCAGCCTCACAGCTCCAGGGACCCGGGTTCGATTCCGGTTACTGCCTGTGTGGAGTTTACAAGCTCTCCCTGTGTCTGCGTGATTTTTCTCCGGGTGCTCCAGTTTCCTCCCACAAGCCAAAAGACTTGCAGGTTGATCGGTAAATTGGCCATTATTAATTGTCACTAGTGGTAGGGAAATATAGGGACAGGTGGGGATGTTTGTTGGGAATATGGGATTAGTGTAGGATTAGTATAAAATGGGTGGTTGATGTTCTCGCACAGACTCGGTGCCCGAAGGGCCTGTTTCAGTGCTGTATCTCAAATCTAAAAAAAAACCTCACTACTGAAAGAAAAAAACTCTCTGAAGTGCCCAGATTTGTTTCCGACATTGGAGTAGGTGCAAATGTTATCATCAAAACAAGCAAGTCGATTAAAAGCCACTTTGCAGATGTTCTGGAACATCAACAGTGGGCAGATCGCAATGACTCCTTAGTCTGCTGACCCAGACATTTCAGGTGAGTATAGAGATTTAGTAACAGTCTCCTATTACAGCAATAAAAACACAGCAAACTGCACTGGATTGATATATCAGAAAACATTACAAAAAGCTCAATAGAATGCCTTGAATGACTTTGATTGGCGTCTGGGACGCTTGATGTTAAAGTACATCATTTTATCATTCAATATTGTGTTCTGAAAAGGAAAAGAAGAAAGAAAATAAATCAGAGGTGTGCGACGAGGGAATATATTCACTAGAAATAACTAATTATTGCTTTTCCTCTCTTTAGTGCAAGGAACTAGTTTCGAATATCAACCATAAGGCCCAGGTGATCTTGGACAGTGAAGTCAGCAGTTCAAGCAGGAGTCTCTGGACTGCAACATGGTGGGTTTCCTGGCCAACTTTCCTCACCCTATCCCAGAGATGCCGAGACTAATTCAAGGACTTTTATTGTTATTGCAGTGAACAGTAGCAACCTCAGCAGACACTGGGCCTTTGTGGATTGTATAACTGCTTTCTCTTACCCTTCCTTACACCCCTGAAGTGCCTTAGGATGTTTCTCTACATTAAAAGGTGCTACATAATTGCGTGTTTCTGCAGCTCACTGGATAACCCATACAGGGATGGAGGCTTGGGGGTAAACACTCCAATTTTTTTAGACTTCAGAATGTTCCAAAGCACTTTTCAGCCAATCAAGTACTTTTTGAAGTGTCATCATTAAATGTAGGAAACGCAGTAGTCAATTTATGCCTAGCAACGTCTCACTAAGAACAATGAAATAATGACCAGTTCGTCTGATTTTGAAGGTGTTGGATAAGGAATAAATCTTGTTCAGGAAACAAGATGCTTCCCTGCTCTTCCATCAAATAGTGCCATGGCATCTTTTACACTATCTTGAGGGCATGCACAAAAAGAAACTTTCAAACAATAGAGACTGAAACCAACAGTATAAATGTGATTTCGAGAAATAAAACTTTAAATGATTCTGTTCTCTAAATCCTGCCTGAAAAGTGGCAAGAGATGAGTGTACGACTGTTGTGAAAAGAATAGGCATCAGTGCAGCTACGGATGTAACAAACAACGTGGACAAAAGGGGACCTGCAGATTTGGTGTACTTAAATTTCCAAAAGGTATTAAATGGGCTGCCACATCAAAGGTTAATACACAAAATAAGAGTTCATGTTGTCGTGGGTAACATATTAGCATGGATAGAGGATTGGTTGGCTGACAGGCAGCCGAGAGTAGGAAGGAGTGAGTCATTTTCAGGTTGGCAGCATTTGACTAGTGGAGTGCCAGGGAGAATCAATGTTGGGGCCTCAACTATTTACAATCTACATCAATAACCTGGATGTAGGGACCTAATCTAGGGGAGCTAAATTTGCAGATAACACAAAGATAGCTCAGCGGGTAAGTTGTCAAGAGAACATGAAGGTGGAATTTTAAGCTGGTGGTGGGGGGCTAGACATTCGGGGAAACTGACACTGAAATCCCCACATCGCCTCTTGTATAGAAGGCACGCCGAATTTCGTTCTAATCAGACACTTAACTTGACTGAGGATGGCCTTCCTTACGATTTAGGACCCCGTCGAAGGTCCAACCTTGCCGAGCCGCTGGCCAATCAGAGGCCAGCAGCTGCAGTGCCACCGTGCAGGCGGTGACTGCTGCTATAGCTGCAGTCACCAGACATTGAGAAGCGGTGCAGGAACCAGTCTCAAATTAGGTCAGGGCAGGAGAAGTCTTGCAGGGTGGGGGGTCACAGGGGTGGAGGGTCAGCAGCAAGGGCAGCGTGGTGGTCTTCAGTGGGACCCCCTTCCTGATGACTGGTTCCTCATTCAAGCACCAAGTGGTTTTGAATGAGGGACTCCCACCACTGCACCCCACACCCCCACCCTGCAGCCATGAAACAGCCAGCACGGATTTTCACGCCGTGCTTCCCGTGCGCTGACAGGGCTGCCCATCACATGGGTAATTGCGTCTGCGACAAGAGGAGGCCCTAGTTACCTAGTTAAGGGTCTCAATTGGCAGTGGGGCGGGAAGGCCGTTCACAGACCTTCCCGTCCGGAATAAATGTTAGCAGATGCTGGATCATGGCGGAGTGCCCTCGCCTCCAAACCACCGCAGGGGAGTGCATAAAATCCCCGCCCCCCAGAGAGTGTACTAAGGGATATAGATAGGTTAAGTCAGTGGGCAGAAGTTTGGAAAATGGAGTATAATATGGGAAAATATGAACTTGCCCACTTTGGCAGGAAGAATAGAAAGGTAGAATATTATTTAAATAGAGAGAAAATGCAGTGCTGTACAGTACAGAGGGGTCTCTGTGTCCTGGTACTTGACTAACAAAAGGTTAGTATGCAGGCACAGCAAGTTATTAGGAAGGCAAATGGAATGTTGTCATTTATTGCAAGGAGAATAGAAGTTAAAAGTAGGGAAGTTTTGCTGCAGCTGTTCCGGGGATTGAGTAAGACCACATCTGGAGTACTGTGTACAATTTTGGTCTCCTTATTTAAGAAAGGATGAAATTGCATTAGAAGCAGTTAAGAGAAGGTTCACTTGACTGAACGTTCATCCATTGGATTTTAGAAGAATGACAGGTGATCTAATTGAATCATATATGATCCTGAGAGGACTTGACAGGGTGGGTACTGGAAGGATGTTTCTCCTTATGGGTGACACTAGAACTAGTGGACAGTGTTTAGAAATGGCGGGTCTCCCATTTAAGACAGAGTTGAGGAGTAATCCTTTCTCTCAGAGGGTCGTTAATCTGTGGAATTTGCTTCCTCAGAGAGCAGTAGAGGCTGGGTCATTGAATTTATTCAAGGCTGAGTTATATAGATTTTTGATAGACAAGGGAGTCAAGTGCTTTGGGGGCAGACAGGAAGTGTAGTTGAGGCCACATTCAGATAAGTCATGATCTTATCAAATGGAGGTGTAGTCTCGAGGGACCGAAAGGCCTCCTCCTGTTCCTGATTCACATATTCGTATGTTTGACAGGGACACCAGGAGGGGAACCTGCCTGATAGGCAATAAAAGTGTAGGATATTGCGTCAGTAGACACGAACGACATGCCTAGCCAGTGACGCCCACATCCCACGAACTATTAAAAAAATCATTCAAGTCTCCCAACCCCCATGAAAATTCTGATAGATGGTCAGTCAAGATGCCAAAACCTAACTTTATCACAAGGACTGAAAATCGGTAATTACTGCCTTTAAGTTTGTGCTGCATTGTTTTATGAGCTCAAACAAAAAATCATGAGCAATGTATCATTCACTTCTTTGTTTTGACAAAGCGCTGGTGGATATAATGCTGTTGTTGTTTTTATGTCATCACATTTCAATCCAGTTAAGATAATGTTAGCAAAATAAACTGATAAATTTCAGCCACCCTGACAATCTTAGGAAGAAAAATTATGGAAAATCCATGCTTACAAAATTTCTAAAATAAAGGTCACCAGCTGTCAGTGCATTGCCTCCAACCTTTATAATGTGTGAGTATTTTGCCCTCTCGTGTTTCTTCCTCTTTTTCACAATTGATAATTCTTTCCATCTCTTCTGCCATAGAGGTACCAGGCTGTCAGCATCTCCTGCTTAGCTTTCCCTCTTCACACTCACCCCTTTAATTACCATCAAATCAAATTATTTCTACAAACTCTTAACTTTCCAGGTAACTCAATATCATGGTTTCCTTTTCAAAACTGACACTCCCCAATGATCCTCACTTTGAAAGGAATATCCAGAAACCTGGTTCTCCGCAGCATCACGTGTTCACTATATGGATACTCTGGGCTTCTCTCCACACTCCCTGAACTTCATCGCAATCCTCCCTGCACTCTGACCTCCTTGTTACTCCCTTCCCCCTAATTCACTACATGGTGAAACAGAAGAAGAAACAGTACCCATGATGGAAGGCAAGGTCTTGTCTTCCAGTATCTCTAATTCTTTTCAATGCTAATAGTGCCTGCCATAAAAGTACACATAATCCAGCACAGCAAGTCACTGTTCCCCCACTCCACAAACACACATCGCAATAAAACAGAACTGTGGTCTTTTTACAGCACAATGAACAAATTAAGAGATCAACAGAGATTAAGAAAACTCCTGCAGCTTATTAATATTCAAAGTAAAAACTGATGGGTTGTTGTAGTTAAACATGCAGTGGAGCAAGTCAATTTGTTTTTTTAGAGATACAGCACTGAAACAGGCCTTGTGGCTCACTGGGTCCATGCCAACCAACAACACCCATTTATACAAACTCTAAATTAACTCCATATTCTCTTCCACATCCCCGCCATTCTCCGACCACCTACCTAGACTAGGGGCAATTTACAATAGCCAACTTACCTATCAACCTGCAACTCTTTGGCTGTGATAGGAAACCGGAACACCCGGCAGAAACCCACACAGACACAGGGAGAACTTACAAACTCTGCACAGGCAGTACTCAGAACTGAACCTGGGTTACTGGAGGTGTGAGGCTGTGGTGCTAACCACTGCGCCACCATTATAAATGCAATTTAAAAATTATAACGTATACACCCACAAGAACAGTGTTGCTTTCATAGTTATAATACCACAACATGCAAGCAGTGAGCAGAAGGATTGCCGAGCAGCCGACATTTTACTTCCCTGTATTCTGTCCAGGAATTGGTTTGAAAATCTGGTTTGAAATTGGAATTGGTTTACCGAATATTGTTAGGGAGAACACGTGGGAGAGGAAATGGAGGCTGGCCAACAAATGAAACACTGTCCAAGATTCATCATTAACCCCAATTAAAAGGTGAAAAAAGTTCCTCTGCAGTTAGTGGTTAAAAAGTAATTTTTAAAGAAAAAGAAACAAAAACTGTAGCAGTCCGTTATCTTCATTACAACCACCAGGCTGGATTATGTGCTGGAGGCAGGACTCAATGCACCATTCCAAAAAGATGGGGAGAACCCCGCCTCTGCCTTTTTGTGTCCCCCAGCGGTGATCTTCAAGTCCTTTTGATTCAAGGTTTTAGGAGGTGAGATCCACTTATCCTGCCTCCAGGAAGATCGCTAGTCAACGAGCCCTCTGGCCCGCCTTGCCCTATGCTATTGGTCACAATACTCTGTGTCCCCCCCGCCCCCGATTCTGCCTCGCTGGGGCCCTAAAATCACGGCCACCATTTTACATCATGTGGCCTAATACTGTTTTGGTTGTTGCATATAGTTGATGTGTGTTGCCTTCATACAGGATGAAAATATCAAGCGTGGGATATATAGGAAATTCGATTTAGACCACCATCCTGAAAAATCCTTTAAATATTATTTACACTGTTACTTTATTTCATGTTAATCTCCAACGTTTGTGCAGATCGCTATTCTGGCACCTTGAATATCCTTACCCTTCTCTTCCTCTTATATTCTCTGAGGCAAATCTTAAAGTCTTAAACCATCTTATTTGTATTCATAGATACAGGAGGCCTCTTGGACCATTCAATCAAATCATAACTATTTTTTCTCTCAATTCCATTCTTTGGAATCTCAATTCCATTTTTTCCATTGCCTTTTACCCATGACCCAACAAAACAATCTACCTCTCAGCCTTGACATTTTGAATTAACCCAGCATTCCTAGCCTTATAGAAGTTCCAGAAGTCCATGCACTTTGTGTGAACAACTACATCCCAATTTCACACCTAAATAGCTTAGCTCGAATTTTAAGATTGTGCCACCTTTTTCCGAATTCACCCATCAGAGGAAATTATCTTCATTGATCCCTTTATCATCTTAAAACAAATCAGTGGTAACACTTCAACCACCTAAACTCAAGTTTATAAGCCAAGTCTTTGCAATCTATCCTAATAATTTAACCCTTTAACCCACCATATCATTCTGTGCAGTATCCCCTGCACAACCAATCTACCCATACTGAGGTGCCCTAAACTGAATGCAGCAATCCGGATAGAGTTTGATCAAGGCTCTGCACAAGTGAAGCATCACTTCCTCTCTTTTGTATTAAACCTCGTTGAGAGGCCAACATTCCTTTAGCTTTTTGATTACTTTTAATATCTGTGATCTAGCTTTTAGTGATTTGAGCAAAGAGACACAATCCCTTCATGTTGTAACCTCTCCTAATCTCCAACCACTAAGAAACTATTCCAATTTATTTCTCTTTTATATAAAGTGGTTTACCTCACACTTCCCCATTTTGAACTCCATCCGCCAATTTTACCTACTCACTTAATTCGTTTATGTCCTTTTATAGCTTCTGGTAGTCATCTGCACAACTTACAGTGTCTCCTAACTTAGTGCCATCTGCAAACTTAGATATGTAACTCCATTCCTTCACGTAATTCATTGATGTATATGCTGAAAAGCTGAGGTCCCAATACTGATACTTGGGGAGCACCAATTGTCACCTCCCACCAATCAGTTATTGAACCCTCATCCACACTACCTCCTACCTCCTACCTCCGAACCAATTACCCATCAATGCCACAAGCTTACCTCGATTGCTGGGTGTCTTTGACCAAAAAACAGAATAAGAATTGAGAAATAGGAGCAGGAGAAAGCCATTCAGCCCTTTTGAGTCTTCTTCCAACATTCAATAAGATCATGGCTAATCTTCTACCTCAACTCCAACTTCCCACACTCTCCCCATAGTCCTTAATTTCCTTAGTCTCCAAGAATCTATTAATCTCTATCTTGATTACATTCACCGGCTGAACATCAACTGCCTTCTGGAGTAGAAGATTCCAAAGATTCACAACCCTCTGAGAGAACAAATGTTTCATCTCAGTCCCAAATGGATGACCCCTTATTCAGAGACTGTGATCTAGGGTCAGCAGCCAGGTAAACATCCTCCCAGCATCCACTCTATCAGACTCCTTAAGAATTTCATCCATTTCAATGAGATCACCTCTCATTCTTCGAAACCCATCTAGCTCACTCATAACCTTAACGGAAGAAAATCTGTCATCATACCTGGTCTGACCTACATGTGACTTCAGACCCATAGCAAAATAGTTGACTCTTAACTGCCCTCTGAAATGGCCTAGCAAACCTCTCACTTGTATCAAATAGCGATAGAAATGTCGAAAATGAATGACATTGGAGAGACTACCTGGCATCGACCAAAGCACTGGAAACAAAGACAGTCTCTGCTCAGTCGACCCTGCAAAGTCCTCCTCACTAACATCAGGGTTGTTGTGCCAAAATTGAGAGAGCTGTCCCACAGACAAGACAAGCAGCAGTTTGACATACCATGCTCACAGAATCATAGCTTACGTGTGATTCTGGGTCAATGTCCCAGTCTCCTCCATTACTATCCCTGGATATGTGCTGTCCCATCAGCAGGACATATCCAACAGAGGTGGCAGCACAATGGTATACAGTTGGAAGGGAGTGGCTCTGGGAGTCCTTAACATATGGTTCAGACCTCATGAAGTCTCATGATATCAGGTAAAAGCAATCCTCCTGCTGATTGCCACCTACTGCCCTCCTTCAATTGAAGAATCAGTACTCCTCCATGTTGACCACAACTTGGAACAAATACTGAGAGTGTCCGGGTGGGGGACTTCAATGTTCACCGCCAGGAGTGGCTTGGTAGCACCACTACTGACTCAGCTGGCAGAGTACTGAAGGACATATCTGCTAGACTGCGCCTGCTGCAAGTTGTGAGAGAACCAACAAGAGGGAAAAACATACTTGACTTCATCCTCACTAATCTGCATGCCACAGATGCATCTGACCATGCCAGTATTGGCAGAAGTGACCACTACACAGTGGTTGTGTAGACGATGTTTCAGTTGTCACACTGAGGATACCCTCCATTGTACTGTGTGGCACCACCACCGCGTTAAATGGGATAGATTCAGAACAGATCTAGCAGCACAAATCTGGGCATCCATGAGGCGCTGTGGGCCATCAACAGCACAAGTGTATTCAACCACATTCTGTAACCTCACAGCCTGGCATATCACTCACCATACCATTATCAGGGATTCAATCATAGTTCAGTGATCAGTGCAGGAGAGCAGGCCAGGAACAGCACCTGGCATACCTGAAAATGAGGTGTCAACCTGGTGAAACAGCAACACTGGACTACATGCAAACAGCAGAAGCAGCATACGATAGGAAGAGCAAAGCAATCCCCAACCAAAGGATCAGATCAAAGCCCTGCAGTCCTGCACATCCTATCATGATACCAATAAATGGCTGAATGCTCTGGATACAGCAAAGGCTGTGGTGCAAACAACGTTCAGGATGGAGAACTGAAATTTGTGCTCCAGAATTATCTGTGCCAAGAGCCAAGTTGTTCCAGTACAGCTATAACACTGGCATCGACCTGACAATGTGGAATATTGTCCCAGTATGTCCTGTCCACAAAAAAAGAACAAATACAATCCAGCCAATTACCATCCCATTGGTCTATTCTCAATCAACAGCAAAGAGATGTAAGGTGTCATTGTCAGTGCGATCAAACAGCACTTATTCAGCAATAATCTGCTTACCGAAGCTTAGTTTGGGTTCCACCAGGGCCACTCAATTCCACACCTCATCACAGCCTTGTCCCAACAGGGATAAAATAACTGAGTTCAAGAGATGAGGCAAGAGTGATGACCCTTGACATCAATGCAGCATTTGGCTGAGTATGGCATCAAGGAGCTCCAGCAAAATTGAAGTCAGAGTCATTTACAGCATAGACGGTGGCCGGTTGGCCCATCGAGTTCATGCTGGCTCTCCAAACTTGGAAGTATTGCACTTGGTCCCCACATCCAAATCTTTTATATCGATTGTGAACAGCTGTGACCCAAGCACTGATCCTTGTGGTATCCCACTTGTAACAGCCTGCCATACTGAGAATGAGCTGTTTATTCCTAGTCTTTGCTTACTGTCTGTTAACCAATTCTCAATCCATAACAGTATATTACCCCCAATCCCATTTTGTTTTCTAACCTCCTGTGTGGGACCTTATCAAACGCCTTCTGAAAATCCACATACCCACATCCACTGGTTCTCCTTTATCTATGCTACAAGGAACATCCTCAATAAACTCCAACAGTTCTGTCAAGCATGATTTTCCTTTCATCAATTCACGTTGATTCTGTCCAATCATATCCTTATTGTTCATGTGTTTAATTATCACATCTTCAATAATAGGTTCTAACATTTTCCCCACGACTGGCGTCAAACTAACAGGTCTGTAATTCTCCGTTTTCTGTCTCACTCCCTTCTGAAATAATTGGGTTACATTTGCTACTTTCCAATCACAAGAACTCTTCCAGAATCTATAGAATTTTGAAAGATAGCCTCCAATGTATCCACCATCTCGAAAGCCACCTCCTTCAATAATCTGGGATGTAGCTCATCTGGTCCAGTGGATTTATCAACTTTCAATTCAATTAATCTTTCGGGTCCACCTCTTTATTGATACTAATTTCTTTCACTTTTACAAGTCCCTTGGTTTCCCTGCTACTTCTGGGAGATTTTCTGTATCTTCCTCCGTGAAGACAAACACCAAGTCATTGTTTAGTCTCTCTACCACAAAGTGTCCTGTCTCCACCTGTAATGGACCCACATTTTTTCAAACGAATCTGTTTATTTTAACAGACCTAAAGAAGGTTTTACAATCGCTTTTATGTTTCTCACTGGTTTGCATTCATAGTCTCTTTTCCCTTTCTTTACCCTTTGCTGGAATCTGAATAGTTCCCAATCCTCAGGCTTACCACTTTTTCCAGCAACCTTATAAACCACTTCCTTTCATCTAATGCAATCTTTAATTTCTTTTGTTCGCCACAACATCAACCAGAAACTTAACTGAACCAGCCATATAACTACCGTGCTACAAGAGCAGGTCAGAGGCTGGAAATTCTGCAGCGCTTAAATCATCTCCTGACTCTCCGAAGCCCGTCCACCATCCATAAGGCAAAAGTCAGGAGTGTGAAGTTCTCCACTTGCCTGGATGAGTGCAGCTCCGACAACACAAGAAGCTCCACATCATCCAAGACAAAACAGACCGCTTGATCCATCACTGGCATACAGTGGCAACAGTGTAACCACCTGCAAGATGCACTGCAGCAACTCACCAAGTCTCCGTTGACAGCAACTTCCAAACC
The DNA here is from genome assembly GCF_036365525.1 of Heterodontus francisci. Taxonomy (NCBI): domain Eukaryota; kingdom Metazoa; phylum Chordata; class Chondrichthyes; order Heterodontiformes; family Heterodontidae; genus Heterodontus; species Heterodontus francisci. The sequence continues at coordinate 9,074,414 of NW_027140919.1, forward strand.
CGTGACCTCTATCACTAGGAGGACAAGGGCAGCAGACACATAGGAACAACACCTCTTGCAAGTTCCCCTCCAAGCTGCACATCATCCTTATTTGAAGCTATATCGCATTTCCTTCACGGTCGCTGGGTCAAAATCCTGGCACTTTCTTCCTAATATCATAGGGGTTCAAGAAAGCAGCTCAACATCACCTTCTCAAGGACAATTAAGGATGGGCAACAAGTGCTGGCCTTGCCATCAATACTGACATCCCATGAAGAAATTTAAAAATTCTTTGGCATCTAGGCCGAGTTTACTCTGTCTCTTCTCATAACATCCTCATCCTAGCAATCAGCGCAGTAAACCATTGTTGAACTCCCTCCAAGCTATGTGTGTCCTCCCTTACAATAAGATGACCAAAACTATAAACAGTACTGCAGGTGTGGTCTCACTCAGACCTTATACACAGTTGTCATAAGATTTATTCACTCTCTTACAAAGGGTTGGTGATTAAAAGGCTATTTGCTTTATGTATCTACATGTTAACTTGCTGATTTGTGAACAAGAACGCCCAGCTTCCTCTCAATACCAAAACTGTATCAGTTGTACCTGATTTGTACCAGTACAAATCACACCAACAACTATTCAGATAAAAAAAGTGATGGATGCTTAAATAAAGCAGCACTGAAGTCTACGATGTTTCCACACGTTAACTCTCGATGAGATGAAGCAATCCTTAGGTTTAAACTGTGTTGACATGGTTACTGGTTTATGCTGTCACAGCCAAATTATTGTGAGGTCACCTGCACAATGTGCAGGACCGAAACTTATTGCAGTTAAATATAAACATTGGTAGCAACGAAATGAAGTATTCTTGAACAGCTATATGTTGTAAAGTTGGTGGAACACTTCACGTATCATCACTGATTGCATTTGACAGAGCTCCTGCGCCAATGTTCAGTTAGAGAACCCCATGTTTTACTAGATAATGACATTCAATACTACCAAGAGTTTTGATACAACTGCCAAAAGCAAACATGAGGGAATGAGGGGAAATTACCTCTATTGCCGCAGAGACATAAATATGTATTGGAGTATCTGGCATGTTAATGTGCCAATTTAAATATCTTACAAAGTAGTTTGAATGGAGAGGTTAGGATTGTTCTCCTTTGGTGGGTTTTGATGGAGTAAATAATGATGGGAAACAGATGGCACAGTTTTAAGTTAATTGGCAAACATTCTGGGGTGGTGGTGGGGGGTGGGCGGGGTGCAGTGGAGATGAAGGAGAATGAGAATTTTTTGAATAAATGTTGCAAGTTATGATCTGGAATCTACTGTCCACGGTTGTCGGGAGCCGATTCAGTCATAACGTTTAAAGAGGAATTGGCTGTCCACTTAAAAAGGAAAAATCTGCAGGGCTACGGGGGAGAACAGGGAATTAGATCAATTGGCTATTTCTCTCAAAAAGCTGGCAGTGCTACGATGGGCCTAATGGATTATTCCTACGCTGTGTGATTACAGGAAAACTGGAGGTGAATTACCTTTCGCGGAGTCATGTGGGGATGGAGAGCAGCAAGCACTTAGTGGTGGGGTAAGGGTCTGTTGGGAGTGGGGGTGGGGCCACCGAGGAGGCGGAGAACCACAACATGATACCAGCTGTTTATCACGATTATTCCACCTGTACCAGTAACATTAAGTTGACTTTTAATTGTCATACAAACTTCGACTGCAGGGAAGTCCTTTTCAAAAGTAGAAGAAATCCGGGGCAACACTTTGATAATAGATTATTTTTTCTTCTGTTCCTGCCCATTTTCTTCCTTCCACTCACAGAAAAGGTCGACTCCTTCTGTGGCATGCTTCCATGTACCTGTAGCTTTGAGTCACTTCTCCAAAGCAGATGGAGATGGTGAAGGTGGGGATAGTAACTGCAGTGAGACAGGGACACCAGCAGATGGGGATGGTGAGAGGGGGACTGTTGGAGAAAATCCAGATTATGCCCAATTGTTGAACAAATTCTCCAGACTCAGACGTTGAGAATCAAATCAAACACTTTATTGCATGATATCATGGGGTCCCACCTTACCTAAAGGCGGTCCAGTGCTACTCCAAAGAGCTACAGATCGGCGTGGACTTATATAGTACAAAAGAGGCAGAGCTAACAGTTTCACAATTAGAGAAACACCCACAAGACAATCAGAAGACTGCCTACGTGATGGTGCACCATGCAGAGTCCGTTATGTGGAAAGTGTTAGTTTCGACAATAACAAACTATAGTTCCTTATTGCAATGCCCACTCCAGACATCATTTCTGGCCATAACGTCTGATTGTGGTTAGCTGCTCTGTCTACATTTTATGACAGTTGATTGTGGTTAGATTAGCTACAAGCTGTGTCCTGCTTTTCTGCTTCTATAAAGTTAAGTAATAATTAGCGAAGCTCAGCAAAATTCTCCAACAGGGGCAGTAACTGCAGTGAGACAGGGATACCAGCAGATGGAGGTGGTCAGAGGGGACAGTAACTGCAGTGAGACAGGGACACGAGCAGATGGAGGTGTTGAGAGGGGACAGTAACTGCAGTGAGACAGGGACACAAGCAGATGGAGGTGGTGAGAGGGGACAGTAACTGCAGTGAGAATGGGACACCAGCAGATAGAGATGGTGAGAGGGGACAGTAACTGCAGTGAGACAGGGACACCAGAAGATGGAGATGGTGAGAGGAGGACAGCAACTGCAGTGAGACAGGGGCACCAGCAGATGGAGGTGGTGAGAGGGACAGTAACTGCAGTGATACAAGGACACCAGCAGATGGCGTAGCTGAGCTATTGCTGATTGGAAATTCTGTGTTCCTGAGAGTTTGAAAGTTTCCAAAAGTTTGAGGAGTTTACTTTCAGTAAACTTGAGATGCTGAATGAAATAATTTCGGTACAATTGTTGTTAAATGACAATTGCCCAACTATGTAAACACTTGTAACATTAAACTGGTTCCAATTTGGAAAATTATTTTGAGTGATTAAAGATAATGCATAAATGAAAGAACAAGATAAAATAAAACTCAACAATCATTTACAAATAAAAACTCTCTAAATAGAGAGTTCTGAATAGAAGTTCCGAGGAACGGTCACTGACCCAAAACGTTAACTCTGCTTCTCTTTCCACAGATGCTGCCAGACCTGCTGAGTGGTTCCAGCATTTCTTGTTTTTATTTAACTCTCTAAATCTGGTGTGTTGAATTCTTCATCACTAAAGTTATGACATCTCTCTCTCGCTCTCACTTCTCTCTCTATGCTGGTATCTTCTCTACTATAACTCAGAGTAATTGAAGTTTTGATCCGATTGTCTTTTCGAAATTAATATTGAATCTGCTTTCAGAAACCTGTCACACAGTGAATTCCAGACCAGAACAACTCCCTGACGATTTGTTTCTCCCCTCTGCTCGTGTAAACAGTCTCTCCTCATGTCTACAAACTGCGGGAAAGATGTTGAATACAATTAATTTCCCCAGGACAGCAGCTGCAGAGGAGATGGAACCTCCTGAATGTGGACAAGTGATGGACAAAATTCATCTCTGAATCCCTCAGGAGAGCAGAGGAAAGAAACAGTCAGTAGGAAAATGGAAGCAAGTGACACTTTATTACAGCAAAAAATCTCTTTGTCAGAATGTGGAGGTCGTCATCGCTGAGCTTTATATAAACTGGAGGTGAAAAGTGGAAGATATGTAATACAATTGTGTTAAATGTCCGTTTCCCAACTTTACAAAACCTTTGTAACATTAAACTGGTAAATGTTAAGAAGGTTTTTTGGATTGAATACAGCCTAAAGCATAAATACAGCAGCAGCAAATAAAGTACAAAGAATCACTGAGAAATATAACTGTAAATATAGTTGAGAATTGTTGTGTGAAATGTCACCAGTTTTAAATGTTCTCTTGGCTGCATCATTAACCTGGCTGTCGTTTCAGTCTTTGTCACACAGTGGAATTGAAAATCTGAATAACAACTGCCTCTTTATACTGAAGTCAAACCGACCTCTCCAGCAAAAACCTTTTGTCAGAATTTCAAGGTAACTGCAGTGAGTCAGTTTCTGAACTTTCTGTTAACTGGAGGTGAACAGTGAAATACATTTAATACAATTAGTGTTAAATGGCCATTATCCAAACCGCCCCCCCCCCCCAGGTTTTATATTACGGCAGATTTTGTGCTCTGTTAATGATGTTTTTGGGGGAGGGAGAGAGAACGAGAGAGAGACAGGTTTCCGTCTGGAATGGTCCATTTGGGATATGGCTGGAATATCCCTCTCTCCCCCACTCCCTGTTTATACACAGACTCACCTTGGACTTTCCCGAACCTGGGAGTCAGTGTCCAGATGGAGGAAGCTGAGAGCTGATTGGATGAGCTGTATTTTGGGTGGACTGTCTGTTTTGAGCGACAGGTTCTGGGATATCTCAGGACAACAAAAGAACAAAGAACAAAGAAGAGTACGGCGCAGGAGCAGGACATTCGGCCCTCCAAGCCTGCGCCGATCTTGATGCCTGCCTAAAGTAACACCAACTGCACTTCCGGGGCCCATATCCCTCTATTCCCTTCCTATTAATGTATTTGTCGAGATGTCTCTTAAACGTTGCTATCGTATCTGCTTCCACCACCTCCCCTGACAGCAAGTTCCAGTCAGAAACCACCCTCTGTGTAAAAAACATGCCTCGCACATCCCCTCGAAACTTTGCCCCTCGCACCTTAAACCTATGTCCCCTAGTAACTGACTCTTCCACCCTAGGAAAAAGCTTCTGAATATCCATTCTGTCCATGCCGCTCATAACTTTGTAAACCTCTATCATGTCTCCCCTCCACCACCGTCGTTCCAGTAAAAACAATCCGAGTTTTTCCAAATTCCCCTCATAGCTAATGCCCTCCAGACCAGGCAACATCCTGGTAAACCTCCTCTGTACCCTCTCCAAAGCTTCCACGTCCTTCTGGTAGTGTGGAGATCAGAATTGCACGCAATATTCTAAGTGTGGCATAACTAAGGTTCTGAACAGCTGCAACATGACTTGCCAGTTTTTATACTCTATGCCCCGACCGATGAAGGCAAGCATGCCGTATGCCTTCTTGACTACATTATCCATCTGCGTTGCCACCTTCAGTGACCTGTGGACCTGTACGCCCAGATCTCTCTGCCTGTCATTACTCCTAAGGGTTCTGCCATTTATTGTATACATACAACCTGCATTAGACCTTCCAAAATGCATTACATCACATTCGTCTGGATTAAACTCCATATGCCATTTCTCCGCCCAAGTCTCCAACCGATCTATATCCTGCCATATCCTGTCAGAATCTTCATCATTATCCGCAACTCCACCAACCTTTGATTCCTCCGCTAGCTTACTAATCAGACCAGTACTACAAACAGCAAAGGTCCCAGCACTGATCCCTGCGGAACACCACTAGTCACATCCCTCCATTCAAAAAAACACCCATCCACTGATACCCTCTGTCTTCTATGACCGAGCCTGTTCTGTATCCATCTTGCCCGCTCACCTCTGATCCCGTGTGACTTCACCTTTTGTACGAATCTGCCATGCGGGACCTTGTCAAATGCTTTACTAAAGTCCATATAGATAACATCCACTGCCCTTCCTCCATCAATCATCTTCGTCACTTCCTCAAAAAACTCAATCACAGGAGTAAGACACGATCTCCCCTTCTCAAAACCATGCTGCCTCTCGCTAATAAGTTCATTTGTTTCCAAATGGCAATAAATCCTGTCCCAAATAATCCTCTCTAATAGTTTCCCTAACACTGACGTAAGGCTCACCGGCCTATAATTTTCTGGATTATCCTTGCCACCCTTCTTAAACAAAGGAACAACATTGGCTATTCTCCAGTCCTCTGGGACCTCACCGATCGCCAATGAGGATGCAAAGATTTCAGTCAAGGCCCCAGCAATTTCTTCCCTTGGCTCCCTCAGTATTCTAGGGTAGATTCCATCAGGCTCTGGGGACGTATCTATCCTAATGCTTTGCCAGCCACCCAACACCTCCTCCTTTTTGATAACGAGATGTCTTAGACTATCTACACTCCCTTCCCGAGGCTCATCATCCACCAAGTCCTTCTGTTTGGTGAATACTGATGCAAAGTACTCATTTAGAACCTCGCCCATTTCCTCTGGCTCCACAGATGGATTCCCTTCTCTGTCCTTGAGTGGGTCAACCCTTTCTCTGGTTACCCTCTTGCTCTTTATATATGTATAAAAAGCCTTGGGATTGTCCTTAATCCTGTTTGCCAATGACTTTTCATGACCTCTTTTAGCCCTCCGGACTCTTTTTGCTTAAATTCCTTCCTACTGTCTTTATATTCCTCAAGTGCTTCATTTTTTCCTAGCCTTCCAGCCCTTACAAATGCTTCCTTTTTCTTTTTGACCAGGCTCACAATATCCCGTGCTATCCAAGCTTCCCGAAACTTGCCAAACATGTCTTTTTTCCTCACAGGAAGAAAGGTCCTGGATTCTAATCAGCTGACGTTTGAAAGACTCCCACATGTCAGATGTTGATTTACCCTCAAACAGCCACCCCCAATCTAAATTCTTCAGTTCCTGCCTAATATTGTTATAATTAGCCTTCCCACAATTTAGCACCTTCACCCGAGGACTACTCTTATCCTTATCCACAAGTACCTTAAAACTTATGGAATTATGGTCACTGCTCCCGAAATGCTCCCCCACTATAACTTCTACCACCTGGCCGGGCTCATTCCCCAATCCCAGGTCCAGAATGTCCCCATCCCTGGTTGGACTATCTCATACTGTTTCAAGAAGCCCTCCTGGATGCTCCTCACAAATTCTGACCCATCCAAGCCCCTAGCACTAAGTGAGTCCCTGTCAATATAGGGGAAGTTAAAATCACCCACCACCACCCTGTTACCTTTACATCTTTCCAAAATCCGTCTGCATATCTGCTCCACTACCTCCCTCTGGCTGTTGGGAGGCTTGCAGTGAACCCCCAACATCGTGTCTGCACCCTTCCTATTCATCGTGACTGCACCCTTCCGACATCAGCCTCCATTCTTTCTTTCCATGCGGCTGGTTTGAGAAGGTGAGTTTCTGTTTCTCAGTCTCTGTGTCTCTGTGCCCAGGTGAATTGCAAGCCGATTACAGTCTGTGTGTGTGTGTGTGAGTGAGTCCAGTCTGAATTCCGCAGTCTCTGTCCCAGTTCTGACCCCTTTCTTCAATTCCCACCCTAATTTCCCTATCCCGGAACTTTTCCCCATGGATGAGCTGATGGTGGGAAGGTGTTAGAGTCCAACGATGGAGCGCAGACCGTATGGGAAGGTGAGTATCACATCCTTAATGTCTCTATCTGCCTTTCTCCCTCCTTTTGACTCAATCTCTCTCCCTCAATCTCTCCCTCAATCTCTCTCTCTCAATCACTTTCTCAATCTCTTTCTCAACGTTTCTCAATCTCGCTGTGCCTATTTCTCTCTGACTTTCTCTCTCTCTCTGTTTCTCTCCCTCTGTTCCTCAATCTCTCTTTGTGTGTTTCTCTCTCTCTCTGTTTCTCTCTCTGTGTGTGTTTCTCTCTGTGTTCGTGTTTCTGTGTGTGTGTGTTTCTCTCTCTCTCTCTCTGTTTCTCCCTCTCTCTGTTTTTTTTCTCTCTCTGGTTGTCTCTCTCTGTTTTTTCTCTCTCTTTGGATCTCTCTCTCTGTTTTTTCTCTCTGTTTTGTTCTCTCTCTGGTTCTCTCTCTCTCTGTTTCCTTCTCTCTCTCTATGTTTTTTTCTCTCTCTTTCTGGATCTCTCTCTGCTTCTCTCTCTCTGTTTTTTTTCTGTCTCAGGTTCTCTCGCTCTGTTTTTTTCTCAATCTCTCTCTCCCTCACTTTGTGTTTCTCTCTCTCTGTTTCTCTCCCTTTCTTCTTCATTCTCTCTGTTTCTCTCTATCTATTTCATTCCCTCTCTGTCTCTGTCTCTCTCTCTGTTACTCTCCATCTCTGTGTTCCTCCATCCCTCTCTCTCTCTCCCTCACTTTGTGTTTTTCTCTCTCTGTTTCTCCCTCTCCCTCTGTGTTCCTTCATCTCTCCCTCTCTCTCTTTGTGTGTTTCTCGCTCTCTTTCTGTTTCTCTCTGAGTGATTGTGTGTCTTTCTGTCTCAATGAATTGCTCTGTCCTTCTCTCTCTCAATCTCTATGTGATTCACTGCGTGCCTTTCTCACTGGCTTTCTGGCTGTCTCTTTGCTGCCTGCAATTTCTTTGTGTCTCTGTTCTTTCCCTCAACTTTTTCCCTCCTCTTTTTTTCTGTCTCTTTCTGCCTTGTCCCTATTTCTGACTTTCTGTCTTTTCTCTATTTTTTCCCCTCTTTCTGTCTTTTCTCTCATTCTTTTTCTCTCTCTTTTTCTGTCTTTTTCTAACCCCTTTCCCACCCGCAATATTTGCCCCCGCAATTTATCCCCCCCCCCCCGCAATATATCCCCACCAGCAATATATCCCACCCCCGGCAATATATGCCCCCCGCAATATATTCCTCCCCCTGCAACATATCCCCTCCCCGCAATACATCCCCCAACCAATTTATTTCCCCCCCTGTAAAATTTCATCCACCACGCAAATCTTTTCCCTGCAATATCTCCCCCATCCCCGGAAACATCTGCCCTTGTACAGATCCCCCCAATCTAAATAATCCTGGTCTGCAGAGCCCTATCTGATATGTCCTGTTAACTGACCCCCATATAATACCCTCACTATGAACCGACCTCCATCTAATTATCCCCTTCCCCCTGTTGCAGGACAAACCATCTAAATACCCTCCGGGAACAGACTCCCATCTAAATACCCCACAGGAACAAACTCCCATCGAAATACCCCCTCTGCGCACAAACACCCATCTAAATAACCTCCCACCCCCACCCCGAAAACAAACTCCCATCTAAATACCCACTTGGGAAAAAAGTTTCATCCACATACCCCCGTGGGAACATACTATCCTCTAATTAACCCGCGGGAGCAGATCCCCACAAAAATACCCCCCTCCCCGCCGTAACGGACCCCCATCTAAATGGATATGGATTTCAGTAAGGCGTTTGATAAGGTTCCCCACGGTAGGCTATTGCAAAAAATACGGAAGTATGGGGTTGAAGGTCATTTAGAGCTTTGGATCAGAAATTGGCTAGCTGAAAGAAGACAGAGGGTGGTGGTTGATGGCAAATGTTCATCCTGGAGTTTAGTTACTAGTGGTGTACCGCAAGGTTCTGTTTTGGGGCCACAGCTGTTTATCATTTTTATCAATGGCCTGGATGAGGGTGTAGAAGGGTGGGTTAGTAAATTTGCGGATGACACGAAGGTCGGTGGAATTGTGGATAGTGTCGAAGGGTGTTGCAGGGTACAGAGGGACATAGATATTCTGCAGAGCTGGGCTGAGAGATGGCAAATGGAGTTTAATGCGGAGAAGTGTGAGGTGATTCACTTTGGAAGGAGTAACAGCAATGCAGAGTACAGGGCTAATGGGAAGATTCTTGGTAGTGTAGATGAGCAGAGAGATCTTGGTGTCCAGGTACATAAATCCCTGAAAGTTGCTACCCAGGTTAATAGGGCTGTTAAGAAGGCATATGGTGTGTTAGCTTTTATTAGTAGGGGGATCGAGTTTCGGAGCCAGGAGGTCATGCTGCAGCTGTACAAAACTCTGGTGCAGCCGCATCTGGAGTATTGCGTGCAGTTCTGGTCACCGCATTATAGGAAGGATGTGGAAGCTTTGGAAAGGGTGCAGAGGAGATTTACTAGGTTGTTGCCTGGTATGGAGGGAAGGTCTTACGAGGAAAGGCTGAGGGACTTGAGGTTGTTTTCGTTAGAGAGAAGGAGGAGGAGAGGTGACTTAATAGAGACATATAAGATAATCAGAGGGTGAGATAGGGTGGATAGTGAGAGTCTTTTTCCTCGGATGGTGATGGCAAACACGAGGGGACATAGCTTTAAGTTGAGGGGTGATAGATTTAGGACAGATGTCAGAGGTAGTTTCGATATGCAGAGAGTAGTAGGGACGTGGAACGCCCTGCCTGCAACAGTAGTAGACTCGCCAACTTTAAGGGCATTTAAGTGGTCATTGGATAGACATATGGATCAAAATGGAATAGAGTAGGTCAGATAGTTACACAGGTCGGCGCAACATCGAGGGCCGAAGGTCCTGTTACTGCGCTGTAATGTTCTAATTCTAATTCTAAAAAAAAAATTCTAATTCTAAATAACCCCCTCCTGTGTACAGACCCCCATTTAAATACCCCCAGGAACAGACTCCAATCGAAATACACCCTCCCCATTAACTAACCCCAATCTAATTCGCCCCCTGCCCTCCACTCTCAACACTCCCCCCTTTCTAAATACCCTCCTTGTCCTTTAAAAACTCAACCTCTACTAATTCCCACCCAGTGTCATCTCCCCCGTGAACAGTCCCCTTCTCCCCCGTGTTATTCCCACCTACATCACTTTCCTGGGTTTGCCTCCGTCTCCTGACAATCTTTCATTCACTTTAATTCGAGGTCCAGAAAAGCCAGTGGAATTCCATCAACTGGCTCCCAGACCCCCGGCAAATTTAACTACTGTCTGGCCAAACACAGGACCAGGCACAGAGCAATTACCTCCAGAGGCTAACAGGCATTCTGAGCCTTTAACACACAGGAAGATCCCAGACACATCCACATCCCTTCTGCAGAAAGGTGTTCCACCTGTTCTTCCCATCGGCTTCAGGAACTCAAACAGAGGGAGACATACAAAAACACACACACACTAAATGGCACAGGGAGGAGACCATTCAGCCCTTTGATCCTGTCCCATACATGTTAGATCATGGCTGATCTATCCCATCCACCATTGAGCTACAAGGAGACAGGCAGAGACAGTCGGGGAGCAGATACACGGAGAGGCAAAGAACCACTGGGCTGGACTCGGACTTGGTGCCAATGGTACAATGCAGGGTGGAGGGGAGGAGGGTGGTTGTCAATCGGCTGCCCGTTCAGCATCTCTCCCCTGTTTTTACCTCAATTGGAGCAAAGCTGGGCAGAGATGGAAAGCAGGATTCCGATTCACAATCAGCCTGTACAACACCAAGGCAGCGAGTTCAAATCCAACCCCAGACAGAGGGACAGAGACACAGAAAACAGATCCCAGCATTAGGACAGAACAGAGAGAGGGAGAGATAAATGGAAAGGGAGATGGAGAATGAGATGCAGGGAGTCCGAAATCAGTGAGAGAGAAACTGAGAACAGAGGGTCAGAAATATCGAGAAGGGCAGAGAGAGAGAGAGAGAAATGGAGACATACACAGAGAGATGTAGATATTGAGAAGGATCCCAGACAAAGAGAGAGATGCAGAGACAGAAAGATGTGAAGGGGCAGAGATACAAAGTAAGATGCGTTTACAGAAGAGAGAGGGGTGTCCCGGGACAGGGGGGAGAAAATGCAGAGATAATGTTGCAGGAAAGGAGGAGCAGAGATGGAAAGACTCAGTGATTTGAAAGTGAGTGAGAGAAGAAATAGACTGAGCGAGAGACAGACAAAGATGTAGAAAGTTGCAGAAAGAGAATGAGAATGGAAACCTGTGAGACTCTCGAGAGGGGCAGAGAAAGAAAGGATGTTGAGAGATACAGAGATAGGATTTAATGATGTGAAGAAACAGAGCTCGGAACAAAGAGGAAGGAGCAGGGAACATGTTGCAGCAAGAGATGGAGAGAGGGAAATCTACGGGATTACATTGAGTTTTCTGGAGCAGCACTTCCCAAACTATTCCCTTTGGAGCACCCTCCAGCCCCCTCCCTTGTGGTAAAAAAAATCCACAGACCCCCAAAAACACAAAATCAAAATACTGCAGATGCTGGAAATCTGAAGTAAAAACCGTGCTGGAAATATTGAGCATTTCCAGCACTTTGTTTTTCTATCAGCCCCGAAAACACACAGTCTTCTTTTCTGCATCTAGAAATGAATTTGACAATGACAAATATAGATTTATTATTATTTTCCCTCTCTGGTTAAAGCTCTTGTCTGAGAATTTCACGTGACCAAAGGATTCTACCTGTGCATCATCACAGCTGCAGCTTCCGAAAAGATTCTCCTTGGGAATAAGAGAAAGAAAATTGACTCAAACAAAGCAAAGCATTTTTGAACAGAAATAAAACACAGCAACAGCCCAGGGCTCTTTCTGTCACTCACTGACACAAAACAATCTCTCAGTGACTCCCCATCTTATAAACACATACCCCGACACAGAGCCCGAGATTGGGAAGTGTGGATGTGTTTACTCTGTCATTTCCTGCTCACTCTCTCCCTCTATTTCTCTGTGTGTTTCTGCCTCATTGTAAAAACACACAAACACTGGTGACCCCCAGCCCCTCTCCCGTGGAAGGATAGAGAGAGAAATCCACATTCCCAACCCAGAAAAACTGAATTCAAATGGCCCCCAGGTATTTCATTTCACTAGTCAATTCAGCCCACAGCCTAAAACACCAGCAATATGCGGGAATAAGAACAAGCCTTTACAAACCTTTACATTTCAGCCATTTCATTGCTGATTCACAGAAGTATTTGACACTCAATGAATGAATTTTTAAAGCGTTCAGCAATGCTGGAAATGCTGTAGGGCACTGGTGCACAGCAAGATACCACAAGCAGCAGTGTGATAACAGTCGGCTATCCCTCCTCTCCCCCTCTGATTCCCTCCATGTTTCCCTCACGATCCTGAGTCTCTCTCCTTCCTGTTACTCTCATTCAGAGAGACAGATGGAGAGAGAGAGAGAGAAATTCATGACACTGCCCAAAACACCAGCATTATTCCGGAATTATACCGAATTCAAGCTCAAGACTTTAATTCCAGGCCTTCAGAAGAGCTTCACACAATGAATTCACTTCTAAAATGCAGTCACTGTTACAATGCAGAAAGTGCTGCAGGCAAGCCGTGCACAGCAAGATCCCAGCAATGGTGACACTTCAACATTCAGTTTACCAAGGCTTTGAGTGTGGATTTCTCTCTCTCTCTGCGTTAAACCTGCCACCTCCAGCTGTTTCTCAATCTCCCTCTTTTTCTCTCCATCTGTTTCTGCCTCAGTGTTGTAATGTTGAAATTGATGCAGGGGATGTATGCCCAGCAGGATCCCACAATGTGATCCTAGCCAGATATCCCATCACAATCCTCAGAATATGCTAAACTCCATCTTTAAACTTACAACAAGTCTTTATACAGCTTCACGTTCAGCTCCAGTAATTGTTGTAAAATTCTGGTAAAAACACAGAGAAATCCACACTCAGACCCTCAGGAAGCTGCATTTTAAAGTGTACTCATTTTTGCCATGTAGGAAATTCTGCAGGACACTAGTTGCACAGCAAGATCCCACAAGAAGCACTGCGATGATAGCCAGATTTCAGTCCCCAGAAAGGGTGAAACGCCCTCTTTGAACTGGGAACAAGCCATTTGTGCACAGCAAGATACCACAAGTAGCAGTGCGATAACAGCCAGCTACCTCTTTGATTCCCTTCATGTTTCCTTCACTCTCCTGTGTCTCGCTCCCTCCTGTTACACTCGTTCAGACAGACAGATGACGAGAGAGAGAAAGAGAGAGAGAGAGAGACAGAGTAATCCACTCTCAGAACCACATTCTCAATTCAAATGGCTGCTACACATTTCATTTCACTCTCAAATTCATGGCACTGCCCAAAACACCAGCATTATTCGGGAATTACACCGGCTTCAAGCTCAGGACTTTAATTCCAGGCCTTCAGGAGAGCTTTATACACAATGAATTCACTTCTAAAATGCAGTCACTGTTACAATGCAGGGAATTCTGCAGGCAAGCTGTGCACAGCAAGATCCCAGCAATGGTGACACTTCAACATTTAGTTTAACAAGGTTTTGCGTTTGGATTTCTATCTCTCTCTCTCTCTATTTCTCTCTCTCTGTCTTTCTCCATCTTTCCCTGCCTTCGCTCCCTCAGCCACACTCCGCCTGTCTCTCTCTCTCTGCGTTTAACCTGTCACCTCCAGCTGTTTCTCACTCTCCCTCTTTTTCTCTCCATCTGTTTCAGCCTCAGTGTTGTAATGTTGGAATTGATGCACGGAATGTATGCACAGCAGGATCCCACAATGTGATCATAGCCATATATCCCATCACAGTCCTCAGAAATTCTAAACTCCATCTTTACACTTATAACAATCCTTTATACAGCTTCACAGACAGCTCTTGTAATTATTGGCCCTCAGGAGCAGTTCGCACTCGATGAATTAATTTTGAAAATGGTCGTCACTGCTGCAATGCAGGAAACCTGCAGGCAATTTGTGCACAGCAAGATCTCACAGGCAGCAATATGATAATATGCAGGTTGTTTTTAGTGATGTAAGTTTCAAAATCCCTGAGAGAGGAACATTCCTGCAGTTTGAAAATGTCAAACACCCCTCTCCCTGTCTTTCTCCTGCTTCCTGCCCCACACACTATCCACATCTGTTTGTTTTTCTCTCGATCTGGGATTTAATCTGGACTGAAGCGTCCTCTTATTTGTTTCTGTCACCATTTGAAATAGCCACACGTCACATTGTGGCTCCTTTCGATTAATGGTTAAAATAGAGGAAGTGTGGGGGGAGAGAAAAGCAGAGGAAGATGGAGAGAAAACACCGAGAAATCCACACTCAGACCCTCAGGAATCTGAATTTTAATGTGCCTTCATTGTTGGCATGTAGGAAATGCTGCAGGTCACTTGAAGCACAGCAAGATCCCACAAGCAGAAATGTGACAATATCCAGATTTCAGTCCCCAGAAAGGGTAACATTCCCTCTGTAAACTGGGAACAATCTGCTGATTCTGTCTCACCATTTCAAATAACAACAAATCACATTGCTGTGTGTGGTATATTTTTTATTTATGAAATGTTTAAATGGAGCAGGCGAGTGTGAAACAGAGACAGGGAAGAGAAAGCATGGTGGGGGGTGGGGGGCGGAGAGATAGAGACACTGGGAAGCAATGTGGAGACAGAGAGAAAGCTAACCTCTGAACTACAGTAAAATGAATTAAAACGGGCATCGTGCAACTTATTTAACTGTTAGCTTCATAGCATTGCCCAAAACAGCAGCAAATCTCACAGGCAGGGCTGGAAGAAGCAAGTTTCAAATGGGACTCCCTACTGGGGCTGGTCCTTTAACCCCTGGCTTTCAACCTGTTTAAAACTCCAGGGCCCCAATCCGACGGGAACTAGTTACCCCAGGGCCCCAGAGAGGAAATTAAACCTCAGGCGAATAAACAGGCGCAACTCACGTGGGCCCTTTGGGTAAAGCGTGTGGACAAGGCCTAAGTCCGTTCCTTCTGGAGGAAGCTCCTGTCCAAGGATTCCACGTCCCAGACTTTCCCTCTTTTCACCTTCACAATGCAGTTTTCAGAAGGAAAATTCCTAAGGCAAGAGGGAGAGAGGGAAAATTGATTAAAAGGCATTGTAAAACAAAATAGCGCAGCAAGAGCCCAAGAATTGCCCTCGGTTACACAGACACTCTCTCAGCAATAACCGCCATGTAGACAAATCACAGTTAATAAACCAGAGGCCAGAAGTGTTCAGACAGTTCCCTCCACCAGTGTGTGTATGTCTGCCTCTGTATCTCTCTCCCTGTCTCGGTATCTCTCTCCCTGTCTCTGTATATCTCTCTGTTCCTACCTCATTCGCCCCCTGTCTCTCTCTCTCTCTCTCTCGCTCTCTGTCCATATCTGTTTTTTCCCTCTGTCTCATCTGTAATCTTGACTGAAAATAGCTATGAAATATTTCTGTCACACCATTTAAAACAGCAACAAATCGCACTGCTGTGGTATGTTTTTAACTATTAAAGGGTTAAATAGAGAGACGGAGGGAAAGAAAGCTGGAGAGAGACAGAGAGAGAAGTCGAAACCCAGAACTTCAGTAAAATGAATTGAAATGACTGAAACTCAGTGAATTGATCGTTAAACTGCTTGTAACTGTTGCAATGTTGGAAGCACTGCGTGCCATTTGTACACAGGAAGATCCCACAAGCAGCAGTGTGATAACAGCCGGCTACCCCTCCTCTCCCCCTTTCAGATCCTCCATGTTTCCTTCACTCTCCTGCATATCTCTCCCTCCTGTGACTCGCGTTTAGAGAGACCGATGGAGATAGAGACAGAGAGAGCGAGACAGAGAAATCCACTCTCAGAACCTCACTCTCAATTGAAATGGCTGCTGCACATTTCATTTCACCCTCAAATTCACGGCACAGCTCAAAACACCAGGAATATTCGGGAATTATACCAGCTTCAAGCTCAGGACTTTAATTCCAGGCCTTCAGGAGAGCTTTTGAATGAATTCACTTCGAAAATGTAGTGACTGTTAGAATGCAGGGAATTCTGCAGGCAAGCTGTAAACAGCAAGATCGAAGCAATGGTGACACTTCAAAATTCAGTTTACCGAGGTTTTGAGTGTGGATTTATCTCTCTCTATCTGTCTTCCTCCATCTTTCTCTGCCTTCCCTCCCTCGCCCACACTCCCCCTATCTCTCTCTCTCTGTCTGTCTGTTTAACGTGCCACCTCCAGTTGTTTCTCACTCTCCCTCTTTTTCTCTCCATCTGTTGTAATGTAGAAATTGATGCAGGGAATGTATGCACAGCTGGATCCCACAATGTGATCATAGCCAGATATCCCATCACTGTCCTCAGTAAATGCTAAACCTCATCTTTAAACTTATAACAAGTCTTTATGCAGCTTCACATTCAGCTCTAGTAATTGTTGTAAAATTCTTGTCAAACACAGAGAAATCCACACTCAGCCTCTCAGGAAGCTGAATTTTAAAGTGTCCTCATTGTTGTCAAGTAGGAAATGCTGCAGGGCACTCGATGCACAGCAAGATCCCACAAGCAGCAATGTGCTAATAGCCAGATTTCAGTCCCCAGAAAGGGTAACATTCCAACTTAAAAGTGGGAACAAGCTGCTGATTCTGTCTCACCATTTCAAATAACGACAAATTTTTGTATGTGGCATGTTTTTTATTTATTAAAGGTTTAAATGGAGCAGGTGAGTGTGAAACCGAAACAGAGAAGAGAAAGCATGGGGGGTGTGGGGAGGTGCTGGGGATGGGGGGTGGGGGGGGGGGGGGGGGTGGGTGGTGGGGAATTGAGACACAGGGAAAGAATGTGGAGAAAGAAAGAAAGCTAACCTCTGAACTATAGTAAAATGAATTAAAATGGCTACCATGCATCTTATTTAACTGTTAGTTTCATTGCATTGCCCAAAACAGCAGCAAACCTCACAGACAGGGCTGGAAGGAGCAAGTGGCAAATGGGACTCCCTCCTGGGGCTGCTCCTTTAACCCCAGGCTTTCAACCTGTTTAAAACTCCAGGGCCCCAATTCGAGAGGAACTAGTTAACCCAGGGCCCCAGAGAGGAAATTAAACCTCAGGCTAATAAACAGGCACAACTCAAGTGGGCCCTTTGGGTGCCGCCTGTGGACAAGGTCTCAGTCCGTTCCCTCTGGAGGAAGCTCCTGTCCAAGGAATACTCGTCCCAGACTTTCTCTCTTTTCACCGTCACAATGCAGTTTTCAGAATGAAAATTCCTCAGGGGAAAGAAGGAGAAAAAATTGGATTAAAATACAAAGCGAGGACATTTTTAAACAAAATAGCACAGCAAGAGCACAGGATTTCCTCTCTCAATAACACAGCCAATCAGCAATATTCAAATGCAATCAAATCACAGTTATTAACCAAATTGAGACAGAGAGAGCACACACACAAACACACACAGATACACAGACACACACACTGAACCAGACTGGGCAATGTCTCTACTCTCTCTAGAGAGAGAGTGAAAGGTGGGTTTTGTGATTGGAACTGGGATCTTCCTACCCAGTTATATCCTGAGTGAACTGTTTGCAAACTCCACCCCTTGAACCTCTGACAGGTTGGGCTGTCTCTCAATCTCCTGCCTCGGGGGCCTATCCATTGATATGTTAATTGCAGGACAGGACCTTCCTGACTCTTCCAGTCCATTGATACGTTAATCCCAGGACAGGATCTTCATGACGCTTCCAGTCCATTGACATGTTAATCCCAGCACAGCAATGCTTTCAGACATCTCTTAGTTAACTTTAAACCTTTAATTTTTTCCCAGCGGTTTGAAAATATCAAACATTGAACCAACACTCCCCCCAAAAACCTTCACACTAAACCGCAATACAGGACTGGACACATAATGGGGATTGTTACTGAGGTTGCATTTGGAGATTTTTACTTGACATCAGTGTGGATTGTAAAGTCTCTCCCCTTCCCTCACTTCTAAAGTCTCTCAGGGTTGTTGTTGTGCACTGACAGCTTTTTCAGTGTCCAGTCCCTTTCAACTTTTAATAAAATCTGTGGAACACAAATAAATGTGACGTTTCTCTGACAAGCTGTTTTGTACTCCCTCTTCCACTGTCTCTCTCAGGACTGGGCATACACTGGGGATTGTTACTGAGCTTCTTTTGGCCATTTTTACTGTCATCAGTGTTGATTGTAAAATCTGTGTGTGTGGCTGTGTGTGTCTGTGTGTCTCTGTGTGTGTCTGTGTGTGTGTGCATCTGTCTGTGTGTTTATCTGTCTGTGTGTGTCTCTCTGGCTGTGTGTGTGGCTGAGTGTGTGTCTGCGTGTCTCTGTGTGCGTTTCTGTGTGTCTCTGTGTGTGTCTATGTATGTGTGTGCCTGTGTGTGTCTCCCCCTCTCACTCCCTCTCCCCTTCTATCTCCCTCTCCCCTCTGTCTCTCTCTCCCCCTCTATCTCTCTCTTCCACTCTATCTCTCTCTCTCTCTCTCTGCCCCCTACAGCGCTCTCTTCCACCTCTATCTCACTCTTCCCCACTATCTCTCTCTCCCCTCTCTCTCTCTACCCCTCTATCTCCCTCTCCTCCTCTGTCTCTCTCTTCCCCCTCTCTCTCTCTCTCTGTCCCCTACTACTCTCTCTCCCCCATCTCTCTCTGTCGTTGTCTTTCGCTATCACTATCACTGTCTCTGTCTCGCTCTCTCACTGCCGCTCCCTCTCTCTCTGTTTCTCTCTATCTGTGTGCCTATCGATCTCTCTCTCTCTCTCTCTCTGTCTCGCTGTTACTTTCTCTCTCTCTCTCTGTTACTCGCTCTCCGTCTGTGCCTCTGTCCCTGACTCTATTTGTGTCTCTCGCACACCATCTCTGCCTCTGTCTCTCTGTATCTCTCTCTCACTCTTTCTGTCTCTCCCTCTCTATATCTCGGTCTCTCTCTCTATTTCTGCCTCTTCCTCTCTGTCTCTGTCTTCGTCCCTCCATCTGTCTTTCCCTCTCTGTCACTCCCTCTCTGTCTTCTCTCTGTCTCTCTCTCTGTCCCTCCATCTTTCTTTCCCTCTCTGTCCATCCCTCTTTCCTTCACGGTATCTCTCCCTCTGTCTACTTCTCTCTCTCTGTCCCTCCATCTGTCTTTCCCTCCATGTCACTCCCTCTCTCTCCTTCTATTTCTGTCTCTCCCTCTCTCTCCTTCTATCTCTGTCTCTCCTTCTCTCTATCTCACTCCCTCTCCCCCCTACAACTGTCCCTCCGCCCCCATCTCTCTCTCTCGTTGTCTTTCGCTATCACTGTCTCTGTCTCTCTCTCTCATTGCCGCTCCCTCTCTCTCGGCTTCTCTATCTGTGTCTCTATCTCTCTCTCTCTCTCAGTCTCTGTATCTCTCTCTCTCTCTCTGTTACTCTCTTTCTCTCTGTGCCTCTGTCCATGACTCTGTTTGTGTCTCTCTCACACCATCTCTACCTCTCTCTCTCTATGTCCCTCTCTCTCACTGTCTCTGTATCTCCCTCTCTATTTCTGCCTCTTTCTCTCTGTCTCTCTCTGCCCCTCCATCTGTCTTTCCCTCTCTGTCACTCCCACACTCCTTATCTCTGTCTCTCCCTCTCTCTCCTTCTCTCTCTCTGTCCCTCCATCTGTCTTTCTCTCCCTGTCACTCCCTCTCTCTCCTTCTATCTCTGTCTCTCCCTCTCTCTCTGTGTCTCTGTCTCTCCCTCTCTCTTTCTCTGCCTCTGTCCATAACTCTGTCTGTGGCTCCATCACACCATTTCTCCCTTTCTCTATCCCCCCCTCTCTCTTTTCATCTCTTCCTTCCTCCCTCGCTCCCAGCACAGCAATGGTTTCAACCGTTTCTCCTTTCTTTATCCCTCCCTCTCTGTCCCACTCTCTCCTTCTATCTCTGTCTCTGCCTTTCTCTCTGTCTCTCGCTGTCCCTCCATCTGTCTTTCCCTTTCTGTCACTCCCATTCTCTCATTCTATCTCATGTCTCTCTCTCTCTCTGTCTCACCCTCTCTCCCAATACCTGTGTCTCCCAATCCCTGTCTCTCTCCCTCTGTTTCTCCCTCCCTCTCTCTACCCTTATCTCTCCCTTAGTCTGTCTCGTTCTCTCCTTCTTTCTTTATCCCTCCCTATCTGTCCCATTCTCTCCTTCCATCTCTCATGTCTCTCTCTCTGTCCCTCCATCTGTCTTTCCCTCCCTGTCACTCCCTCTCACTCTATCTCACTCCCTCTCCCTCTCTCTCCCTGTATCTCCCTCTGTCTCTCGCTCCCTCTAGCTCCGTCCCTCCCTCTCCCTGTATCTCCCACCCTCCCTCTCTCTCCCTGCATCTGCCTCCCTCTCTCTCCCTGAATCTCCCTCTCTCTCAGTGCCTCTACATTTTCTATGTCGAGGGGGAGCTCCCTCCATTTTCTTTGTATAGGGGGAGCTCCCTCCATTCTATACATACAAGGGTGTCTCCCTCCACGTTAAATATACAGGGGAATCTTCCTCCATTTCATACATAGAAGGCATCTCCCTCCATTTTATACATAGAAGGGCATCTCCCTCCACTTTATATGTGGATGGGGATCTCCTTCCACGTTATGTTGAGGGGGATCTCCCTCCATTTTATATGCAGAGGGGGCGCTCCCTCCATTTGTTCTATAGACAGGGATAGCCCCTCTCCCGCTCTCGCTCTCTCTCTCTTTCCCCTTAACCCCCCCTCTCTCTCTCTCGCTCTCTCTCTCTCCCCTTAACCCTGTCTCTCTCTCTCTCTCTCTCTAACTCTCTCTCCTCCCTTAACCCTGTCTCTCTCTCCCTCACACTGTCTCTCACTTTCTGTCTCTCCCTCCTTCACCCTGTCACTCTCTCTCCTCTCTCTCTCTCTCTCTCCCTGTCCCTTTATTTCTCTCTCTCACTATCCCCCCTCACTCTGTCTCTCTCTCCTTCACCCTGTCTATTTCATTCCCTCCCTAACACACTCTCTCACTATCCCCTGCCCCCTGTCTCTCTCTCTCTCTCACTCACCCTGTAACTCTTTCTCTCTACTTATCCACATCGAGCTCTCTCGGTTCTGTAAACATTAATACCCTTTCCTATCAAATCTCTACCGGCAATCAGGAATTAATGTCACTGCATGTTACCACTGGGGAATTCCTTCTCTGAACCTCTCCGTCTCTCTCTCTGTCTCATTCCTGCTTAAAGACGCTCCTTAATACTAACCTTTTTGACCAAGCGTTCGTTCATCAGCCTTAATCTCTCCTTTTGTGGGTTTTGCGTCATATTTTGTTTCATAAAGCACCCTGTGTAGCACCTTTGGGACTTCTTATCCCTCACCTTCTCCTTCACTCCGTCTCTCTCCAGGTGTGGGCTCAACAAACCCTGTACCATTACAGCAAGACTTCCTCACCATTGCACCTCTAACCCCCTTCTAATAAAGGCCAACACTCCATTTGCTATACCTGCATGTTAACTTTCTGTGATTTGTGTACAAAGACACCCAAGTCCATTCGAATACCAACATTTCATAGTTTCTCACCATTTGAAAAATGTTCTGTGTTTCTATTCTTCCTGCCAAAGTGAAGAACCTCACATCTCTCCACATGATATTCCAACTGCCACTTTTTGCCCACTCACTTAACCTGTCAATCTCCCTTTGCAGTCTCTTTGTGCCCTCCTCACAGCTTACTACCCACCCTAACATTTTATCATCAGCCCATATAAACCTAACTTCGGCCGTGTTTGAGAGAGGCACTTCTGTCCTGACAAGTATTAAGACACAACTGCTTGATATTTTGTGGAGGATATTTCTGTATATTCATCGGAGTTGTTAAGATGGAAGATCTTTAATCAGAGATTAGAGAGTGTCCTTTTGCGTCCGCTCCCACCTTCACATCCAGCATTGGAAACACAAAGAAAGAGACACAAAGTCACACACAGACACAAAGAAAGTCACATAATCATAGGCAGACTAACATGTCCAGACAGACACATACACACGCATAGAAATCCACACTTAGGTACATCCATTCCCACTGACCTGAGAGAAAGAGAGAGTGAGAGACCCACACAGGACACATATATTCACATTGACCAACTTAGACAGATAACCACAAACACTTCCCTCTGTGCAAATCATGTTTTTACAAACATCAAAATCTCTCTTTTCTCCTTTTCTATTTCACTCTCGTGGTTTAAATGTATTGTCAATCTGATTTCACAGGGAGCAGGAGAATTTTTGCTTTATGTTTCTTGTCTCTGGGGTCAGTGAGTGATGGGTCAATCCCTGTGTCCGTGCACTCTGTGAGCCCTGACCCAGCACTGTTACACCGAGGGGGGTGGGGGTGTGGGCGTAGGGTCAGTCCCAACCTCTCAAAGGGACCCCGCACCGTCAGAACTGCTCCTTAGGTTTAAACCTTCGAGTGAGTCAGTAGGAGTTTGGACAAGAATGGGAACAAAGTGATTTTGAATCTTCCAATATTTATTTATTCAGTGATGTTAATAAACAGCAAATTATCTGTCAAGCCCAAATTCACACAAGTAATATTGTGAATTCGGATGAATAATTTTAAAGGAGAAACTACTGTTAATTAATTCCATTGCATTTGCTAAAAATAATCATCACGACCTTGTTTATTTCAGTGTGTAATATTTATAAAGCTCCTAGGAAGACAGGAGGAGGCCGTTCAGACCATCGAGCCTGTTCCATCCCTTTGGGATGTTTAATCCTCTCCCTCTCCCTGTGTGTGTGTCTCTCTCTCTGTCCCTCACCCCAATTTTTTCTCCCTCACCCCATCTCTCTCTCTCTCTCTCTCGCCCAATCTTTGTATCTCTCTCTCCCTCTCTCTCAGAAGAGGACCATAGAATCATAGTGTGCTATAACAAAGTAGGAGGCGATTCGACACATTGAATCTGTGCTATCTCTTCTGAAGAGCAGTCCAGCTGGTCGCACTCTCCAGCTCTTCCCCCATCACTTCATTTTTTTTCCGTAATTGACTGTCCATATCTTCTCTTGGAAATGTAGCAAAGAGCACATTCCATAGCGATGTCGGGGAAGTGTTTATTTGTACAATTGAATTGACCATTTAATATTTTTAACTTACTTAACCCTTGTGTTCATACAAAGATCAAGGTGCAAATTCAACAGTGTCACATCGTGTCTTATGTACATTCTCACAGGATGGCAGGTATAACTGTAGTCATAGTATTCAGCTGAAAATTGATCATTTACATTGTTATTTCAGTCCATATTTACAGTACACACGGTACCTTACTGTTGTAATAAGTTCATATAGTATCTATTCGTCCCACCGGGGCAAAATGTCACTGGATCAACATTCTCACTAAACACTGAAGCATTCCAGAAAGCGAGGCTCACAAATTCAACACAGGTTTCCTTTTCTGAGTCTCGCTGGTCTGTTCTGATTCTCTGAGGGATTACTGATGATTATCCTCCACATGAGCAGTCGTCCTAATCCCGTTTGCCTGTCAGTTGCCAGAGTTCGCCAGAGATGGCGGGCAGCCATTAACACGGGACTAAAATGTGGCGAGTCAAAGAGACTTAGTCGTTGGCAGGAAAAAAGACAGAGGCGCAAGGGGAGAGCCAACTGTGCAACAGCCCCGACAAACAAATTTCTCTGCAGCACCTGTGGAAGAGCCTTTCACTCTCGAATTGGCCTTTCTAGCCACTCCAGGCGCTGCTTCACAAACCACTGACCACCTCCAGGCGCGTATCCATTGTCTCTCGAGATAAGGAGGCCAAAGAAGCTCACATAGTATCTATTCGTCCCACTGGGGCAAAATGTCACTGGATCAACATTCTCACTAAACACTGAAGCATTCCAGAAAACGAGGCTCACAAATTCAACACAAATTTCCTTTTCTGAGTCTCGCTGGTCTGTTCTGAATCGCTGAGCGACTACTGATGCTTATCCTCCACATGAGCAGTCGTCCTCATCCCGTTTGCCTGTCTCGTTCCCAAACTTACATTGAGGCAGGTGATGCAGGCGCGTCTCAGTGACTGAGGCAGGTGAGTCTTGAGCCTGAGCCGGGCACCCAGGTTAATCCGACACTCCAGGCAAAAGGTGGTAGTAGTTTGGAACGTGTCTTCCGAACACGCGCATTTATGCAGAATTAAATGTTCTTTTTCAATCTAAGATTGATCTCACCAAATGCCTTTTGAAAATTGAAATATTCTTCTGTCGCCCTGTGTCCCTGAGCGATGGCATGATGCTTTGAATGCCATGGGGAGGTGGTTGGATTCTCTCTTGTTGCAGATGGTCTTTGCCTGGCACTTGTGTGACGTGAATGTTACTTGCCACTGGTCGGCCCAAGCCTGAATGTTGTCCGGGTCTTGTTGCATGCGGCTCTGGATTTGTTCGTTATCTGAGGCAAAAAATTGTGGATGCTGGAAATCTGGAATCCATCGAGCTGAATCACCAACTCTGTTTCTCTGTCCACAGCTGCTGCCTGACCTGCTCAGTATATCGGCTGGGACATCAGCTGAACATGGTTGGGCTGAGGACACTACCCTGATAAACTCCTGCAGTGAAGGCCTGGCAATGAGATGATTGAATTCCAACAACCACAACCATCTTCCTCAGTGCTCAGTATGATTCCAACCAGTGTAGAGCTTTCCCCCTGATTCCCAACGACTTCAATTTTACTCAGGCTCCTCGATGCCACACTCAGTCAAACACTGCCTTGATGTTAACGTCAGTCTGTCTTCCCAGGAGCAAACAGGAGTGAATCGTTCCCTTTGACCCATTCTGTACTGAACATGCTCTGCTTCTTCACAGCGTGATATAGGACTGTACACGGCCGATTAATGGAGCCCATCAAACACTCCGAGAGCAGTTTCAGCACAGCTTAGGAACAGAGTACAGTTCCTTCAAAATTCTCTCTCCATCTCTACCTCCTGCTATCTCTGGCACGAGGAGAGAGACATATTCGAGATCGGCATGGAGAGAAAAAACAACAGGAGAGGGAGAAATGTAGATGAAGTTGGGGCCAAGGTGGACACTTTTGACGATCTACAAGGAGTAGCCTCAATTTAAACATCCAGAAAGCTATTCCACTGTGGCAGACATCACACCATCATGATATTGGTTGTGGAAATTTCATGCTGGCTTATTGGTTCATTTGTAAAACTGTGATTGACAGATTCTTGCTAACCAACGGTGTCTGCGTGGGTTTCCTCCAGGTGCTCCGATTTCCTTCTACATGCCAAAGACTTGCTGGTTAATTGGCCGTTATAAATTGCCCCCAGTATAGGTAGGTGGTAGGGAAATATAGGGGCAGGTGGGGATGAGATGAGAATATGGAATTAGTGTAGGATTCGTATAAATGGGTGGTTGATTGTCGGCACAGACTCGGTGGGCCGAAGGGCCTGTTTCAGTGCTGTATCACTAAACTAAGCTTCCTCTCTCACTGTTTATCCCATTCAATATTCAAACCGCTCCTCATTGACCACAATGTCCGCGCCGTCCCCACTTTTGTGCAGACAGTTGCGATGTGTTCATTAAGAACCACGGGTAGGAAAAAGGAGGAGAGACAATTTAAAATAAAGGATAGAATTCTAAAGGAGGTGCAGGAACAGACTGATCTGGGGGATATTTGTACACACACCACTGATGGTGACATTTCAGTTTGAGTATGTGGTTTAAAGACATAAGGTGTCCTGGGCTTTATAAATGCAGACATAGAGTAGAAAAGCAAGGAGGCTCTGTCAGACCTGTGTAAAACACTGGTTTGGCCTCAACTGGAGTATTGTATGCAATTCTGCGCACCGCACTTGAGGAAGGATGTGGAGGCATTTGAGAGGGTGCAGAAAAGAATCACAAGCCTGTTTCCGGGGATGAGGGACTTCAGTTACGTGGATAGATTGGAGAAGCTGGGGTTGTTCTCTGTGTCTCTCTCTGTCCTCCTCTCTCTATCTTTCCCTCCTGCTATCTCTGACACTAAGAGGGAGACAGAGGGAGAGAGGGTTAGATATGCAGGCAGAGAGAGGGCTGTAGATAGGGACATGGTTGGAGAGAGAGAGATTATTGGGGTCGACTGAAAGGAAGAATGTGAAACATATTAATTTGATTTTATCCTTCACTGCTGCGTGTACAAACATATTCGAGATAGGTATGGAGAGAAAAAACATCAGGAGACGTAGAAATGTAGATGAAGTTGGGGCCCAGGTGGACACTTTTGAGGATCGAGAAGGAATAGCCTCCATTTTCAACATCCAGAAAGCTATTCCACTGTGGGTGCCATCACACCATCATGATATTTGTTGTGCAAATTTCATGCTGGCTTATTGGTTCATTTTTAAACCTGTGATTGATAGATTCTTGTTAACCAAAGGTATCAAGAGATAAGGGGCAAAGGCGGGATATATGGTGTAAGTTAGATTACAGGTCATCCATGATCTCACTGAATGCCAGAACAGGGCCGTGTGGTTAAAATGCATCCTCCTCTTCCAATATCCCCGGGTAAGTATCCTTCTTTCTCTCTCAGTCACCCTTTCAGTCGATGTCTCTCTATTTCTCTCTTTCTGTCTCTCTCTGTGTCCATTCCGGACAGTGTAAAGTGAGATTCACTCTGTATTCACCCCATGAGGTTCCTGCCCTCGGGGTGTGTGATGGGGCAGCATGGAGGGAAATTTACTCTGTGCCAAATCCAACATTGTGCTTGGCTTGGGAACGTTTAATGGGACAGTGTAGCTGGAGCTTTACTGTCTATCCATGGAATATAGAAGGCTCTGGGGTGAACTGATGAATGTTTTCAAGATAATCAGGGAAACTGAAAAAGTGGACAGAGAGTAACTGTTCCCACTGGCTGCGGAGTCAGGAACTTGGGGGCATAGTCTAAAAATCTAAACGCAGTCTAAAAACCATTCAGGAATGATATGAAGAAACACATCAACACACCAGGTGTGGTATCAGTTTGGAACTCTCTTCCACAAACGGCAATTGATGCTGAGACACTTGTTAATTTTTCAATCTGAGTTTGATGGAGTTTTGTTCACCAAAGGTATTGAGGGGAAAAGATAGGTACATGGAGTTAGATCACACATCAGCCATGAGCTCATTGAATGGCAGAACAGGGTTGAGGGGCCAAATGGCCTCCTCCTCTTCCTCTGTCCAACGACAAATATCCTGCTATCACAATCTGTGTCACGTCTGTATCTCCCTCCTAGTCTCTCTTTCTGTCTGTCTGTCTCTCTCCCCAATCAGAACATCTGTGGAAATCTACACACATTAGTCAGCCATTTTAAGCTGGTTCTCGGTGGTCATTATATGTTACCACAACACTGGGACATTTATTTCAGAGACCGATTCCTCTCTAATGTAAGGTCAGAGCTTAAAACGTGACACAGACACAGACATGGAGACACTGAGACACAAAGTACTAGAAAGGAGTGAATCAATCCCTGGTACCCAATAATTTTCCCTCCACTGTAATTAGGCTGGGTGGCCTGTAATTACTCAGTCGATTACTTTCTTCATTGTTAATCAACAGGACAACATGCGCAGTCCTCCAGTCCTCTGGCAGCACGACTATAACCAGAGAGGATTGGAAAATGATGGTCAGAGCTTTTGCTAGTTCCTCCCTTGCACCTCTGAACAGTCTGAGCCTGGTGAATTATCAGCTTTGAAAGATGCTAAACCCCTTAATATTTCCTCTCCCACTGTTTATCCCATTCAATATTGCAAACCCCTGCTCATTAACTACAATATCTGCTTCGTGCCCTCTTTTGTGAAGACAAGTCGCAATGTATTCAATAAGAACCATGCCCAGATCTTCCGCCTTCACAGGTAGGAAAAAGGAGAAGAGACGATCTAAAGTAAAGGATAAAATTCTAAAGGAGGTGCAGGAACTGAGAGATCTGTGGAGCATTTGTACACACATCACTGACGGTGACAGGGGAGGTTGGGAAAGTGGTTAAAAGGCATAAGGTGTCCTGGGCTTTATAAATACAGACATAGAGTACAAACGCAAGGGCGCTATGACAGACCTGTGTAAAACACTGGTTTGGCCTCAACTGGAGTACTGTATACAATTCTGGGCACCGCACTTGAGGAAGGATGTGGAGGCATTAGAGAGGGTGCAGAAAAGAATCACAAGCCTTGTTCCAGGGATGAGGGACTTCAGTTACGTGGATAGATGGGAGAAGCTGGTGTTGTTCTCTGTGTTTCTCTTTGTTTTTCTCTCCCTCCTGCTATCTCTGACACTAAGAGGGAGACAGAAGGAGAGAGGGTTAGATATGCAGGCAGAGAGAGTGCTGTAGAGAGGGACAAAGTTGTCGGGATGGAGATTGTTGAGGTGGATGAAAAGTATAATGTAAGAAATTTTAATTTGACGTAATGCTTCACTGCTGTGTGCACAAATGTATGCGAGATAGGTTTGGAGAGAAAAAACATCGCGAGAGGGAGAAATTCAGATGAAGTTGGGGCCCGGGCGGCCACGTTTGATGATCCAGAAGGAATAGCCTCCATTTTCAACATCCAGAAAGCTATTCCACTGTGGGAGCCAACACAAACTCGTGATATTGGTTATGCAAATGTCATGCTGGCTTATTGGTTAATTCTTAAATCTGTGATTGAGAGATCCTTGTTAACCAAAGGGGTTAGGAGATAAGGGGCAAAGGCAAGAGACATGGTGTAAGTTAGATCACAGATCAGCCATGATCGCATTGAATGCCGGAACAGAGTCGTGGGGTTAAATTGCATCCTCCTCTTCCAATATCCCCTGTTAAATATTCTACTGTCTCTCTCAGTCACCCTGTCAGTCGATGTCTCTCTGTTTCTCTCTTTCTGTCTCTCTCTCTGTTCAATCCGGACAGTGTAGAGTGAGATTCACTCTGCATCCACCCCATGATGTTCCTGCCCTTGGAGTGTGTGATGGGACAGCATAGAGGGAAATTTACTCTATGTCAAACGCAACATTGTGCTTAGCTTGGGAATGTTTAATGGGACAGTGTAGCTGGAGCTTTACTGTCTATTCATGGAATTTAGAAGGTTATCGATGATTCGATGAATGATTTAAAGATAATAAGGGAAACTGATAAGGTGGACAGATAGTAACTATTCCCACTGGCTGCGGAGTCAGGAACTTGGGGGTCTCTTCTAAATATCTAAACGTACTCTAAATACCATTCAGGAGTGAAATGAAGAAACACCTCAGCACACCAGGTGTGGTATCAGTTTGGAACTCTCTTCCACAAACGGCAATTGATGCTGAGACACTTGTTAATTTTTAAGTCTGAGTTTGAAAGATTTTTTTGCACCAAAGGTATTAAAGGGCAACGATAGGTACATGGAGTTAGATCACGCATCAGCCATGAAGTGATTGAATGACAGAGGAGGGTTGAGGGGCTAAATGGCCTCCTCCTCTTCCTCTCTCCAACGGCAATTATTCTGCTATCACTCTCTGTGTCGCGTCTGTGTCTGCCTCTTTGTCTATCTTTCTGTCTGTCTGCCTCTCTCACCTCCCTCTCTCAAACATATGTGGAAATCCACCAACGTTAGTCAGCCATTTTAGGTTCGTTCTCGGTATCCGTTATATGTTACCACAACACTGGGACATTTATTTCAGGGACTATCTCCTCACCAATGTAAGGGTCGTGCTTAAATGTGGCAGAGACACAGAAATGGAGACACTGAGACACACAGTATGAGAAAGGAATCAATCATAATCTTATGCCCAATAATTTTCCCTCCACTGTGATTGGGCTGGGTGGCCTGTAATTACTCAGTCTCTTACTTTCTCCCTTGTTAAACAACAGTACAACATTCGCAGTCCTCCAGTCCTCTGGCAGCACGACTGTAACCAGAGAGGATTGGAAAATGATGGTCAGGGCATCTGCTATTTCCTCCCTTGTACCTCTTAACAGTCTGAGCCTGGTCAGTTATCAGGTTTCAAAGATGCTAAATCCCTTAATATTGCCACTCTCACTTTTCAGCCCATTCAATATTTCAAACCCCTCCTCATTGATTACAATGTCTGCTTCGTCCCCTCTGTTATGAAGACATTCGCAATGTATTCATTCAGACCCATGCCCGCATCATCCGCCTCCACGGGTCGGAAAAGGAGAAGAGATGGTGGGACAGTGGTATTCCCCAGGTATTTGGATTAGGACCACTGATCTTTTTGATATATATTAATGACTTGGACTTGGGTTTACAGGGCATAACTTCAACATTGCCAAAGTGAAGAACCTCACATCTCTCCACATGATATTCCAGCTGCCACTTCCTTGCCCACTCACTTAACCTGTCAATCTCGCTTTGCAGTCTCTTTGTGCCCACCCCACAGCTTACTGTTCCACCTAACTTTATATCATCAGCCCATATAAACCTAACATGGGCAGTGTTTGAGAGAGGCATTTCTGTCCTGACATGTATTGAGATACAACTGCTTGATATTTTGTGGAGGATATTTCTGGATATTCATCAGAGTTGTTAAGATGAAAGATCTTTAATAAGAGATTTGAGAATGTCCTTCTGTGTCCTCTCCCACCCTCATATCCAGCCTTGGAAACACAAACACAGAGAAACAACCCCACACACGGACACAAAGACAGTCACATAAACACAGGCAGACTAACATGTCCAGATAAACACACACACACATGGAAATCCACAGCCAGGCACATCCATTCCCACTGACCGAGAGAGAAGGAGAGAGAGAGAGAGAGAGAGAGAAACCCACACAGAGACACAAATATTCACATTGACCAATTTAGACAGATAAACACAAACACTTCCCTCTGTGTAAATCATGTTTATACAAACATCAAAATCTCTCTGTTCTCCTTCTATTTTTCACTCTCGGGGTTTACATTTATTGTCAATCTGATTTCACAGGGACCAGGAGAATTTTGCTTTACTTTTCTTGTCTTTGGGTCAGTGGGTCAATCCCAGTGTCCGTGCAGTCTGTGACCCCTGACCCAGCACTGTGACCCAGAGAGGGGTGGGGGGAGGTGGCAACAGGGAGAGGGTCAGTCCCAAATTCTGAAAGGGACCCTGCACCATCAGAACTGCTGCTCAGGTTTAAACCTTCGAGTAGGTCAGCAGGTGTTTGAACAAGGATGGAAACAAAGTGACATTGAATCTTCCAGTATTTATTTATTCAGTGATGTTCATAAACAGCAAATTATCTGTCAAGGCCAAATTCACACAAGTAATATTATGAATTCGGATGAATAATTTAAAGGATAAACTATTGTTAATTAATTCCATTTCATTTGCTAAAAATTATCATTAAGACCTAGTTTAGTTCAGGATGTAATAATAAATCCCTTAGGAAGACAGGAGGAGGTTGTTTGGCTCCTCGAGCCCATCCTACCTCTTTGAGACATTTTCTTCCTCACCCACTCCCTTACGGTGTCTCCCTCTCCCTCTCTCTCTCTCTCTCTCTCTCTCTCTGTACCTCAGCCAGACTCTCTCCTCCTCCTTACCCGTCTCTCTCCCTCCCTCACCCTGTCTTTATCTATCTCTCTCCCACCCCATTTCTCTCTCTCTTCCTCACCCCATCTCTGTTTCTTTAATTCTCTCTCTCCCTCACCACATCTCCCTCACTCTCTCTTGCAGAAGAGCGCCATAGAATCATAGAGTACTATAACACATTCGGAGGCGATAGGGTCAGTAATCGTTAACGAGAAACTATTGTTAATTAATTCCATTTTATTTTCCCAAAATTATCATCACGACCTTGTTTATTTTAGCGTGTAATATTTATAAAGCCCTCGGGACGACAGGAGGAGGCCGATCGGCCCCTCGAGCTTGTTACATCCCTTTGGGATGTTTTAATCCTCTCCCTCTCCCTGAGTGTCTCTCTCTCTCTCTTTCGCTCAGCCCAACCCTTTCTCCCTCATCCCATCGCGCTCTCTCTCCTTCGCCTGATCTCTGTATCTCTCCCTCTCTCTCCCCTGAACCCATCTCTTTCTCTTTTTATCTCTCTCTTTCTCCCTCTCCTGAACCCATCTCTTTCGCTCTATCTCTCTCTCTCTCTCTGAAGAGCGCCATAGAATCATAGTGTACGATAACAAAGTAGGAGGCGATTCGATCCATTGAATCTGTGTTATCTCTTTTGAAGAGCAGTCCAGTTAGTCACACTCTCCCGCTCTTCCCCCATCACTTCATTTTTTTCTGTCATTCACTGTCCATATCTTGTCTTGGGAATGCAGCAGATAGCACATTCCATAGCGATGTCTGTGAAGTGTTTATGTGCACAAGTGAATTGACCATTGAATTTTTTTTTTAGAGATACAGCACTGAGACAGGCCCTTCGGCCCACCGAGTCTGTGCCGACAATCAACCACACATTTTTTATACTAATCCTACACTAATCCCATATTCCTACCACATCCCCACCAGTCCCTATATTTCCCTACCACCTACCTATACTAGGCACAATTTATAATGGCCAATTAACCTATCAACCTGCAAGTCTTTGGCATGTGGGAGGAAACCGGAACACCCAGAGGAAACCCACGCAGACACAGGGAGAACTTGCAAACTCCACACAGGCAGTACCCAGAATTCAACGCGGGTCGCTGGAGCTGTGAGGCTGCAGTGCTAACCAGTGCGCCACTGTGCCGCCCATAAAAGATCTGTACCTTGATATGCATTACTCCACCGCCGATTAATGAAAGCCAACACACCATACGCCTTCTTAACAACCCTATTAGCTTGGGTGGCAACTTTGAGCGATCTATGGACATGGACCCCAAGATCCCTCTGTTCCTCCACACTACCAAGAATCCTGTCTTTAAGCCTGTATTCCGCATTCAAATTCGACCTTCCAAAATTAATCACTTCACATTTTTCCAGGTTGAACTCCATCTGCCACTTCTCAGCCCAGCTCTGCATCCTGTCAATTTCCGGTTGCAACCTACAGCAGCCTTCCACACTATCCACAACTCCAGTAACCTTCGAGCCATCGGCAAACTTGCTAACCCAGCCTTTCACTTCCTCATCCAAGTCATTTATAAAAATCACAAAGAGCAGAGGTCCCAGAACAGTTTCTTGTGGAACACCACTGGTCACCGAGCTCCATGCTGAATACTTTCCATCTACTACCACCCTCTGATTTCTATGGGCCAGCCAATTTTGTATCCAGACAGCCAACATTCCCTGCATCTCATGCCTCCTTACTTTCTGAATGAGCCTACCATGAGGAACCTTATCAAACGCCTTGCTAAAATCCATATACACCCCATCCACTGCTCTTCCTTCATCAGCGTGCGTTGTCACATCTTCAAAGAATTCAATAAGGCTTGTGAGGCATGACCTGCCCCTCACAAAGCCATGCTGACTATCTCTAATCAAGCCATGCTTTTCCAAATGATCATAAATCCTGTCTCTCAGAATCCTCTCCAATAATTTGCCCACTACCGACGTAAGAGTGACTGGTCGATAATTACCAGGGTTATCCCTATTCCCTTTCTTGAACAAGGGAACAACATTTGCCACCCTCCAATCATCCGGTACTACTCCAATGGACAGTGAGGACGCAAAGATCATCGCCAAAGGCGCAGCAATCTCTTCCCTCACTTCCCGTAATATCCTTGGGTATATCCCGTCTGGCTCCGGGGACTTATCTGTCCTCATATAATTCACAATTTCCAGCACAACCTCCCTCTTAAGCTCAACATGTTCGAGCATATCAGTCTGTTCCACGCTGTCCTCACAAACGACCAGGTCCCTCTCAATAGTGAATACTGAAGCAAAGTATTCATTTAGGACCTCACCTACCTCCTCCGACTCCAGGCACAAGTTCCCTCCACTGTCCCTGATCGGCCCTACCCTCACTCTGGCCATCCTCTTGTTCCTCACATAAGTGTAGAACGCCTTGGGATTTTCCTTAATCCTGTCCACCAAGTCTATTTCATGTCCCCTTCCAGCTCTCCTAAGTCCATTCTTCAGTTCCTTCCTGGCTACATTGTAACCCTCTGGAGCCCTGACTGATCCTTGCTTCCTCAACCTTAAGTAAGCTTCTTTCTTCCCCTTGACTAGCTGTTCCACATCTCTTGTCATCCAAGATTCCTTCACCCTACCATCCCTTCCCTGCCTCATCGGGACAAACCAGTCCAGCAGTCGCAGCATGTGCTCCCTAAACAACCTCCACATCTCTGTCGTGCATTTCCCTGAGAACATCTGTTCCCAATTTATGCTCCCCATTTCCTGCCTAATAGCATTGTAATTCCCCTCCCGCAATTAAATATGTTCCCATCCCGTCTGCTCCTGTCCTCTCCATGACTATAGTAAAGGTCAGGGAGTTGTGATCACTATCACCAAAATGCTCTCCCACCGACAGATCTGCGACCTGGCCTGGTTCGTTGCCAATCACCAAGTCAACATAGTCTCCCCTCGAGCCGGCCTATCTACATATTGGGTCAGGAAACCTTCCTGGACACACCTGACAAAATCTGCTCCATCCAAACAATTTGCACTAAGGAGGTTCCAATCATTATTCGGGAAGTTGAAGTCACCCATCACAACAACCCTGTTACTTCTGCATTTTTCCAAAATCTGCCTCCCAATCTGTTCCACCATGTCTCTGTTGCTATTGGGGGGTCTACAGAAAACACCCAACAAAGTGACTGCTCCTTTCCTGTTTCTGACTTCCACCCATAATGACTCAGTAGACAAACCCTCCTCGACGACCTCCCTTTCTGCAGCTGTGGTACTAACCCTGATTAACAATGCCACTTCCCCACCTCTTTTACCTCCCTCCCTATTCCTTTTGAAACATCTAAACCAATGAACATCCACCATCCATTCCTGCCCCTGTGATATCCACGTCTCCGTAATGGCCACAACATCGTAGCTCCAAGTACTCATCCATGCTCTAAGTTCACCACTCTTATTCCTGACACTTCTTGCGTTAAAATAGACACACTTCAACCCATCATACTGGCTGCAACTTTGTCGTGTCAACTGTCTAACCTTCCTCACAGACTCTCTACACTCGGTATCTGCCTGTTCAACAGCTACCCTATCCACTGATCCGTGGCTCCGGTTCCCATCCCCCTGCCAAACTAGTTTAAACCCTCCCGAAGAGCTCGAGCAAACCTCCCGCCCAGGATATTGGTGCCCCTCCAGTTCAGATGCAACCCGTCCTTCTTGTGCAGGTCCCACCTTCCCCAGAAGGTATCCCAATGGTCCACGTATCTGAATCCCTCCCTCCTACACCAGTTCTGTAGCCATGTGTTCAGCTGCACTCGCTCCCTGTTTCTCGCCTCACTAGCACGTGGCACCGATAACAATCCTGAGATTACTACTCTGCTCGTCCTGCCTTTCAGCTTCCAACCTATCTCCCGATATTCGCTTTTCAAGTCCTCATCACTTTTCCTGGCTATGTCATTGGTACCGATATGTACCTCGACCTCTGGCTGCTCCCCCTCCCCCTCAAGAATCCTGTGGACTCGATCCGAGACATCCCTGACCCTGGCACCCGGTCAGCAACATACCAACTGGGAGTCTCGTTCGCGACAGCAGAATCTCCTGTCTGTTCCTCTAAACATTGAATCTCCTATCACTGTCGCTCTCCTATTCTCCCCCCTTCCCTTCTGAGCCACTGAGCCAGGCTCAGTGCCAGAGACCTGGCCACTGTGTCTTTCCTCTGGTAGGTCGCCCCCCCAACCGTATCCAAAATGGTATACGTTCATCATGGTTATGCAGTAAAATTTCAGATTCCATTCAGCTTTTCGTTTTAACAAGTAATTAAAAATGACACCTTGTTACATCAGAACGTAAGAACTAGGGGTAGGCAATTCAGCCCCTCGAGCCTGCTGTACGATCTTTGCTAATCCCATCTCGGCCTCAATTCCATTTTCCTGTCCATAACCTTTCAACCCATTACTAATTTAAAAACTGTCTGTCTCCTCCTTAGTCACTGCATCCACCGTACTCTGGGGTAGTGAATTACACCGACTCACGACCCTTTGAGAGAAGTCATTTCTCCTCATCTCTGTTTTAACTCTGCTGTCCCTTATCCTAAAACTATGACCTCTCGGTCTAAATTGCCTCACCAGAGGAAACATCCTATCTACATCTACTTTGGCAATCCCCTTAATCATTTTATATACCTCATTTAGACTTCCTCTCATTCTAATAATCTCGAGAGTGAAAAGGCCTAAAGTGTCCAAAATGTCTTCATAAGACAGGCCCCTGATCCCTGGAATCAATCGAGTGAACCTCCTCTGCTTCCAATGCAACTGCATCCCTCCTCAGGTAAGGGGACCAATACTGTAGACAATACTTCAGGTGCGGTCTCACGACTGCCTTGTACAGTTGCGGCAACACTCCGCTACTTTATACTCTATTCCTTCAGCAAGAAAAGCCAAAATTCAATTTGCAATATTACACAATATCTACCTTAAACATCAGCCAGGTCTGTATTTCCACTTATTGGCAAGGCATCATTATGGATGCGATTCATTGCTTGTTGCACGGAAGGGATGAACTAATAACCAAAATATCTTCAGCTGAATGTCATCAAAATGACTCTCCTGCACTTGAACCAAAATGGCGCATCATCCAACAATAGCGGCCTGACTCCAAATATCATTTCTCTTTTTATTATTTTCCATAGTTTGAACTGGGCACGACCATTACTGCCTCTGTACTGAGCTCAGCACTTCTTATTGCAAATAAGTTTAGTAATCAGGATAATCGGATTTTTCACAATGCTCTTGAACTGCTCTCTGAATTTGCTCTGCGTCACCCCATAAATAAAAGTATTTGTGCAGGAACTTAAATTCTGCAGCATCAACCCGACGCGAGCAAAAGTATTTAATGAGTGATAGTAGTCCAGGAGAGTTGTCCCTGCAATGTTATAATATAAGAATTCTGTAACATAGGTCAACCATAGAAGTATGAAACAGCCAGAAATTGTGAAGAGTAAAATAACCGACTTCCTTCTGCCTTCCATCTCTGGGTCGATGTGATTCTCTCCCTTGGTCTGTCCCCTTAATCCCTCACGGACACGATTGGCAACTAAAATGTGCCTGACAGTCAGAGCGTTGAGTAGCAAGATCAATGCAAATGGGAGCATTGGAGTTAAAATCGTATCAAACCAGTCAAAGGCCACCCATCCGGGTTCAGTAAAATAGCTTGGTTTTAGATCACAAAACCACGGTACATTGTCGATGATCTCCTGTGGTTTATATATAAAGTACCAAACAATGCTTTTCAAACTCAGAATAATGCACGTTGTTGCTATAACCACAGATGCTGTGTTCTTCGTGCAATATTTTCTTTTCTGCTTTTGGCAACAAATAGCAACAAAGCGATCAAAGGAGGAAGTGATGGTTAACCAGACCGAGCTGTCTCTGGATGCACGAGTCAGGACAGCAATGATACTGCACACAGGAGTGATGGACAGTAATGATCCTGGGTAAAATTCATAACTAATCCGAAACTATACGACCTCAGTGATAATCACCAATAGATCCGTCACAACCATGGCCAACAGGTAGAGAGTGATACATTTGGATAGACCGCACTTTCCTCGGGATAGTATCACGATGGCAATCAAATTAACTGCAAGAGAGCAAGAGGAAGTGCGTCAGAAATTACTGATCAATTTCGAAGTGCATTCGTCGCACGAAGATTCCTGGGAAATTCTTACTTTGGGTTGTCTTGCTTATTAAAAAACACTTACTTACATATTATCACTGACTGCACACTTTCAAAATGTAATTGTTATAGAAACATAGAAACGTAAAAAATAGGAGCCGGAGTAGGCCCTTCAGCCCTTTGAGCCTGCTCCGCTATTCATTATGATCATGGCTGATCATCCAACTCAGTAACCTGTTCCCACTGACCCCCCATATACTTTGATCCCTTTCTCCGCAAGAGTTATATTTAACTTCTTCTTGAAAACAGATGATGAATTGGCCTCGACTTCGTTCTGTGGTAGCGAATTCTACAGGCTCACCACTC
Source organism: Heterodontus francisci (assembly GCF_036365525.1). Classification (NCBI taxonomy): domain Eukaryota; kingdom Metazoa; phylum Chordata; class Chondrichthyes; order Heterodontiformes; family Heterodontidae; genus Heterodontus; species Heterodontus francisci. The sequence continues at coordinate 9,112,587 of NW_027140919.1, forward strand.
TCGAGGTGAAGAAATGTCTCCTTATCTCAGTCTTGAAAGGTTTATCCCGTGTTCTTAGACTATGACCCCTCGTTCTGGTCTCCCCCACCATCGGGAACATCCTTCTTGCGTGGACCTCTTATGTGCTGTAACCATTCTATACATATATGATTCTTTAACTATCCTCCACACTGTTGCATGTCATTTGCAAATTATATTTTGTGCTTGATACCAGGAAATCGAAAATCATTAACCGATAACTAAGACAACAGTGGTGCTAGTACAGAATCCTGTAGAACACCACGGTATACCTCCTTTCATTCTGGAAAACAATCATTCACCACAATTCTGTTTTCTCTGTCTTAGCTGATTTTCTGGTCATGCTGCGACCTCCTTATTTTTATTCCAGGCTTATATTTTGCCAAAAGGTCTTGTTTTGCAGTGCTTTATCGAACATACTTTGGAGGAACATGTACAAATCACCAGCTGCACTGTTTCCTTCCGCCCACGCTCGAGCACGTTAGTCAAACAGAATTTGCCATTGCTCAATCTGTGCAGGTTTTCCTTATGCAGTGCACACGTCGCCCAAGTGAATGTTACATTTCCCCTTGATTCTTGTTTCTAAAAGCTTCCCCACCACCCAATCTCTGCAGTTGTCAAGTTTATAACTTTTCTGTATTTTTGAGCAAGGTTGAAACATTTGCATTCCTTTAGCAACACCCCTGCATCCATGAGGGATTGTGAGATTGTGACCATCATCTCCGCAATGTCTACCCTTATTTCCCGCAGCAACCGACAATTCATCCAACCCTGATTGGTTGGCGTATGCACTTTAACTACTGGCAGCCCATGTATTGCCTTCTCTTGAACCAATTTTGTGTCATCCAATATTGAGACAGCTTCCCTACTTACCATATCCTTGGCAAAGTCACATTCCTGATGACATACTGATGCAAATCAGTTAGTACCTCAGCTATGTCTTCTGCTTTTACCAGTAGATTGTCCCAAATAAATACCACCACTTCTCTGACAAACCTGCCACTGTGAATATGCCACTAGAATATCTTTAGATTCCCTGTAAGGTTAACCACAAATCTATTCTCGAACTATCGCTTGGCCTTTTGTATTGTTCCTATCACAGTTACTTTGCGCTTTCTATATTCAGCGTAATTCTCCCTTGCATTATCGAAAGTGGCACAACATATAGCTAACCATATCTGTATATAACTGTTACATAACGTCCACCCCTTTATACTCCAGCACCTTTGATATAACGACCATCATTCCAATGTTTTGCTTTTGCCACAAAATAGGCGAAACGTGTCTTTACCTTTTCCTGGATAGTCCATATACAGACCCCTGAAGCCTGAAAAGTGGGAAATGATGAGGCATCTGTTAAAAGCTTCTTTATTCTTATTCTGCAGCTCATTACAGAGAGTGAGTATGAGATTACTGTCACAGAGAGATGATCACAAAGGGCGACAACTCATCAGGAGGAAATATCACCCCTTAACTTTATCTGATTCGCTTGAGCGAAGGCAGCAGTTCAAATGCCAATGAGCTTTTGTCTGTTGCACCATTTGTTGTGCTATTAAGCTTGGTGATAATATGTCAACAGGTTGCTGCTTCATTTGATATTGCATCTCATGCTGACCAATGAACTCATCTTGTGCTCGGCAGCACACCTGTAAGACACTGCTTTTTCAGTTTTCACCTTGCCATCTCAGATTTTCATCCGGATGCATGTGAGATAATGCATTTTGGAAGGTCTAATGCAGGTGGGAGGTATACAGTAAATGGCAGAACCCTTAGGAGTATTGACAGGCAGAGAGATCTGGGCGTCCAGGTCCACAGGTCATTGAAAGTGGCAACGCAGGCGGATAAGGTAGTCAAGAAGGCATACGGCATGCTTGCCTTCATCGGTCGGGGCATAGAGTATAAAAATTGGCAAGTCATGCTACAGCGGTACGGAACTTTAGTTAGGCCACACTTAGAATATTGTGTGCAATTCTGGTCGCCACACTACCAGAAGGACGTGGAGGCTATGGAGAGGGTACAGAGAGGTTTACTAGGATGTTGCGTGGTCTGGACGGCATTAGCTATGAGGAGAGGTTGGATAAACTCGGATTGCTTTCACTGGAACGACGGAGGTGGAGGGATGACATGATAGAGGCTAACGAAGTGATTAGCGGCATGGACAGAGTGGCTAGTCAGAAGCTTTTTCCCAGGGTGGAAGAGTCAGTTACTAGGGGACATAGGTTTAAGGTGAGAGGGGCAACGTTTAGAGGAGATGTGCGAGGTACGTTCTTTACACAGAGGGTGCTGAGTCCCTGGAACTTGCTGCTGGGGGAGGTGGTGGAAGCAGGTACGATAAGGACGTTTAAGAGGCAACTTGACAAATACATGAATCGGATGAGAATAGCGGGATACGATTCCCGGAAGTGCAGAAGGTTTTAGCTTAGGCAGGCATCAAGATCGGCGCAGGCCTGGAGGGCCGAATTGCCTGTTCCTGTGCTGTACTGTTCTTTGTTTGTTCTTTGTTTTGCCTTCCTTTCTCTCACAATCTTTTGTATTCAGAAGTCGTCTGAGCATCTCTGAACGGATTGGCCCAAAGATTAGAACACACCGGGTCTGTCCTTGCAGGTTATTATTTCAATAATTTTCTTTTTTAGTTTCTGAAGTTGTGTTGAAGATGAATACTTTGATCCTGCTTATACAACCGTTGTTGCATAAGCTGTAATATGTGCAGATGACGTTATCATTAAGAACCGTTTAGGGAACTTGTTAGAAGTATTAAGGTCTTCCTTATTTAGCCTACAGTGCCAAAATGCACCAGTCTTTTCCACACCTGTCCAACTTTCTGATCCCATCAACACTATTCATTGTACCAACTAATTTACTTCAGTCACCATACTTGGATATGCATCCCTCTATTCCTTTATCAAAACAAAATTATCAATTGTTGTGAAAAATTGGGGCTCCAGTACAACTTGCAGGGGCACATCACAGCATACCTACTTTTTTCCATCCTCTAATCCAATTCGCTATGCACTCCAGGAAATGCAAGGCGCTGAAACATGTACATATTGGACAGAACTGCAGGAGATAAATCTGTAGTAAGTAATGGACAGGATCAGTCACAGATAACTGAGTGACTTTATTCTGCAGCATGAATGCACCACCTTTAAAACTGTCAAAACTAAAATCCTGAATAGACACTAACTGGCCTATCTCCTTCCTCTGGTGCAGTTCTGCTGCTCTGTTCACATATTCCAGGTATTGTTTTGAATTATTACTGAATGGCCATATGTGTCAGTCTCATTCCTCCATCACATTTCTGCATTTGTATCTGACTGCCCTTCATTGATTCTGTGTCTTGGTGTAGGTTTCACAAATTTTCTTATTTTTTCTGTGATTTTTTTCCCCTGTCATATTAATATTTGTTTCTGTCAATGTCTCTATATAGTGCTGTTTTGTCTCTATTTTATATGTCACCATTTACTTTGCTCATTCTGTGTCTCAATACTGCTTAATGCCTTCTCTCTGGCGTTGGCTTACTTGCCTCTTTTATCAATTTGTCTTAATTTAGCTAGTGCTTCTCATTTTTGTTGTTTACATCTGTATTTTTGTCTGAACACCCGTCTATCACCCATGCTGTGTCATGTGTTTGCCTCTGACAATCTGTGTGTCAGTGAGCATATCTTTCTCTTTTCTCCCTTTATGTTGTCCATTTATTTATTTATTATCCTGTTTCTCCTGCCTGTTTGTCCCTTATTCGATTTCTCTCTTTCTCCATATATTCCTATCTTTATGTCTTTGTATCTTTATCGGTCCTGATTTTACATTCTGTTTATCTCTATTTCTGTCTCCATGTTTCGCCATCTCTCTCTCCCTCTCCCTTTCCTTTTTTCTGGTGGTCGCATCTTCCTGTTCGAGTCCTTTTCTCTCCTGCTTCTCTTTTTTCTCATTTTTCTCCATTCATGTTTCGGCAAAGATCACTGAAGGCAGCAGAACAGTGCGATGAGGTGGTCAGGAACGCATATGGGATGCTTGTCTTTATTAGCTGAGGCATAGAATATGAGAGCAGGGAGGTGATGATGGAGCTGTATGCAACGCTAGCTAGGCCATAGCTGGAGTACTGTGTACAGTTCTGGGCACAACACTATGGGAAGGATGTGATTGCACTGGAGAGGGTGCAAAGGAGATTCAACTGTATGCTGCCTTGGGCTGGAGCATTTCAGCTATCAAGAGAGATTGAAAAGGCTAGCATTGTTACCTGAGAACAGAAGAGGATGGAGGAAGGGATTGAGATTTTCAAAATTATGAGGGCCATACGTTCGATAAGAAGAGACGTTTTCCCTCAGCAGAGGAGTCAATAACCAGAGGACACAGCTTTAAGGTAAGGAGAAGGAGGTCTATAGGGGATTTGACGGGAAGAAAATCACCCAGAGGGTGCTTGGAATCTGGAATACACTGCCTGAAGTGGTGGTAGAGGAAGGAACCCTCACAACATTTAAGAAGTATTTAGATGAGCACTTGAAACGCCATAGCATACAAAGCTACGGGTCAAGTGCTGGAAAATGGGATTAGAATAGTTAGGTGCTTGATGGCCGGCACATGCACGATGGGCCAAAGGGCCTGATTCTGCGCTGTATAACTCTATGACTCCATGTATGTCTTTCCCTTTGCCTGTTCTGACAGTACATTTATCCCGTTGTGTCTGTCTCTCATTTTCCACCCACAATTTTTCCATTCCTCTTCCTGATTTTAGTTCGTCTTCTCCACGACTTCCTTTATATAAGAAGTTGATCAAACTGAGACAATCATTTTAATTCAAACATTATCTCTGAAATAAATAAAGAATGATCAACAATATTTCGAAACATTAAAACACTCTCTTTAATTTAGGAAATACGAGAGGCAAAGGAACAATATGCAAATAGACTGGCAGCTAACAGAAACGGGAACGCATCAGCCTCCCATCGGCATATAAATGGTAAACGTGTATTTTGGGAACAAAGCGAAGAAATACTCATGGACCCAAAGAGCACAGTGATGTATTAAATTAGTTCCATGAACGTTCTACACAGAGAACTGAGATCATCCAAAAGTCATAATCAAAGAGGAGGTAGCTGAGCCACTGGATGGGCTAAAAATTGATAAAGTGTATGTAGTAGAAAAGGCTTAAAATTTCTAAGTCAGAAGGGCCGAATGGGATACATCAGAGGATAATGAGGGAAGTAAGTGCAGAAACTGCAGAGACATTGACCCGAAGTTTCCAATCCACCTCCGATGTTGGGTTGGCGCCATAGAACTGGAGAGCTGCAAATGTTACACCCTTGTTCAAAAAAGCGTGTAAGAATGTCCGAAATAACTACAGACAAGTCCATTTAATCTCAGTGATAGGACCATTTTTAGAAATTATACTCCAAAACAAAATTAACAGTTACTTGGATAAGAGCAGATTGATTAAGCAAACCCGGCAGAAATTTCGAAAAGGCAAATCGTGTTTAAATAACTTGATTGCGTTATTTAGGTGGGGTTACAGAGAGTGTTCATGAGGGTAATGTGGATGATGTAGTGTACATGGAATTCCAAAGGGAATTTGATAAAGTGCCACACAATAGGCTTGCCCTTAACCTGAAGCCTATGGAATATCAGGGGAATTGGCAACCATCAATACGAAGTTAAGTAAAAACAAAATAATGTGGATGCTGGTACGCTGAGATAAAAACAGCAAGTAATGGAAATTAGAATTAGAATTAGAACATTACAGCGCAGTACAGGCCCTTCGGCCCTCGATGTTGCGCCGACCTGTGAAACCATCTGACCTACGCTATTCCATTTTCATCCATATGTCTATCCAATGACCACTTAAATGCCCTTAAATTTGGCGAGTCTACTACTGTTGCAGGCAGGGCGTTCCACGACCCAATACTCTCTGAGTAAAGAAACTACCTCTGACATCTGTCCTATATCTATCAACCCTCAACTTGAAGCTATGTCCCCTCGTGTTTGCCATCACCATCCGAGGAAAATGACTCTCACTATCCACCCTAGCCAACCCTCCGATTATCTTATATGTCTCGATTAAGTCACCTCTCTTCCTCCTTCTCTCCAACGAAAACAACCTCAAGCCCCTCAGCCTTTCCTCGTAAGACCTTCCCTCCATACCAGGCAACATCCTAGTAGATCTGCTCTGCACCCTTTCCATAGCTTCCACATCCTTCCTATAATGCGGTGACCAGAACTGCACTCACTACTCCAGTTGCGGTCTCACCAGAGTTTTGTACAGCTGCAGCATGACCTCGTGGCTCCGAAACTCGATCACCCGACTAATAAAAGCTAACACACCATATGCCTTCTTAACAGCCCTATTAACCTGGGAAGCAACCTTCAGGGATTTCTGCACCTGGACACCAAGATCTCTCTGTTCATCTACACTACCAAGAATCTTCCCATTAGCCCAGTACTCTGCATTCCTGTTACTCCTTCCAAAGTGAATCACCTCGCACTTTTCCGCATTAAACTCCATTTTCCATCTCTCAGCCCAGCTCTGCAGCCTATCTATGACCCTCTGTACCCTATAACATCCTTCGGCACTATCCACAACTCCCCCGACCTTAGTGTCATCCGCAAATTTACTAACCCACCCTTCTACACCCTCTTCCAGGTCATTTATAAAAATGACAAACAGCAGTGGCCCCAAATCACATCCTTGCGGTACACCACTAGTAACTAAACTCCAGGATGAACATTTACCATCAACCACCACCCTCTGTCTTCTTTCAGCTAGCCAATTTATTATCCAAAGCTCTAAATCACCTTCAAACCCATACTTCCATATTTTCTGCAATAGCCTACCATGGGGAACCTTATCAAACGCCTTACTGAAATCCATATACACCACATCCACTGCTTTACCCTCATCCACCTGTTTGGTCACCTTCTCGAAAAACTCAAAAAGGTTTGTGAGGCACGACCTACCCTTCACAAAACAGTGCTGTCTATCGCTAATGAAATTATTCTTTTCAAGATGATTATAAATCCTGTCTCTTATAACCTTTTCCAACATTTTACCCACAACCGAAGTAAGGCTCACAGGCCTATAATTACCAGGGCTGTCTCTACTCCCCTTCTAGAGCAAGGGGACAACATTTGCTATCCTCCAGTCTTCCGGCACTATTCCTGTCGACAATGACGACATAAAGATCAAGGACAAAGGCTCTGCAATCTCCTCCCTAGCTTCCCAGAGAATCCTAGGATAAATCCCATCTGGCCCAGGGGACTTATCTATTTTCACACTTTCCAAAATTGATAACACCTCCTCCTTGTGAACCTCAATCCCATCTAGCCTAGTAGCCTGAATCTCAGTATTCTCCTCGACAATATTTTCTTTCTCCACTGTAAATACTGACGCAAAATATTCATTTAACGCTTCCCCTACGTCCTCTGGTTCCACACACAACTTCCCACTACTATCCTTTGAAGGCCCGAATCTAACTGCAGTCATTCTTTTATTCCTGATATACCTATAGAAAGCCTTAGGATTTTCCCTGATCCTATCCGCCAATGACTTCTCGTGTCCTCTCCTGGCTCGTCTTAGCTCTCCCTTTAGATCCTTCCTGGCTAGCTTGTAACTCTCACGAGCCCTAACTGAGCCTTCACGTCTCATCCGAACATAAGCTTTCTTCTTACTCTTGACAAGCGCTTCAACTTCTTTAGTAAACCACGGCTCCCTCGCTCGACAACTCCCTCCCTGCCTCACAGGTACATACTTATCAAGGACACGCAGTAGCTGCTCCTTGAATAAGCTCCACATTTCGATTGTTCCCATCCCCTGCAGTTTCCTTCCCCATCCTACGCATCCTAAATCTTGCCTAATCGCATCATAATTTCCTTTCCCCCAGCTATAATTCTTGCCCTGCGGTATATACCTGTCCCTGCCCATCGCTAAGGTAAACCTAACCGAATTGTGGTCACTATCACCAAAGTGCTCACCTACATCTAAATCTAACACCTGGCCGGGTTCATTACCCAGTACCAAATCTAATGTGGCATCGCCCCTGGTTGGCCTGTCTACATACAGTGTCAGAAAACCCTCTTGCACACACTGGACAAAAACTGACCCATCTAAAGTACTCGAACTGTAGTATTTCCAGTCGACATTTGGAAAGTTAAAGTCCCCCATAACAACTACCCTGTTACTCTCGCCCCTGTCGAGAATCATCTTCGCTATCCTTTCCTCTGCATCTCTGGAACTCTTCGGAGGTCTATAAAAGACTCCCAACAGTGTGACCTCACCTCTCCTGTTTCTAACCTCGGCCCATACTACCTCAGTAGACGAGTCCTCAAATGTCCTTTCTGTCGCTGTAATACTCTCCTTGATTAACAATGCCACACCCCCCCCCCCTCTTTTACCATCTTCTCTGTTCTTACTGAAACATCTAAATTCCGGAACCTGCAACATCCATGCCTGCCCCTGCTCTACCCATCTCTCCGAAATGGCCACTGCATCGAGATCCCAGGTACCAACCCATGCTGCAAGTTCACCCACCTTATTCCGGATGCTCCTGGCGTTGAAGTAGACACACTTTAAACCAAGTTCTTGCTTGCCAGTGCCCTCTTGCGTCCTTGTAACCTTATCCCTGACCTCACTACTCTCAACATCCTGTGCACTGGCACTACAATTTCGGTTCCCATTCCCCTGCTGAATTAGTTTAAACCCCCCCGAAGAGCACGAGCAAATCTCCCCCCCCCCCAGGATATTGGTACCCCTCTGGTACAGGTGAAGACCATCCTGTTTGTAGAGGTCCCACCTACCCCAGAAAGAGACCCAATTATCCAGGAAACCAAAACCCTCCCTCCTGCACCATCCCTGCAGCCACGTGTTCAACTCCTCTCTTTCCCTGTTCCTCGCTTCGCTATCACGTGGCACGGGCAACAACCCAGAGATAACAACTCTGTTTGTTCTCGCTCTCAGCTTCCACCCTAGCTCCCTGAATTTCTGTCTTAAATCCCCATCTCTGTTCCTACCTATGTCGTTGGTGCCTATGTGGACCACGACTTGGGGCTGCTCCCCCTCCCCCTTAAGGATCCCAAAAACAAAATCCGAGACTTCACGAACCCTAGCACCTGGGAGGCAACATACCAAACATGAGTCTCTCTCGTTCCCACAGAACCTTCTATCTGTTCCCCTAACTATGGAGTCCCCATTGACCAATGCACTGCTCCTCTTCCCCCTTCCCTTCTGAGCAACAGGGACAGACTCTGTGCCAGATACCTGTAACCCATTGCTTACCCCTGGTAAGTCGTCCCCCGCAACAGTATCCAAAATAGTTATCATGTCTGGCAGAATCTGCGGTGTTAACATTTCAAGTCTGTGACATCAGCAGAACTGATGAAAGGTCACAGATCTGAAATATTAACTCTGCTTCTCTCTCCACAGATGCTGCCAGACCTGTTAGGTATGTTCAGCTATTTCTGTTGCTCCGAGGTTGGCTTAAACGCAGTATTTAGAGGGCAGTTGTGAATGGTTCTTTTTCAGACTGCAGGAAGCACAGAGTTTCGACAGGTGTCGCAAAAAGGATCACCATTTTTCTTTATGTATATTGATGTTAACGTTAGTCTACAGGGCACAACTTCAAAAGTTGTATATGACGCAACACTTAGAAGTATTTTGAACTGTGAAGAGGATTGTGATAGACTTCAGAATGACAAACACAGGCTGGTAGATGATCAGACAGATGTCACACGAAATTGAATGAAGTGAAGGGTGACATGATACATTTTGGTTGGAAAAACGCAATTATGCAATATAAAATTAAGGGAAAAATCTAAACAAAGTAGAGGAGGAGGTTGGTGAAGTTATTAAAATGACTTATGGGATCCTGAGCTTTATAAGTGAGGAATAAAATATAAAAGGAAGGCACACTGATAGGAAACAACCGGGGTATTGTGTGCATGGCACACTTTCAGAAGGATGTAAGATCTGAGCGAGGGTGTAGCACGGAGTTACGAGAATAGTTCCAGGGGTGAGGTGAGGACTCTCAGTTACATGGATAGTTTGCAGATGCTAGGATTGTTCTCCTTAGGGAGGAGAACGTTGAGAGGAGATTTGATCGAGCTGTTCAAAGTCATGAAGTATCTGGACAGAGTACATAGAGATAAATTTCTGCCTTTGGTCGAATGCATACGGACTTGGAAAAAACGCGGATGGCAAGAGAAGTAACGGCGACAAGAGGTAAAAGTTATTTCGGTTAACGCAGCGAGTGGTTAGGATCTAGAATACACTGTCTGAGCGTATAGCGGAGACACATTGAATCGGTGCTTTCGAAAGGAAATTTGATAAGCACTAGAAGAGAAAAGATGCAAGGCTGCGAGGAAAGAACAAGGGGAGTGGACTAGCTGAGTTGTTCTTGCAGGGAGCCAGCACGAACACGACTAGCTAAATGGCCTCTTTCTGTGATGAAACCATTGGATGATTCCATAATTGCAGTTGGCACAGTTCAAAATTATGTGACATAACATCAATCATTTTGTTTTACAATGGCATCGAGTAACAATCAGCGAATTTACCCTCACTTAAGCAGGGAAACAAATGTAAAAGAGACAGCAGCAAACTCATCTCACCATCCAGAATGGAATAATTTGCCCTAACTGGGATAACACATCAATACATCGAACTCCAGTTAAGGTGAACTATATTATTGAGGAGTTAGGTCATTGTGCTGCCTATCTCTGACAATGAGACTTTGAACTGCCTCATTACCAATTACTGAAAACACATTCGTGAATAAATATTTCTGAAAGGCTTATCCCTGATATACCAATCGTAGCTGCTAGGTCGGTTACCCAGTTCCACTACATTCAGTACAGACAGTGGTCGATTTACATTTGCAGAAAAGGGTATGCAATGATCTTTAAAGATATAATTCAGCAATTACAAACAATACTGCAAGTTAAGAGGGTTAAGTTAGTAAACTAGTCAAACGACAGAACAGAGCAGGCAGTTGATCAAAAAATGCAGCCATCGAAACATTGCCAAGTGCACGGTTAACATTGATTTACATAATCAACAGATGAGATGAAAGCTCACCAGGTACTCCAACTGCCGCGAGAGTTGGGTAGTAAATGTGTTCTATCGGAAGTATGGTAGAAGATCCCAAGTTACGAGAAGCAGTTTGTTATGGAAATGGCAGCTCTGGCAGGCACACTCAGCTTCTGTTTTCATTTGAGCCCTGATTTATACAGGGAATAATTCTCCACTGGCATAGTTATCCCCCTGATAATTGTAATTATTTACAGTCACTTGAACGTGATATTACACCAGCAGCTTTGACTCCAGTGCAAATAATATGCAGAATTAAACTCAAACTTCTCCAAGTCTCGAATGTAGGTGGTAATTACAGAATAAGGGGGCACACAGTTAAAACTGAGAGCGGAGCAATTTCTTCTCTCAAAGGGTGGTGAATCTCTGGAATTCTCCACCTCAGAGCGTTGTGTAGTCCAGGTCACTAACTGTAGTGAAGGATGAGATAGATGGATTTTTTAAATCTATGGGAGTCGAAGGTTATGCGGAGCAGGCCTGAAAGAGGAGTTGAGGCCTGGGACAGATCTGTCAAGATCTTATTGAATGGCGGGGCAGGGTCGAGGGGCTGAATAGCCTGCTCCTGCTCCTACTTCTTGTGTTCTTGTATCGGGTATTATATTAATCAGGTCTCTTGCAGGAATAATGCTACACACTTTAAAACTACAACACTGATCGAATAATAATGAAAAGCTACATTTGTAGCTTTCATTTAATTTAATGTGTTGGATTTTGCCCAATCATTTACAACTCTCATCAATTGTTTCGCAATTTAATTGAATCCAAAGACACAGGCAGACCCATTTCACACAATCTCTGGAATTTCCCATTCAAAATATGAATTTTCAGCCTCTGACACGACGCTTTTTAAATTACACTGTCAGAATTGCAGTCATGAAATTACTCCAATTAATATTAGGGGACGGACACTGGAAGGACCTCATTGACATTCCTGTATCTGTTATTTTACTGAAGATGCTTGTTTCTGTTTATTCTGGAGTGTTTAATGGCGCCAGTAAAATTGTAACTGTGTCAGCTCTTCACTTCATTCCTTAGTTCACCTATAGCTAGTCATAAAACGGCCACGTTCCACCAAACTAAACTGATCCGAACACTCATGTCCATGTCGAACCCTCACCAAACCCACTTCTCTATCAACCTCGCTCTCAGTCAGTCTCATTAATTCTCAGTCCACTCGATCATATTACATTTGAAAATTCATCCCTGAATTTAAGCCCTTACTGGCCTCACTCCTCACAATCTCCACCCTCTCCTCTTAATCTGCAGGAAACTCATACCTCTGACAGTGGCGTCCAACAGTGCCACTGCACTATTATGGTTGCTGTTACTCCGCTCTCATCGGCGGCAGGGCGTCTGCTGATGGCTTTTCTTCCCATCCCAGCATAGTTAGGTCTGGGGTACCACTCCTCTTACTCACCTATATGTTGCCCTTTAGTGACATCATCTAAAGACATGATGTCAATTTGCACATGTGTGCTGGCAACATAAATTTCCTCCATTGAATCATCTCTTTCGAACGTTCTGTGCCTCTGCTGTCAGACTTCAACAATCTGTTTTGTGTGCGGTATAATGTCCAACAATGAAACTTTGTGAAGGCTGAAATCTTCGCCTTGGATCCGCTATTAACGCCAGAATATTATCACCGATTCCATCCCCCTTTCTGGCTGATACCTCAAGTGAAATAAGACTTGATGTCACCATTGCAACCTATTCGTCCCAGATCTAAACGTTTGACCTGCTATCCTCTCCATCACAAAATACGTCAACTTCCACCCCCATAACATCGCTGGCCTCTTCCACTGAAGCCCTCAATCATGAAATTTTCAGCCGACGTCTCTTGCCTTTTCCTGCAAACATCAATACTTCATTCCGATAACACTAGCCTCTTGGTGGAAATTCCCTTGTACTTTTCCATGTCTACCTCCCTGATCAGAGTCCTAGCAATCGATTCTGTTCCCCTTCTCCCATCGGCAACGTTACTTCTGATGACCTCATAACCGAATACAACCTAGTTCTCTCTTCTTGTTCCTGCACGTGCTTTCCAATAGACCTTGCATCTGCAGATATCTTGTCAGCTTCTACATGCACGCTGAGGCAGTACATTTCTCCAGAGCCACCACCAACCCGTCCGCCCTATTCTCGATGTGCTATCAGAGCACTTAGCCAACATCCTCATACGGATGTTCTAAACAAACATAGACAAGGCTGAGCACATCATCGTTAGTCCCAGACAGGTACTATGCTTTCTTGTCACCAATTCCAATCCACATCATGTCTGTTGTCACAGAGTGATGCTCAAAGTTATTTGATCCAACGTTGTGTTTCATATCCAAAAGACACTTAACAACAAAGGCCAACTACTTTCTCTTTCTCTTTCGTAGCATCGCTGCCCTCACACTTGTCTCATCCCATCAGATATTGAAAATCTCACACACACCATTGTTTTATCAGATTTGACGACAACAAGCTGACTTCCCATTCTCTGCAGTCCATGCACTTGTTGATCTAAACTCTGCTGGCCATGGTCTATTCAATTTTGGTCCCTCTCGCCAATCACTCTAGATCGTTGCTCATTGAGATAGAATAAATTACGAGCAAAAAGTACAGCTTAATTTTCTTCCTTGTGTTTCAAACCCTAATTTCTGTAAACTGCACTAGATCTATAAACCATCCCTTGAACTCGCCCTGAGGTGGGCGGTAAATTATACTGCAGAACCACAACAGCAATATTCTCTGTGTTACTACCTGAGCAACGAGCAATGTTTTGTAGGGTAAATAAGGTCACAGAATTAATTGTGTGTTTGAGTGATTGGTGTGGCAGAGATGGGTTTTGAATCATGGGGCATTGTCACCAGTAATGGGGAACGTGGGAGTTGCACTGTTGGGATGGTCTTCAGCTGAACCGTGCCGGCACAAGTGTCCAGGTGAGTTATTAAACTAGGGTGTTAGAGAGGAGTTTAAAGTAAATAGTAGCAGAGAGGGAAAAGCTGAGGGACGACGTGATAACTTAAAGAGAGAAAAAAGACAGGAGAGCAATATAGCAACATGGATAATGATATTCAGATTGTGGCAAAAAGGGATTGAACATACAAACGTAAGAGTGCACCAACAGATATAGCTGACCATCAAGCACCTTTCTATTCTAATCCCATTTTCCAGCACTTGTCCCATCGTCTTGTATGCCATGGCGTTTCAAGTGCTAATTCTTCAATGCTGCGAGGGTTCCTGCCTCTCGCTCCCCTTCAGGCAGTGTCTTCCAGATTCCAACCACACTCTGGGTGATTTTTTTCCCCTCAAATCTCCTCTAAACCTTGTGCCCCATACCTTTAATACATGCTCATTGGTTATTGATACCTCCGCAAAGGGGGAAAAACGTTTCTTTGTATATCCCCTTGTCTTATTATCCCTCCCAAAATGCATCACCTCACACTTCTCAGGATTAAAGTACATTTGCAACTACTCTGCCCAATATACCCGCCTATCTATATCGTCATGTAATCAAAGGCTTTCCTCTCATTTATGCCTCCAGTTTTGGCCTCACTCACTGGAAGAAATAGGTTTAGTCTATCTACCCTATCTGATCAATTAAAATCTTCGATTACCTTATTCAACGGGCTACAACCACATTTTCCGCAAACTCTCATCATCGTTAACCCTGTTATCCCGATATCATTCTGTTGAATCTCCACTAAACATGCTCAAACACCACCATACTCTTTCTCAATTGTGGTGACTGAAATTGAATGCAGTACTTGAGAACGGTGTCTAAAAAATATCTCTGGACAACTGCAGCATCACTTCCTCTTATTCCAGCTCTCGTGAGATTAAAGTAATCATTTTGGAAAAAAAAATTGATACATGACCACTATATTTTGTGAAATCTGGAATTGGATCTGTCCATCGCTATGTTCATTCAGCGTTCCCAGATTCTTGCTGTTTCGAAAATACTCTGATCTATCTTTCTTAGGATGATCTCATACTTGTCAACATTGAACTCTTTATGGCACCGTTTTGACTGCTCACTTAACCTATCAAAGTTCATTGGCAACGTTTTGTTTGCAGAGTTAGTATTTCCTATCGTGCCTTATCTAATGTCGTCAGAAAACTTAGATATATCACTCTCGATTCCTTAATCTAAGTCCTCTGTCCATCTAGTGAAAAGCTGTAATATTATTCTGACAATGGAAGTACAGACCCTTTACACCTACTGTCTGTCTCCTACCTCCTAACCCATTAGATTGTCTCCAATTTCTGGCGCTCATATATTTGTTAAGAGTCTCTTATGTGAAATCCTGTAGAATATGTTCTTCAAATCCACTAAATAACATCCTTAGGCAGGCACTTATTACAACGTCATTTACTGTTGTTATCATACACCTCCTTTAAACAATCAATAGGTTAATCAGACATGAAGTACCTTTTACAATAGCATACTCCAAAATTCTGCACCAAATCTCTTCCATCTTCCATCTAACCCTGTGCAACAAACCCATATTTTCGCCGAGCTTATCGTTACTTCTTCGAATATCTTCTTCTTTGACTGGTTGCTTATTTCAGAATAATTTGTGAAAACACGGGAAAATGCTGCTCTATTTTTAAATGTGCTATATAAATGCAAGATTTCTTTCATAGATATTGTAGTATTGTCATACAATGTTCAGCCCAACATTGACGCTTATGCCTTAGGTAAATAAGCACTTTTGCTGAAAACCTCCCTGGTCTCCTCCATGTCGCCATCTACCTCTCATTTTCTTTGTTGATTTTCTAAGGAAAACAAATATTTGACTAAACTTTCAGACGTTTCTGACACTTCCTTGATATTTCTTCATGTCTCTATTACAGGTAAGTGAGTCTGTCAATGCAATTTGTTTGTTGACATTCCTGCCAGATTGCCCATTAGTTGTCCACTGTATGAACAGTACCCATATTTCAAAAGGAACTGATGTTCTTGACAAATCTCATAGATTTATTTGAGGGCCTAACAGGTATGGTAGATTGAGGAAATGTTTCTGGAGTGAAAGTATTTAACGCTTTGGTTTCCAGCTCACTCTAGTCAACTCTTTCCTTTGATATATAAGAAATGTACGTTCGATCTCACCACGTTTCCAACTTTCTGAAAGTCCTAGCTTGATCACAGTGGGCTCGGTGGAGATCTACAGAGTGAGTCAAATTCATTTTCAACATTGAATCTTCTCAATAAAAGAGTTTTCTGCGTTTTTTTGATTGAGCATCCACTATTAGCTGGTGCTGTTGGATGCATTTTCTGTACGGTATGGGCTTTTTAACGTGATACTATATGATTACATAAAATAGTCGAGTGGGGCTCTTGACCTTGACTTACCTGGGACACTGCAGCATCAGGCGGTGGACCTGGGAGGAATCAAACCCGACTGGTGATAAAGCTAAGTATCCTGTATGCCTTTTTAAAAGCCAACACAATTTGTCCAGCGACCATCAAAGATTTGTGTACACACACACACAGTTTCTTTTTAGAACATTACAGCGCAGTACAGGCCCTTCGGCCCTCGATGTTGCGCCGACCTGTGAAACCATCTGACCTACACTATTCCATTTTCATCCATGTGTCTATCCAATGTTCTCTGATCTCCTCTACCATCTTTTAAATAGTGAAGTTCAGTTACCATTTACTCCCCTTATTATCCCTCCCAAAATAATCACTTCCCACTTTTATGTGTTAAATTTCATTCTCAATCCGTATTTTCATTCCACCATCAGACTGCCTATATCCTCCTACTGTCCTCTACACTGGCTGCTATATTTATGAATTTCTTGTCAACTGAAAAAGTTGAAATTATATGTTTCTTTACTTATAAGTCTATGTCATTTATATATCTATCTATATATCAGTAACAATACTGAATCTAATAGCGACCCCAAGAAACAGCACTGTATACTTCCTCTTCCGCAATATGAACAATGACTATTCAGCACTTCTCTCTGCTTTCTGTCCCTGAGTCAATTTCATATCCACACTATAGCTGTCACATTAATCAATGTTTTCAATTTCTTGTAACAAGTCTAAGCAATGAAATCACAGGTCTTTTGAAATTTCATACACGTAACATGGAACACACTATCCTCAACACTTACATTATGTCATCAACGAACTTGATCAAGATTATCAAACATGATTTGCCATTAACCATGCTATCCATGATGCTTGGCATATATTAATCCATGTTTTCCCAACATATAAATATTTTTGTGCTGGCTTAGGGCCTCGAGAAGATTTCCAACCATCGACATCAGACTGACTGGTCAATAGTTCTCTCCTTTTTTCAGCATGGTGTCACATTTACAAGCCTCCAGTCCCCTGGTACCATTCCCAAATCCAAGGAGAATTGGAGGAGTAAAAACAAGAAATGCTGGAAATACTCAGCAGGTCTGACAGCATCTGTGGACAGAGAAGCAGAGTTAACATTTCAGGTCAGTGACCCTTCGGCAGAACTGGCAAATATTAGAAATGTGAAAGGTTGTAAGCAAGTAAAGCGGAGGTGGGTCAAGAGATAACAAACAAGAAGGTATTGATAGGATCACAGAATAGCTGACCAGAAGACCATGGAGCAAAGGCAAACAATATGTTAATGGTGTGTTGAAAGATCAAGCATTAGTTCAGATCGGGTGTTAATGGACTGAAATTGAACAGCCACAAGTACAAACATGAAAAAGACAGTGGGTAAGCAAACTGAACAAACTAAGATGAAATAAAATTTAAAAAATTAGAAAATCTAAAAATTAAAGGAAAATGGGGGGGGCCCATCATCCTCTGAAATTAATGAACTATTGGTTTGGAGGAGTCTTATCAAGGCCTCTGCTATTTCCACCATTCCTTCCCTCAGCAACCCACATACATCTCGTCCAGACTGGGTAAATGGTTACTTTACTTTGGTGCAAAAAGGGGTTAAATGAAATTGTTTGTTCAGTGACTGTAATTAATGTCAGTTTCCATGGACCCTAATTGTGTCACTGGAGAGTTCCCCTCTTCAATTAATAAGCATCTCCTTTCAATGTCTTATCCCACAGTCAGTGGGAACATCACCCCGGCACTAACAGGGATCAGCAGTTCCAGTAAGAGGGAGAGCATGGATCAGAGTCTGAGAACAATGGATTAGAATATTACAACAATGGGTCAGAATCTGAGAATAATAGATTGGAATGTTACAACAATGGATCCGAATGTGAGAACAATAGATTGGAATGTTACAACATTGGGCAGCAGGGGTTTCTCCTATTGGTTTGGCCGAATTACTGGAGATTACGTTTGGCTAACATTAGATCTCCGGATCGTTTATGCACTGAAGATGATTCAAGTGGTTTACTATCCAATGCTCGCTATTGCTGTAGTCCCTGGTAAGTCTCTGTATCCAGTAATTAGATATATAAACCATATTTCCCAAATTTAGTGTTCTTTTCATTTAAATCTTGGGAAGACCAAGACCATTGTCTTTAGTCCCTGTAACGAAGTCATTCCCTATCTACTGTCTGCATCCTTCTCACTGGCAAATATGTGAGGCTGAACCAGATTGTTTGCAACCTCTGTCATGCAGTTGGCACTGAGGTGAGTTCATCTCCATCTTCTCTCCATCACCAACCATTCGTACTACCACCTTTCCAATATCACCCGTCTCCAACTCTACCTCAGCCCATCTGGTGCATGAACCCTCATCCATGCCTTTGTTAAATCCGCACTTGACCAATTCAATTCTATCCTGGCTACCCTCCCGGTTACAAACCATGATAAACCACTGCTCATCCGGAGCTCTGCTGCCCATATCCTAATTCACACAAAATCTCGGTTACCCATCACCCCTGCACTCAATGATCTATTTGGCTCCCGGTCTTGCTGTACTTTAATTTTAATATTCTCACCCTTGTCTTTGAATCACTCCTTGGTTACGCCACTCCATTGGTCCCTATCTCCTTACCATTTCCCATATTCCAGCAAATCTTATGCCTTTGAGTAGATTTTTCCCCAATTTCCTTTAGCAAGTGAGTTTCTTTCCCTCTCTATCTCCCTTAGCTGTGATTTTCACTCTACGGCTCCACTGGTGCCAACGCTATGGAAACCTGGGTCTATGAAATGATGTGAATACTGCGATTGTAAAGTTAGTGGAGGTGCTTGGATTGTTTTCTGGACGTTGTGTCCTAAGTTGCTGCCAACATTCAGGGAGGACAGAGGATCTGGTGACCCAACACTGGACAAGGTAAGGGGCTATAGTTACAGTGTCTCTGGGTATCGAACATGACTAACAAGTGCAGCAGAGGCTGCAGATATGGGAAGCTCTGTAAAGAGGGAGGAGGAGGGGGGCTGTGCCCTACCCACACGCGCTGGGTTTTCCAAGAGCACCTTTCCTACCTACACCTAGCCCAGGCGCAGTGTGTGAGGTGACTCAGATTCAATAAGGAGTTGATCACAGCGCTGTGTCACCTCGTGCAACACGAACTGGAGCCTCACACCAGGGTAAGGACGGAGCTGTCAGCTGCCTTTAAGGCCACAGTTTCATTGACTTTCTATATATCTGGATCATTCCAGGTAGGAGCAGTTGGCATACCCATCAGAGAGTCAGAGAGTCAATTACAGCACAGATGAAGGCCATTCCACCCATTGAGTTATTGCCAGTTTTTCGCTGAGATAAGCATCCAGTCCCATTCCCAATTTCAAACCCCGTAGTCCTGCAAGCCCATTTGTATCACCTGCCCATCCAAATTCCTTCTGAAATCATTGATCGTCTGCAGCGAGTTCCAGGGCATTACCCCCTGTTGAATATTTGTTTTTTTTACTCATATTCCCTCTGCATCTGAAGCCTCAATCTGTGTTTCTGGTCCTTGTACCATTAGGTAATAAGGACATGGTTCCTTGAACAACTTCTCGATGCCTGTCATAATCTTGTCCTTTTTTTAAAAATCCCCACAATCTTTTTTGTTCAAAAGAGAATAAACACCGTTTTTCTAAGTTAGCTTTGCAACAAATGCTCCCATCACTGGAGGCATTCTGGTAAACCTCCTCTGTGCCCTCTCAATGCCCCTCACATCCTTCCTAAAATGACGAGAACTGAATACAATACTAGTTGGAGGACTAACCAGAGTTTTATAAATGCTCAGCATAACTTCCCTGCTTTTGTTTTAATGCTTCTTTTTATGAAGCGTAAGATCCCATTTGCTTTACTAATCAATCTCTCATTATGTCCTTCCACTTCAAAGATCGATGCACATGCACCGCTAGATCCTTCTATTCCTGCACACCTTTTACAATTGTGCCGTTAT
The DNA here is from genome assembly GCF_036365525.1 of Heterodontus francisci. NCBI lineage: Eukaryota > Metazoa > Chordata > Chondrichthyes > Heterodontiformes > Heterodontidae > Heterodontus > Heterodontus francisci. Next base: position 9,132,961 of record NW_027140919.1, read on the forward strand.
GTATGTATTGCCTCTTACTATTCCTTCCACCAAAATTTATCATTTCACTCCTGTCAGCATTAAATTCGATCTGACACCAATACGCCCATTCTGATAGCCTAATGGTTCATATCATCTTCACTTGTTTGCCACACCTCCAAGTCTGGTATCATCGGCAAATCTTGAGATTCGATTCTGAATTCCAATATCCCCGTCATTTATATATGGCAAAAAAGCTGTCATTCCAGCACTGACCCTTAGGGGACATCACTGTCTACAGCCGTGCTGTCAGCAAAACATCCATTTACTACACCTCGGTGTTTTCTGTGCTTATTCCAATGTTTATCCAGTTGAATACTGTCTCTCCTATTCCAATCAGCCTCAATCTCACAGTTGACTGTTTACTGATGTACCCGCTAGGTGACAGAGCCATCTATGCCCGGTGAGGTGAATTATCCCGGCCAGTCCCTCAGCAGGGAGAACCAGGATGAGAGGCACTGGCTTTACCAGGATAATGGGATTGCTGATGGTGTAGGAGACTCTGAGGGGTCCCCATATCAACAGGGAGAAGTACAGGAACTGAAAGAACTCTTACTCCATGAATGTACAGATGGTGTGTGAGCATTCCGATTACATCATGTTGGTGAATGTCCACTATCCTGGCAGCAGCTATGATATGTTCATTTTGAAGCAATCGGTGGTCCCCACCATCTTCACGATTCTGTTGAGAATCAGAATGTGACTCCACAGAAACAATGGCCTCCTTCTCTACACATAGCTCATGATTTTCCACATCCTAAACCACCTGCCACTGCCAACTAAACACACCACCGAGAACATGTGACAAAGCACGTTGATGAAGGAAGAGCAGTGGATGGTGTGTATATGGATTTTAGCAAGGCGTTTGATAAGGTTTCCCATGGTAGGCTCATTCAGAAAGTAAGGAGGCATGGGATTCAGGGAAAGTTGGCTGTCTGGATACAAAATTGGCTGGCCGATAGAAGTCAAAGGGTGGTAGTAGATAGAAAGTATTCAGCATGGAGCTCGGTGACCAGTGGTGTTCCACAAGGATCTGTTCTGGGACCTCTGCTCTTTGTGATTTTTAGAAATAACTTGGATGAGGAAGTGGAAGGCTCGGTTAGCACGTTTTCCGATGACATGAAGGTTGCTGGACTTGTGGATAGTGTAGAAGGCTGTTGTAGGTTGCAACGGGACATTGACAAGATGCAGAGCTGGGCTGAGAAGTGGCAGATGGAGTTCAACCTGGAGAAGTGTGAAGTGATTCATTTTGGAAGGTCGAATTTGAATGCGGAATACAGGCTTAAGGACAGGATTCTTGGTAGAGTGGAGGAACAGAGGGATCTTGGGGTCCATGTCCATAGATCGCTCAAAGTTGCCACCCAAGTTGATAGGGTTGTTAAGAAGGCGTATGGTGTGTTGGCTTTCATTAACAGGGTGATTGAGTTTAAGAGCCGCAAGGTTATGCTGCATGTCTATAAGGCCCTGGTTCGACCACACTTGGAATATTGTGTTCAGTTCTGGTCGCCTCATTAGAGGAAGGATGTGGAAGCTTTAGAGAGGGTGCAGAGGAAATTTACCAGGATGCTGCCTGGACTGGAGGGCATGTCCTACGAAGAAAGACTGAGGGAGCTAGGGCTTTTCTCATTGGAGCGAAGAAGGATGAGAGGTGACTTGATAGACGGGTACAAGATGATGAGAGGCATAGATAGAGTGGGTAGTCAGAGACTTTTTCCCAGGGTGGAAAGGACTCTCACCAGGGGGCATAATTTTAAGGTGATTGGAGGAATGTTTCGGGGAGATGTCAGAGGTAGGTTCTTTACACAGAGAGTGGTGGGTGCGTGGAATGCGCTGCCAGCGCTTGTAGTAGAAGCAGATACATTCGGAGCATTTAAGCGACTCTTGGATAGGTACATGGATGATAGTAGAATGAAGGGTAGGTAGTTGGTTTGATCTTAGAGTAGGTTAAAGGTTCGGCACGACATCGTGGGCTGAAGGGCGTGTACTGTGCTGTACTGTTCTATTATTATAACATCGTGGAACAGACCATCAGTGTGAGCAAGCAATGCTTCCGATGTCTGAACCGCTCAGGGGGAGCCCTCCAGTACACACGAGAGCAGGTGTCCAAGTTCATGGCGTTCTGCTGCACCCTTCATATCATCACCATCATGAGGACACAAGCATGGACACCAGGAATCCGGAGGCCATCTCAGGAGGAGGAGGAGGCATGGAGGATATTTCCTGCATGTCTTCGACCCAGTCAGGCTGTCAGAGAATGTCTGATAAGATACCGGTTCCACAGGACAACTTCCCTCTCCCACCGTGGACCCCCCTTTCTCCAGCATTACACTCATCTGAGACACCCCATCACAGCGTCCTCTTGGACACCATCCTGCAGGAAAACCAACCAACAAAAATCCATTTAATTAGCTTATTTATCCAACAACACATACATTATAGCAACAAAATTGAACTATTTACCCTTATGTATTCCCTTCGTGCCTATCTTGTGGCTTCCCTTGACTTGCCTTGTGCTCCAACACAGTGCTTCCCCAGTGGCTGCAGCATGGCTGGTAGAAGGCTCCTGACTGTCACTGGGAGAGACTGCTGGTGGTCTTGCAGGACGCCTGCAAATAGCTCTGGCCTTGAAGGCTCGGATTCGGACTGCACAACCTCGACATAGACAATAGCAGCCTGAACTAGCTGATTAGCAATAACAAAGACACTGGTGGAGTGGCAGTGAAGGAAGAACAAATGTTGACTTCCTGAGAGAGGACAGCAGCTTCGTGCTCCACGGAGCCACTGCCACTCCTATGGGCGTCACCTCAGCAATCCTCGTAATTTACTGGATCACAGATTGCTGGACTGCTGTGAGAGCCTGCCAACCACTTTGAGTACTGAAATCCACTGCCATGAAATCCGCAGTCTGATCCTGCATGGATCTCCGGACCTCAGTCTGAGCTTGCACTGCATCACTGAGACGTTGGGTATCTGCAGTGGAAGCTGATACAATGGTCACCAGACACTGTATCACGGCTGGGTCCGCTCGTGCTGTCATGGAGTCAGTAACCGCTTCCACAGGGGAAAGAATGGGCTTCAAGCTCTGTGCAATGTCCTGTGTCATGTTGGAGCCAGACTCCTCCATGTTCCTTGACAGTGACAGCAGACAACGTATATCAATGTGCGTACACATCAGCATTCTCTTGTCTGCTGCTCCAGTAATGTTCTCATCTGAGTCCTGTGTAACATAACTCGTGTGTGACCACATCCCTCTGGTGAGCTGGAACATGATTTATCATTGCCCCGCCAGCTTGGGTGCAGCCCACTCGTGTTTCGCAACTGCAGGATTTTTTAAATTATTATTCATTCATGGGATGTGGGCATCGCTGACTCGGCCAGCATTTATTGGCCACCGCTAATTGCCATTGAGAAGGTGGTGGTGAGTTGCCTTCTTGAACCGCTGCAGTCCATGTGGGGTAGGTGCACCCAAAGTGATATTAGGAAGGGAGTTCCAGGATTTTGACCCAGAAGACAGTGAAGGAACGGCGATATAGTTCCAAGTCAGGATGATGTTTGACTTGGAGGGGAACTTGCCGGTGGTGTTTTCCTATGCATTTGCTGCCCTTGTTCTTCTAGTTGGTAGAGGTCGCGGGTTTGGAAGGTGCTGTCTGAGGAGCCTTGGTGCGTTTCTGCAGAGCATCTAGTAGATGATACACACTGCTGATACTGTGTGTCGGTGGTGGACGGAGTGAATGTTTGTGGATGGGATGTCAATCAAATGGGCTGCATTCTCCTGGATGGTGTCGAGTTTCTTGAGTGTTGTTGGAGCTACACTGATCCAGGCAAGTGGAACGTATTCCATCACACTCCTGACTTGTGGTTGTGGATAGTGGACAGGCTTTGGGGAGTCAGGAGGTGAGTTTTCCGCAGGAGGATTCCTAGCCTCTGACATGCTCTTGCATCCATGGTATTTATACGGCCTCTCTAGTCTAGTTTCTGGTCAATGGTAGCCCCTAGGATGTTGACAGTGGGGGAATCAGTGATGGTAATGCCATTGAATGTCAAGAGGAGATGGTTAGATTTTCTCTTGTTGAAGATGATCATTGCCTGGCACTTGTGTGACGGGAATGTTGCTTGCCACTTATGAGCCCAAGCCTGGATATTGTCCAAGTCTTGCGGCATTTCTACACGGACTGCTTCAGTATCTGAGGAGTCATGAATGGTGCTGAACATTGTGCAATCATCAGTGAACATCCCCACTTCTGACGTTATGATTGAAGAAAGGTCATTGATGAAGCAGCTGAAGATGGTTGGGCCTAGGACACTACCCTGAGGAACTCCTGCAGTGATGTCCTGGAGCTCAGATGATTGACCTCCAACAACCACAACCATCTTCCTTTGCGCTCGGTATGACTCCAACCAGCGAAGGATTTTCCCCCTGATCCCCATCGACCTCAGTTTTGCCAGGGGAGCTTGATGTTGATTGGCCAGCAGCAAGGATGAGGAATCCTGCTATCGGGATAGATTGGAGAAGATGGGGTTGTTCTCCTTGGAGGAGAAAAAAGTGAAGAGGAGATTTCATAGAAGTGCTCAACATTACGACGGGTCAGAACAGGGCACATCGGGTAAAATAAGACATTCCCATTGTCTGACGGATCAAGACCAGAGGACAATTGTTTACCCAGTGTTACAAGAGTTTATTTTTGTTGCAATATGGGAATTTTGTGTGTTTTTGTAAGCTGCGGAAAGGGATTTTCTCTGATCGGTGAATTATGACACTTGCGCCCAGATATTACCCTCAGAAAACGGGAGCCCCAACTGAAATGTCAGTAGCAAAACCACCTCTGCCTGGCCTGGGTATCCGGATGTCATTTTACGGTCTCCAGGTCTTTAATTAGTCTGAGGCGGGTCTTCCATCACATTGAGGCAAGCGGTCCTGCCTAATGGAGCTGCTGCCCAATCATCAGGTCGACAGCTGTCTGACCCAGCAGCGCAACTGGAAGCGGTGGCCACTGCTGGTACTGCAACCCAGCTGAAGACGAACGATGTCAGGGAGCCCCGGAAATCGGTAAGAATTTGGGGTCTCGCCAGGAAAAACCCGGCTAGGCATGTGTGGTCGATTGTGGGGACGCATGTTGGGTGTTCGGGGTGTTTGGGATATCGGGACTGTCCCCCAGCTGGCGCAGGGTGACTGATCATGAAGGCCCCCCTCCCAGGCCGTCAGAAGACAACCTACATTTAACAAGAAGCTTTTCTCCGGCCTGAGCCACTCGGAAGCAAAGAATAAATTTCCCCAAGCGGCGGTCTGTGGACCACTTAAGTACCATGATTGGCTTATGACGGGCGGGCCCTTAATCACCACCGTTGCCCTGCGTAAATTGGGATGGTCTTTCCAAACCTGCACTACATTTTCCGCCACTCCCCACCCCAGCCCACCCCCCAGCCCTTCCCCCGCCACACCATCCCGCTCTTTGGGGATAGTGCGGAGGCATATAATTCTGGCCTTGGTGTTTGAAGAGTGTAGACTGCAAGACTTGTTTCTAATCAACGAGGAAGATTAATGACTGTCTTGTGACTTGACTGTTGAATGTTTTCAGTTTTATTTGGGGATTGATAGGGACCAGTGAACTCTACGAGGAGCAAGCTTTGACGTCTTTGCTTTGCCCTGCGTGGAACGAAAGAGAGAGACCCAGAAACGTGTTACTGTTCTCTCTGCAAAGGAAGACTTTGTCTCTCTTAGAAATAACTTCTACATTTAAGGTGTAGTTTTCACATGCCTGAAGAGAGGGCAAGACATAGAAAAGGAGGGCTTGGCTACACTCAATGGAGGAAGGCTGCTTTGCAGAGTAAGCTTGTGTTCCGGTGTGGCAGATTACTATTGCTCCAGTCTCAAGAATTCCTTCCTCAAGAGTGACACTTCAGTGAGAATGTGAAATGGCACAAGCTCAAAGTGGTAGTATTGACTCAAGGTTAAATTCTGGTCAGGAAAAAGCTGAATCCAGCCCAGGACCCAACTAAACGCTATTTGAATTTATGAAAGCTCTCCTAAGATTGAGGAAAGGAACGTAGAGGTAATTTTCATTACTTTTGAAAAATATCCCAACAACAAAAATGGGCAAAGGAAAGCTGGACACTGCTAACGCAAGGCAGTTTGAGGTCCTAGATCATGGCACTTATGCCATGCTTCCTGAAGAGGCTTCTGCAGATTATGAGGTGGAAAAAAGTCTATCCCGCTGTGCATGACGTAGTCATTGAAGCTCACAATCACACGTTTTGGAACCTCCAGAGATTGGCTTGGTAGGACTGAAGTCGAATTTGAGAGGGTAAAACAAATTAACTTTGATGGTTGGATACGTGCAGCAAAGCTGGAAACCACGTTTGAGAATCATAAAGAACTGATTCAATTGAAACAGTTTAAAAAATCAATCCCTCTTGCAGTAAGAACTCATGTAGTGAACCTGAACGTTTCCAAGGGCAGACAAGCAGCGGAAATTACTGATGATTTTGTGCTTCTGCACAAGCCAAAACGCTCTGTCCATCACTTCCACAAACCGAAGAAAGATATAAGGTAGGAGTGTGAAATTAAGGCAAATAGCCGAGAACAAGAATGAATAGCTGGAAACGCCCCATGATTCCGTTCTTTGGCCAGGAAGGATGGTGCTGAGGATAGACGGAAGCCTGAAAGCCTAGATTTTATCATTGCTGAACTTCAGTCCGCTGAGGAGGATCTGTGCCCATGGCAAACTGGACTCCACCATGGAGGATCAGTGCCTGTGTAGAACCCAAATCCACCGAGGTGGTTCTGTGAATATTTCAAACTCGAATCTGCCAAAAGTGACCAGCGCCCAAGCAAAATCAAATCCACCAAGGAGGATCAGAGCCCACGTCGAACTCGACTCGTCTGAGGAGGATCAATCACTCTGGGGAACTCGACTAGGCCGAGGAGGATCAGTGCCCAAGTGAAACCCGAATCTGCCATGGAAGGTCAGTGCATATATCAGTCTCGAATATGCCAAGTATGATCAGTGCCCATGTTGAACTCAATTCGCTGAAGCGGATCAGAGTTCTCATCAAATTCAACTCAGCAAAGGAGGTTCAGTGCCCGTGGTAAACTAGAATCTGCGAGGAGGATCAATACCTGTGTCGATCAAGAATCCACCAAGGTGGATAAGTGTCCGTGTCGATCTCGAATCAATTGAGGAGGATTAGTGACCGTACCAAACTCGACTCTATCGAGGATGATCAGTGTCTGTGTTCTACCCGAACTTATCAAGAGTGTTCAGTGACCATTTCGAACTCCAAAAGCGTGCATTTTGCAAGCTCAGTATTGAGTTTCGAGTTTGGTGAGTGACGAGTTCGGTGAAGGGGGAGGAGGATGTGTTCCATTTCTCCACTTTTTTCCACTTTATTCATCCTCCAGTATTTCGGTTCTTGCCTCAGTGCAGTGGAAGGAACCTTTTGGAGAGTACCGGGTAAGCTATTCGACTTCTACTAACTAGTCCATAAAGTTAGGGTATGGCAGGGCAGCTCTGCCTGTGGCATGTGGGAAGTCATGGATGCGCCATGTGTCCCAGACAAACACATCTGCAGGAAGTGTCCCCACCAGCAGCAGCTTGAGCTCTGGGTTTTGGAACTCCAGCATTGGCTGGAGTCACTGTTGTGCAGCTGTGAGATGGCGGATTAGAACATAGAACATAGAACATTACAGTGCAGTACAGGCCCTTCGGCCCTCGATGTTGCACCGACCTGCGAAACCATCTGACCTACACTATTCCATTTTCATCCATATGTTTATCCAATGACCACTTAAATGCCCGTAAAGTTGGCGAACCTACTACTGTTGCAGGCAGGGCGTTCCACGCCCCTACTACACTCTGAGTAAAGAAACTACCTCTGACATCTGTCCTATATCTATCACCCCTCAACTTAAAGCTATGTCCCCTCGTGTTTGCCATCACCATCCGAGGAAAAAGACTCTCACTATCCACCCTATCTCACCCTCTGATTATCTTATATGTCTCTATTAAGTCACCTCTCCTCCTCCTTCTCTCCAACGAAAACAACCTCAAGTCCCTCAGCCTTTCCTCGTAAGACCTTCCCTCCATACCAGGCAACAACCTAGTAAATCTCCTCTGCACCCTTTCCAAAGCTTCCACATCCTTCCTATAATGCGGTGACCAGAACTGCACGCAATACTCCAGGTGCGGCTGCACCAGAGTTTTGTACAGCTGCAGCATGACCTCGTGGCTCCGAAACTCGATCACACTATTAATAAAAGGTAACACACCATATGCCTTCTTAACAGACTTATTAACCTGGGTGCTGACTTTCAGGGATTTATGTACCTGGACACCAAGATCTCTCTGCTTATCCACACTGCCAAGAATCTTCCCATTAGCCCATAACTCTGCATTCATGTTACTCCTGCCAGAGTGAATCACCTCACACTTTTCCGCATTAAACTCCATTTGCCATCGCTCAGCCCAGCTCTGCAGCCTATCTATGTCCCTCTGTAACCTATAACATCCTTCGGCACTATCCACAACTCCACCGACCTTCGTGTCATCCGCAAATTTACTAACCCACCCTTCTACACCCTCATCCAGGTCATTTATAAAAATGACAAACAGCAGTGGCCCCAAAACAGATCCTTGCGGTCCACCATTAGTAACTAAAATCCAGGATGAACATTTGCCATCAACCACCACCCTCTGTCTTCTTTCAGCTAGCCAATTTCTGATCCAAAGCACTAAATCACCTTCAATCCCATACTTCCGTATTTTCTGCAATAGCCTACCGTGGGAAACCTTATCAAACGCCTTACAGAAATCCATATCCACCACATCTATGGCTTTACCCTCATCCACCTGTTTGGTCTCCTTCTCAAAAAACTCAATAAGGTTTGTGAGGCACGACCTACCCTTCACAAAACCGTGCTGACTATCGCTAATGAACTTATTCTTTTCAAGATGATTATAAATCCTATCTCTTATAACCTTTTCCAACATTTGACCCACAACCGAAGTAAGGCTCACAGGTCTATAATTACCAGGGCTGTCTCTACTCCCCTTCTTGAACAAGGGGACAACATTTGCTATCCTCCAGTCTTCCGGCACTATTCCTGTCGACAATGACGACATAAAGATCAAGGACAAAGGCTCTGCAATCTCCTCCCTGGCTTCCCAGAGAATCCTAGGATAAATCCCATCTGGCCCTGGGGACATATCTGTTTTCACATTTTCCAAAATCGTTAACACCTCCTCCTTGTGAACCTCAATCCCATCTAGCCTAGTAGTCTGTATTTCAGTATTCTCCTCGACAACATATTCTTTCTCTACTGTAAATACTGACGAAACATATTCATTTAACGCTTCCCCTATCTCCTCTGATTCCACACACAACTTCCCACTGCTATCCTTGATTGGCCCTAATCTAACTCTAGTCATTCTTTTATTCCTAATATACCTATAGAAAGCCTTAGGATTTTCCTTGATCCTATCCGCCAATGAATTCTCGTGTCATCTCCTCGCTCTTCTTAGCTCTCCCTTTAGATCCTTCCTGGCTAGTTTGTAACTCTCAAGCGCCCTAACTGAGCCTTCACGCCTCATACTAACATAAGCTTTCTTCTTACTCTTGACAAGCGCTTCAACTTCTTTAGTAAACCACGGCTCCCTCGCTCGACAACTTCCTCCCTGCCTGACAGGTACATACTTATCAAGGACACGCAGTATCTGCTCCTTGAATAAGCTCCACATTTCGATTGTGCCCATCCCCTTCAGCTTCCTTCCCCATCCTACGCATCCTAAATCTTGCCTAATCGCATCATAATTTCCTTTCCCCCAGCTATAATTCTTGCCCTGCGGTATATACCTGTCCCTGCCCATCGCTAAGGTAAACCTAACCGAATTGTGGTCACTATCACCAAAGTGCTCACCTACATCTAAATCTAACACCTGGCCGGGTTTATTACCCAGTACCAAATCCAATGTGGCATCGCCCCTGGTTGGCCTGTCTACATACTGTGTCAGAAAACCCTCCTGCACACACTGGACAAAAACTGACCCATCTAAAGTATTCGAACTATAGTATTTCCAGTCAATATTTGGAAAGTTAAAGTCCCCCACAACCACTACCCTGTTACTCTCGCTCCTGTCGAGAATCATCTTCGCTATCCTTTCCTCTACATCTCTGGAACTATTCAGAGGTCTATAGAAAACTGCCAACAGGGTGACCTCTCCTCTCCCGTTTCTAACCACGGCCCGTACTACCTCAGTAGACGAATCCTCAAACGTCCTTTCTGCCACCGTAATACTCTCCTTGATTACATGGATAGCACGTTTAAGTAGGCCGCCACACCGCGGGTTGAGAGCATGCAGGCGGAGAGGGAATGTATGACCGCCAAGCTGTCTAAGAGAACCAGGCAGGTAGTGCAGGAGTCGCCTGATATGATCTCACTCACAAATCGGTTCTGCATTTTGGATACTGGTGAAGGTGATGGTTCCTCAGATGAACGCAGTCAGCCGGATTTGTGACATCACTGGAGGCTCAGCTGCACTGCAGGGGATGAAAAGGATTGGAAGAGCCATTGTGAAAGGGTATTCGTTAGTTAGGGAAACAGACTGGCGTTTCTGCAGCAATAAACTTGAATCCAGGATGGCGTGTTGCCTCCCTGGTGACAGGGTCAAAGATGTCACGGAGCAGCTGCAGGCCATTCTTCTGCGGGAGGGTGAACAGCCAGAGGTCGCAGTACACATTGATACCAAAGGCAGAGGGAAGAAAGGCGATGAGGTCCGGAAAGCAGATTTTAGGGAGCTAGGAAGGAGATTAAAAAAGCAGGACCTCAAAAGCGATAATCTGAGGATCACTCCCAGTCCCAGGTTTAGACTGCCTGTAGAAAAGGACAATGAGCAGGGTAAGAATAATTAACTGGGGTAGGAATGGAGCTGGGATGAATAAACTGGAGTCAAAAACTGACAGGAAAGCCAATAGATGAACAATGGGCTACCTTCAAGGAAGAGATCTTTTGGGCCCACTAAAGGAATGTACCCTCAAAGGGGACAAGTAGGCCAACCAAACCCAGAACTCCTTGGATGACTAAACAGGCACATACTAAAATAAAGAAGAAAAAGTATGCTTATGACAAATTCCCGTTAGAAAATATTATTGAGAACCAGGCTGAATATAGACAGTCCAGAGGGGAAGTGAAAAAGTAAATAAAAGAAGCAAAGAGAGAACATAAAAAGAGACTGGCAGCTAGCATTACGTGAAATTCCAAAGTCTTCTGTCGCCATATAAACAACAAAAGGGTGGGAAAAGGAGGAGTGGTGTCGATTCGAGACCAGAAAGGGTTTTACACATGGAAGAGAGGGCATAGATGAGATATTCATCATTCTTCGTCAGGGAAGCAGATGCTACCAAGAAATGACGAAAAAGGAGGTAAGTCAGACAGTAAAGTGGTTTAAAATTAATAAAGAGGATGTATTATTTCGGCTGTCTGTACTTAAAGTGGACAAAGCTCCAGGACTAGATAAGATGCATCCAAGGATATGAGGAAAGTGAGGGTGGCAATCGCAGAGGCACTGGTTCTTGGTCCTCCTTAGATTCGAGGGTGGTGCCAGAGGACCTGAGAACTGAAAACCCTTGTTCAAAAAAGGATGTGAAGGCAAACACAGCAACTACAGGACAGTCAGGTTAACTTTGGTGGTCGGAAAACCTCCAGAAAAAAATAAACCTGGACAAAATCAATAGTGGCATGGACAATTGTGAGTTAATTAAGGAAACCCATCAAGGAATTCTTAAGGAAAAATCACGTTTAACTGACTTGCAGGAGTTTTCTTGAGATGAAAGCAGAGACGGTTGATGAGTGTAATGCTGTTGATATGGTATGCATGGACTTTTCAAAGGCAATTGTTACAGTGCCACACAACATACTTGTGAGCAAACTTGCAGTGCATGGAATAAAAGGGGCGATAGGAACATGGATACAATATTGTCTGAGTGACAGGAAACAAAGTTTTGTGGTTGATGGATGTTTTGTGGGCTGGAGTACGGTCTGTAGTGGAGTTCGGTCTGTCGACGAGTTCCCCAGGGAGCCGTCTTGGGAGCCTTGTTTTTATGACATATTTTAATGGCCGAGATCTTGGTGTACAGGGCACAGTTTCAACGATTGCAGAGGATGGTAAACTTGGAAGCATTATGAACTGTGAGGAGGACAATGTAGCAATTCAAAAGGACATAGACAAGCCGGTGGAATTGGCAGACAGGGGGCAGATGAAGTTCAATGCAGAATAAAAATGAAGTGAATCATCTTGGTAAGAAGAACATGGAGAGGCAATATCAAATAAAAAGTACAATTACAAGTGGGTGCAGGAGCAGAAGGACCTAAGTGTATATGTGCTTAAGTCATTGGAGGAGGCAGGACAGGTCGAGAGATTGGTGAATAAACCATACGGTCTCCTGGGCCTAATTAATAGAGGCATAGAGTGCCGGAGCAAGGAAGTTATGCTTAACTTGAAGAAGATACGAGTTGAGCCTCAGCTCAGTATTGCTTCCAGTTAACGATGCTACGTTTGAGGAACGACGTGAGGGCATTGGAAAGAGTGCAGTAAAGATTCGCTAGAATGGTTCCAGGGGTGAAGAACTTCAGTTATGAAGATAGATTGGAGAATTTATGACTGTCTTCCTTGAAGAGGTGAAGGCTGAGAAGTCATTTGATCGAATTATTCAAAATCATGAAGAGTCCGAACAGAGGTGATAGAGAGAGACAATGTTCCCACTCATGAAATGATCAAGAACGGGAGGGCACAGATTAAAGTATTTGGTAAGAGAAGCAAAAGTGACACAGGGAATTATGTTTTCACGCAACCAGTGTTTAAGGTCTGAAATGTGCTGCCTGAGAGTATGGTGGAGACATGTTTAATTGAAATATTCAAAAGGGAAATAGACAGTTATGCGAAAAGGAGGGCAGTACAAGGTTATATGGGGAAGGCAAGGAAATAGAACTGAGAGAATTGCTCATTAGGGAAGCAAGTGTGGGCACGATGGTACGAATGACCTCCTTCTGCATTGTAACGAGTCTGTGATTCTGCAGTGGCCACAAGGTGGGACATTTATGATCAGAAGTTGTGCGGAAAACTCATGTGACTTCTTGAGGTACAGAAAGCTAATGCTGAGGAAGGGGCGCAGACGTGTTGGGGAAAGGTATAACATATCCAACAGAGAGCACACTGAACGCTGAAGTGTGAGTTATGGTATTGGCTATGTACCTTTGCACCAAGTGCACCTAAGTGTGACGTCATATCTGGGATGGTAACCATTGGAGTTGCCCATAGCTTGCCTGTAGATGGCATTAACCTACTCTTGGGGAATGATTTCGCCAGAGCAAAATTATCAGTTTCTCCCGTAATCACAGAGAAACCACGTGAAGTTAAAGAAACAGAACAGATGCAGGAACAAGTTCTGGGAATATGTCCTGTGAGTGTAGTAACCCGAGCAATGGATAAACAGTTTCCATTGTTGGAGGCAAAATTGGCACCACAAATGGATAGCTGAGAAACTGAAACTTTCCTTGGGAATTTATATAACCCAAATGATATGTGTAACAAATCTTCCATAATCGCAACACCGCAAGCATATCCAGAGTTAAACAAAATAGCAGTCGGCTTTGACAGAAGCTGATGTAAAAAGGGTTCCAGAATGCTGTTATGTGGAAGACGGTGCTCAGAGGAAGACATAGAGACGGCCTCAGAGCAGAAAATGGTGGCAGACCTTCCGTTATTTCTTCCCCTGTTTCTTTTACAACCTAGGGTTCATTTCATCCAGCCCTGGTGGCTTATCCACTTCAAGATGCTAATTAAATTTGTACCTCCTCTCTCCCTATGTTTATCACATTCAATACTTCACAACCCTCTTCCGTAACTACAACATCTGTATCAACCCCCTCTTTTGTGAAGACAAACAAAATGTATCAGTTAAGAACCCTATTAATATCTTCAGTTCCTATGCATAGGTTACCTTTTGGTCTTTTATGGCCCCTACCCTTTCCTTAGTTATCCCTCTACTCTTAATCTATGTATAAATCAGCTTTGCTCCCTGACTGATCACGGCTACCCGACTTAACTTAACTGAGGTCCGGGTTTCCAGCGATGGTCCTGCTCCCAGGACTGGTGAACTGCTAGTAGTTGCCACTCCTCCGTGGCTTGCTCCAGCTGCCCTGTCACACAGACCTGTGATCTGAGGCTCCACGATAGGCATGGTCGGACGTGTGGTATTGTACTGGCAGTGCTCCCACTGCATTACAGGCCAACGTGGCAGTGCCACATGTATCTTGGCTATGAGGGTCCAGCGATGGTCCTGGTCCCAGTCCAGCTGTCGTTCCGACAGTAACCCCATTCCCTGACTGATCCCTACTATCCCATCACATTCATCTGGGGTCCGAACTCAAGTGAAGGTCTTGATCCAGTATCAAGAAGTGGTCTCTGGTCCCTGACTGGCAATGAAACCCGTAACACATAGATGTAATCTGGGGCTCTAGAAAAACACCTCGTTGCAGGTCTGGTGTAGTATCGGCAGTGGGTCCCACTCTCTGACTGGTTCCTGTGATACCCCTGCACTCATCTGGTGTCTGGGACTCGAGCGATGGTCCAAGTTCCAGGACCACAAATAATCTAGCTGCAGGCCCCACAAGCTGGCCGGCCTACTGTCTCCAAACCACTTACCTGGGTTCCTGGTTCTCCAGCAGTGGGCGTGAGCTCGGGCCTGGTGCAGAATAAGCAATGCCTCCTGTTACCTGTCAGGTTCTGCGACCACGGGACACTTATATGGGCTCTGGGCTTCCAGCAATGGTCCTGGTCTCAGAACTAGTGTAGTATTGGCACTGGTTCCCACTCTCTTCAACTGGCTTCACTGTCTTCATCACACTTACCTTAGGTCCAGTGTCTCCAGTCATGGTCCTGGTCCCAGGCCTGGTGTATTAATGGCAGTGGCCTCTCTCCCTGACTGGCTCCAGTGTCCTCACTACACTTACCTGGGATCCGGTACTCCACCCATGGTCTTGGTCCCCGGCATGGCACAGTATCAGCAGTGGCCCCACTCCCTGACTGGCCCTGGTGCCCTCGCTACACTTTCCAAGGGTCTAGGGCTTCAGCGATGGTCCTGCATCCAGACCTGGTGTAATACTGGCAGTTCCACTGCTCCTACTGGCGTTGCCAATACTACAGAGCTGCTGCTCCTTAGATTGTTCAGCAGATTTGGCAGGCCGGATCCAAATCCTGAAAGGGATGTGGACCAAGGCGCCGGGGAGTTAATCGCCAGAGCGCCGCTGAATTGCGCCGAGTGAGGACTTTGAACTGCCAAGACTGGGATCCCCTCATATTTTTGGCCTGCCGTGAGGAATACCGCTGCTTTCACTAAATTATGCTCCCCATTTGAGTAAGAAATCCCTGCCACTGGTCCGATAATTCCCCTGTTTCCAGTGAATTTTGTGATGATTGAGATTATTTGTGCATTGATTTTTCACTGGACTCATTTCCAGTGAAATAATTGAATTCCGTGCTGCCTGTCACAGGTGAGGGAATCTCTCAGTCAGTCCAACATTTAACTTTCTCTGCATGAACGAAGTGCTGCAGATGCTGCAAATGTGAAATAGAAACAGAAAATGCTGGAAATATTCAGCCGGTCTGGCAGCATCTGTGGAGACAGAATCAGAGTGAATGATTCAGTTCGGTGACCCTTCGTAAAAACTGGGAGGGATTAGAGATGGGACAGTTTTTGAACCAAACAGGGAAAGGAGGGAGGGGGAGGATTATGATCAACATTGAATTTAATAATTTCCGTGTCATTCTTTTGTTATTTAATCTCTCCTGCCTTCCACCGGATCACAGACCTTCCAATTTGCTCTTTCAGGTCCAATTATTTCAATAAATCACTGGATACCGGAATACATTTGTAAATATCAGTATGTCTTCATTCAAACTGGTAACTTTGCTCCCAGCCTGATGTGCAATCTCTTCGCTTACTTCCCTTCCTCACAGTTAACTTGCTGACGATTGGGATCCTGTCTAAGGGAAAGTGTGGTCTCTCCAAAAGTGTCTCTCGCTACCTGGTGGCCATGTCAGCGGCGGATCTGCTGGTCATTATCCTCGACCTGATATTGAGACACATTCCCATTGTTTATTGGGAACAGTTTCGGTTCCTACAGTCCATCCGCGTGTGTAATATCCATGCCATCCTTCTTTATGCAGTCACAGACTGTTCTGTCTGGTTCACTGTTACTTTCACCTTTGATCGATTTGTGCCCATTTGTTGCCAGAAGCTGAAAAGTAAATATTGCAGCGAGAAAACGGCGGCTGTGGTCTTCGGAACAGTAACTGTGCTGAGCTGTTTAAAGAACATCTTCTGGTATTTTATGTTAGCTGGCGATTATTGGCTGATGAACTTCCCCTTGTTTTGCTTTGTAACAATGGAGGGTCTGTATTCTCGGGTCTGGGGAACAGTCGTGCTCCCCCACAATATTCTAACCCCGGGGTCCCATTTGTGGTGATTCTGCTGTTCAATGCTCTCACCGTCAGACACATTTTAGTAAGCAGCAGAGCACGCAGGAGGCTCCGGGCTCACAGCAGTAGGGAGAGTCACCGAGACACTGAGATGGACAGCTGAAGGAAATCCATCATATTACTTTTAGTTATCTCGGGGAATTTCATCCTGTTATGGGCAGTGTTTATGATGTTTTCGTTATTGTACCGGATGTTTTGGTTGGTGTGTTTGGTCTGTATCTCTACCTGTTTATCTGCGGGAATTGGGCTTCATGCTGCAGCTCCTGAGTTGCTGCACAAACACTGCGATTTATGCCATGACCCAGACTCAGTTCAGAGAGCAGTTGAAGAATGTGCTGAAATATCCCTTTACTCCAATTGTTAAATTCATTCAATTATGACAGAAACTGAATCTTTATTTCCAGCCATGAATTGGGGCCTATCACTACAGAAACAAAGCAGAGGCGGGACCTGTTGCTATGTTGACAGAGCTGGGCGCAGGGCCTTTCGCCATGGTGACTGTGTCCGGCCGAAACTTTCGCTATGGTGACAGAGTGGGCAGCCGTTCCTGTTAGTATGGCGACAGAGTGGGGCAAGTACATGTCGTCACTGTTGCAAGAGGAGTGGGGGTGGGAGTTGTTACCATGCTAACGGGGGAGTGGGAGGGGCCTGTTGAGTATAATCAGATAAAACCTTTATAACATTTAGAATCCTTAATAAATCTTTATAACCATTGGTAAACATTTAGAATCCTTTACAAAGCGTCAGAAACGTTTATAATACCTTATGCACATTTATAATCCATTTTAATCCTTTATAATCTTTTATTTGTCATACATATCAGATCGCTGCCACGGACAGAAAACACTTAAAATGACCAACATGGATTCCTCTCATTTTAAAGAGGCCACAGTGCATATCATTTAGAATGGCCACAATGCATGTCACCTAAAATGGCCACACTGCATATCACTGCCTGGCGTGCGATCTCCACGTGTGTGTGTGTGTGTGTGTGTGTGTGTGTGTGTGTGTGTGTGTGTGTGTGTGTGTGTGTGTGTGTGTGTGTCTGACTCACTGCTGGGGGTGTGATGAGTGTGTGTTAGTGTGTTTATGCTTTTGTTATTCTGTGTACATGTTTGCCTGTGTCAGTGCCTGCGTGCAAGGTGTGTTATTGTGTATAACTATGCTGTCTGTGTGCGTCTGTATGTGCGTGTGTGTGTGTGTGTGTGTGTGTCTGGCTCAGTGCCTGGGTTGAGATTTGTCTCACTGTCTGCCTGTATGTCTGTATGTGCCTGACTCATTTCTGGGTGTGTAGCATATGTGTGTGAGTAAGTGTCTCTGAGTGTGTATCGCTGTGTGTATGTCACAGTCTGTGTGTGCATGTGTGTCGGTGCGCCGATCTGTGTGTGTCTGTGTCTCTCTTCCTTGGCATCTCTCTCTCTCTGTGTCTCTCTGTGTGTATGTGTGTGTGTGCCGGTGTCTGTTTGTGTGGCTTTGTGTCTGCCCGTGTGCCTGTCTGTGCCTGTGTGTACATCTCTGTCCCAATGACTGGTGTGTAATTGTCAGTGAGGCTTTGTGTATCTGTGTCTGTGTGTCTGTCTCTCTCTGTGTTGGTCTGTGTCTGTGTGACTGTGTGGGCATCTGTGGGTGTTTGCTTGTGAGTATATGGCTATGTGTCTGTGTCTACATCTGAGTGATGTATATGTGTCTGTCCCAGGGCCTGGTGTGTAATGTGTGTGTGTATATCTGGCTCTGTGACTCGGGTGTGAAGTGTGTGTGTGTCTATGTTTGTATCTATGTTACTGTGCGGTTCTGTGTGTGTGTCTGTCGCAATACTTGTGGTGTGATGTCCCTGTGTGTGTATAGTTACAGTGCCACAGTTGTGTATAAATGTGTCTCTGTATTTCTCTCTTTCTCTTTCCATCACTTTCTCTCTCTCTCTCTCTCTCTCTCTCTCTCTCTCTCTCTCTCTCTCTCTCTCTCTCCCTCTCTCTCTCTCTCACACACACTCTCTCTCTCTGTCTCACACACACTCTTTCCCTCTCACTCTCTCTCTCTCACCTTGTGTCTGGGAGTGTGTATGTGTCAGTGTCTCTTTGTGTCTTTACGCCTCTCTGTGTTTCTGTGCGTGTGTGTCTGAGTGTGTGTCTGGGTGTGGGGTGTGTCCAAGTGTGTCTGCGCTTGTGCATCTGCATCTGTGTCTGTGTGCCTGTCTGTGTGGGTCGACGTGCCCTTGTTGGTGTTTGTACATCTTTGTATGCGTCGGTGTATGTGTGTCTCTGTGGGCATCTGTGTGTGCGTGTCTGACAATGTATGCACGTCTATGTTTCTCTCTGTGTCTCTCTGTGTCTGTGTGTGCTTGTGTGACTCTGCATGTGTATGTGCGTGTGTCTGTCTCTGTGTATGTGGCTCTGTGCGTGTCCATCTGTGTGCGTCTCGTCGTGTGTGTTTCTCTCTCTATCTATCACTCTCTGTGTCTGCGTGTGTGTCTCTCTCTGTGACTCTGTGTGTGTCTGTGTGTGCGTGTGTGTCTGGCTCATTGACTGGCGTGTAATGTATCTGTGTGGCTGCGAGTGTCTCTGACTGTGTCTCTGCCTGTTTGTTTACCTTTCTCTCTGTGTGGGTCAGTGTCTCTGCCTGTGCATCTGTGTGCCTCTCTGTCTCTGATCGCGTCTGAGTCTGTCTGTCTTTAATATGTGTCTGTGTATATGACTTTGCGTCTGCGTGAGTGATGTTTTTTTTGCCAATCTCAGTGCCTGAGGTGTAATGCGTGCGTGTGTGTGTGTGTGTGTGTGTGTGTGTGTGTGTCTTTGTGTGTGTTCCTGTGCATGCCTGTGTGCCTGTATCTATGTGTGCGCCGATGTGCACACGTGTGTGTGTGCATGTGTATCTGTGCATGTGTGTGTGCCTGTGTATGTGTGTCTGCCTCTCTCTGTGTGGGTCTGTATTTGTGTCTGTGTATCTATGTGTGTGTGTGTGTGTGTGTGTACATGTATGTGCGTATGTGTGTGTCTTCCTCTGTCTGTGTGTCTCTACCTGCCTATGTGTCTGCCTGCGTTGGTCTGTGTGTGTGCCCATGTGTACGTTTGTGAGTGTATGTGTTACTATGTGCCTTTGTGTTTGTGTTTGTGTGTCTGTGTAGGCATGTCTGTCTGTGTCTGCCTGTGCATGAGTCTCTGTCTGTGCTTGATTGTGTCTGTCTCTTTCTGTGTGTGTGCTTGTCTCTGTGTCTGTTTGTGTGTCTTTCCGTGCTGGTGTGTCTGTGCCTGTGTATCTATGTGTCGCTGTGTATCTGTATGTGTGTATTTGTCCGTGTGTGCTCTCTCTCTCTCAGGGTCTTTGGATGTGGGTGTGTGTCTCGCACTGTGTTGTTATTTTTTTGTGTGTATGTGAGATTATCAATGTGTGTGAGTGTGTGTGTCTGTGTGTGTGCGTCTCACTGTCTGTGTGTGTCTTTGTGACACACTCTCTCTCCATGTATGCGTCTCTGTGTGGCTATCTGTGTGTGCATCTCTCTCGGTTTGTGGGCGTATCTCACTTTCTCTCTCTCGCTCGCTCTCTCTCTCTCTTTCTCTCTATCTCGCTCGACATCTGGGAGTGTGTATATATGTCTCTATCTCTGTGTCTCTGTGTGTCAGTACGCCTCTCTTTGCGTCTGTGCGTTGTGTCTGAGTGTCTGCCTGTGTATGTGGGTGAGTCCAAGAGGGTCTACGCCTGTGTATCTGCATTTGAGTTTGCATCTGTGCCAGTGTGCCTGTCTGTATGGATCTGCTTGTCCGTGTTGGTTTTTGTGCATCTGTGTATGCGTCGGTGCATGTGTGTCTCTGTGGGCGTCTGCATGTTTGTATCCGACAATGTATGTGTGTCTCAGTTTGTCTGTTTCTGTATGTGCCTGTGTGACTCCGTATGTGTATGTGCCCGTGATTTGTCTCTGTGTATATGGCTGTGTGCGCGTCCATCTGTGTGCGTGTGATTGTGTATGTTTCTCTCGCTATCTATCTATGTCTGAGTCTGTGTGTGTCTCTCTTTCTCTCTCCCTCTGTGACTCTGTGCGTCGGTGTGTTTGTGCGTGTGTGTGCATGTCTATGCGTGTGTCTGGCTCATTGGCATGCAATGTATCTGTGTTGTTTGAGTGTTTCTCTATCTGTGTGTGCGTGTCTGGGTCCCTGCCGCTTTGTCTGCCTATCTCTGTGTGTCGGTCGGTGTGTGTGTCTGTATATCTGTTTGTCTGTCTGTCTCTGAGGGCGTCTGACTCTGTCTGTCTTTGTATATGTGGCTGTGTATCTGACTGTGCATCTGCGTGAGTGGTATATTTAAACCTCTCTCAGTGCCTGATGTGTAATGTGTGTGTGTGTGTGTGTGTGTGTGTATGTTTTCGTGTGTGTGTGTCTGTGTGTGTGTTCCTGTGTATGTCTGTTTGACTGTGTCAATGTGTGTGCTTATGTGTGTGTGGCTGTGTGTGCGTGTGTGTGTGTGTGTGTGTTCCTCTGTCTGTGTGTCTTTGCCTGCCGATTTGTCTGCCTGCGCTGGTTTGTGTGTGTGCCCGTGTGTGCGTTTGTTTGTGTCGATGAGCGTGCGTGTTTCTATGTGCCTTTGTGTTTGTGGCTGTATGTGTGTGTTTGTGTATGCGTGTCTGTCTGCCTGTGCGTCTCTGTCGGTGCATGTTTGTGTCTGTCTCGATCTGTGTGTGTGTGTGTTTTTTTCTCTTTATGTGTGTTTTCTGTGCGGGTATGCCTCTGCCTGTGTTTTTCTGTGTCACTGTGCCTCTGTATGTGCGCATTTGTCATTGTTAGATTAGATTAGATCAGAGATACAGCACTGAAACAGGCCCTTCGGCGCACCGAGTCTGTGCCGAACATCAACCACCCATTTATACTAATCCTACACTAATCCCATATTCCTACCAAACATCCCCACCTGTCCCTATATTTCCCTACCACCTACCTACACTAGTGACAATTTATAATGGCCAATTTACCTATCAACCTGCAAGTCTTTTGGCTTGTGGGAGGAAACTGGAGCGAACAAAGAACAAAGAACAAAGATAATTACAGCACAGGAACAGGCCCTTCGGCCCTCCAAGCCTGCACCGATCCAGATCCTCTCTCTAAACATGTCGCCTATTTTCTAAGGTTCTGTATCGCTTTTCTTCCTGCCCATTCATGTATCTGTCTAGATACATCTTAAAAGACTCCATCGTGCCCGCATCTACCACCTCCGCTGGCAATGCGTTCCAGGTGCCCACCACCCTCTGCGTAAAGAACTTTCCACGCATATCCCCCCTAAACTTTTCCGGAGAAAACCCACGCAGACACAGGGAGAACTTGCAAACTCCACACGTTAGGGATAGGTGTGTGTCTGTGTGTGCATTTGTGTGTCGGCCGATATGTCTGCGTGTGTCTGTGCATTTATCTGTGTGTATTGGTCTCTCTGGTTCACTGTGTGTGTCATTGTATGCCTATTGACAAAGAAGAAAGAGAACAAAGAACAGTACAGCACTGGAACAGGCCATTCGGTCACCCAAGCCTGCGCAGATCTTGATGCCTGCCTAAACTCAAACCATCAGCACTTCTGTGCACCGCATCCCACTATTTCCATCCTATTCATGTATTTGTCAAGATGCCTCTTAAACGTCGCTATCGTACCTGCTTCCTCCACCTCCCCCGGCAGCAAGTTCCAGGCACTCACCACCCTCTGTGTAAAGAACTTGCCTTAACATCCCTTCTAAACTTTGCCCCTCGCACCTTAAATCTATGTCCCCTAGTAACTGGCTCTTCCACTCTGGGAAAAAGCTTCTGACTATCCACTCTGTCCATGCCGTTCATAACTTTGTAAACCTCTATCATGTCGCCCCTCCACCTCCGTTGTTCCAGTGAAAACAATCCTCGTTTATCCAACCTCTCCTCATATATAATGCCCTCCAGACCAGACAACCTCCTGGTAAACCTCTTCTGTACCCTCTCCAAAGCCTCCACGTCCTTCTGGTAGTGTGGTGATCAGAATTGCACGCAATATTCTGAGTGTGGCCGATCTAAAGTTCTGTGCAGCTGCAGCATGACTTGCCAATTTTTATACTATGTGACCCGACCGATGAAGGCAAGCACGCCGTATGCCTTCTTGACTACCTTATCCATCTGAGTTGCCACTTACAGTGACCTGTGGACCTGTACGCCCAAATCTGTCTGCCTGTCAATACTCCTAAGGGTTCTGCCATTTCCTGTATACTTCCCACCTACATTAGACCTTCCAAAATGCATTATCTCACATTTGTCCGGATTAAACTCCATCTGCCATTTCTCCGCCCAAGTCTCCAACCGATCTATATCCTGCTATATCCTCTGACATTCCTCATCACTATCCGCAACACCGCCAACGTTTGTGTCATCCACAAACTAACGAATCACACCAGCCACATTTTCCTCCAAATCATTTATATGTACTACAAACAGCAAAGGTCCCAGCACTGATCCCTGCAGAACACCACTAGTCACAGCCCTCCATTCAGAAAAGCACCCTTCCACTGCGACCCTCTGTCTCCTGTGACTGAGCCAATTCTGTATCCATCTTGCCAGCTCACCTCTGATTCCGTGTGACTTCACGTTTTGTACCAGTCTACCATGAGGGACCTTGTCCAAGGCTTTACTGATTTCCATATAGACAACATCCACTGCCCTTCCTTCATCAATCATCTTCGTCACTTGCTCAAAAAACTCGATCAAGTTAGTGAGACACGACCTCCCCTTCACAAAACCATGCTGCCTCTCGCTAATAAGTTCGTTTGTTTCCAAATGGTAGTAAATCCTGTCCCGAAGAATCCTTTCTAATAATTTCCCTACCACTGACGTAAGGCTCACCGGCCTACAATTCCCTGGATTAACCTTGCTACCCTTCTTAGACAAAGGAACAACATTGACTATTCTCCAGTCCTCTGGGACCTCACCTGTAGCCAATGAGGATACAAAAATTTCTGTTCGGGCTCCAGCAATTTCTTCCATTGCCTCCCTCAGTATTCTGGGGTAGATCCCATGAGGCCCTGGGGACTTATCTACCTTAGTGCTTTGCAAGACGCCCAACACCTCCTCCTTTTTGATAACGACATGACCCAGACTATCGACACTCCCTTCCCTAGACTCATCATCCACCAAGTCCTTCTCTTTGGTGAATACTGATGCAAAGTACTCATTTAGAACTTCGCCCATTTCCTCTGGCTCCACACATAGATTCCCTCCTCTGTCCTTGAGTGGGCCAACCCTTTGCTTGGTTTCACTCTTGCTCTTTGTATACGTTTAAAAGCCTTGGGATTTTCCTTAATCCTGTTTGCCAATGACTGTTCATGACCCGTTTTAGCCCTCTTGACTCCTTGCTTAAGTTCGTTTCAATTGTCTAGATATTCCTCAAGGGCATCGTCTTTTCCCAGCCTTCCAGCCCTTATGAATGCTTCCTTTATCTTTTATGACGAGGCTCACAATATCCCGCTTCATCCAAGGTTCCCGAAACTTACCAAACTTATCCTTCTTCCTCACAGTAACATGCCTGTCCTCGATTCTAATCAACTGACGTTTGAAAGAATCCCACATGTCGGATGTCGATCTACCCTCAAACAACAGCCCCCAATCTAAATTCTTCAATTCCTGCCAAATATTGTAATAATTAGCCTTCCCCCAATTTAGCACCTTCACACGAGGACTACTCTTATCCTTATCCACAAGTACCTTAAAACTTATGGAATTATGGTCTCTGTTGCCGAAGTGCTCCCCGACTGAAAATCCGACCACCTTGTCGGGCTCATTCCCAAAAACCAGGTCCAGTATGGCCCCATCCCTAGTTGGACTATCTACATATTGTTTCAAGAGGCCCTACTGGATGCTCCTTACAAATTCTGCCCCATACAAGCCCCTAGCACTAAGTGAGTCCCAGTCAATTTAGGGAAGTTTAAATACCCGTCACTACAACCCTGTTACCTTTGCATCTTTCCAAAATCTGTCTACATATTTGCTCCTCCACCTCCCGCTGGCTGTTGGGAGGCCTGTAGTAAACCCCCAACATCGTGACTGTACCCTTTCTGTTCCTGAGCCCCCCCCCCCCATATTGCCTCGCTGCATGACCCCACCGAGGTGTCCTCCCGCAGTACAACTGTGATATTCTCCTTAACCAGTAATGCAAATCCCCACCCCTTTTACATCCCCCTCTATCCTGCCTGAAGCTTCTAAATCCCGGAACATTTAGCTGCCAATACTGTCCTTCCCTCAACCAAGTCTCTGTAATAGCCACAACATCATAGTTCCGAGTACTAATCGAAGCTTTAAGTTTATCTGCCTTAACTGTTGTACATCTCACATTGAAAAAAATGAACTTCAGACCACCAGTCCCGCTGTGCTCCGCAACATCTCCCTGCCTGCTCTTCCTCTTAGTCTTCCTGGCCTTATTTACTAGTTCCCCCTCATTTATTTCATTTGCTGCCCTACTGCTCTGGTTCCCACCCCCCTGACACACTAGTTTAAACCCTCCCGAGTGACACTAGAAAACCTCGCAGCCAGGATATTTGTGCCCCTCCAGTTTAGATGCAACCCATCCTTCTTTTACAGGTCCCACCTGTCCATGAAGAAATCCCAATGATCCAGAAATCTGAAACCCTCCCTCTACACCAGCTGTTCAGCCACGTGTTTAGCTGCACTATCTTCCTATTTCTAGCCTCACTGGTACGTGGCACTGTTAGTAATCCAGAGATTACAACCCTAGAGGTCCTGTTTTTTCACTCACTACCTAACTCCCTAAGCTCCCCCTGCAGGACCTCATCAGTCTTTCCGCCTATGTAGTTGGTACCGATGTGTCCGGCAACCTCTGGCTGTTCACCCTCCCCCTTCAGAATGCCCTTTACCCGTTCAGAGACATCCTGGCACCAGGGACACAGCATAACATCCTGGAGTCTCTTTCACGCCCACAGAAGCGCCTATCTGTGCCCCTGACTATAGAGTCCCCTATAACTGTTGCTCTTCTGCGCTTTGTCTCTCCCTGCTGAACAACAGTGCCAGCCGTGGTGCCACTGCTCTGGCTGCTGCTGTTGTTTTCCCCTGATGGGTCATCTCCCCCCAACAGCATCCAAAACAGTATACTTGTTCGAGAGGGGGATAGCCACAGAAGATTCCTGCAATGACTGCCTGCCCCTTCTCGCGGTCACCCATCTATCTGCCTACAGCTTGGGTGTAATCACTTCCCTAAGTCTCATGTCTATGATGCTTTTCGCCACCTAAATGCTCCTCAGTGCATCCATTTCCTGCTCCAACCGATCCATGCAGTCTGTGAGGAGCTGCAACTGGGTACACTTCCAGCAGGTGTAGTTATTCAGAACTCTGGAAGGGTCACGGACCTCCCACATCTCATAAGTGAAGCACTTCACCCATCTAACTGACATTTCTAGCACTAATTAATAAATTAATTAAAAATAAATATATACTTATTAAATCCTCTCTAAATTATGTTCCAATTAACTATGTGGTCCCTAGTGCTAGATTTCTACTATTAATATTAAATGCGAAATAAATACAGTGATCTGCTCCCTCTGGTTTAGTTACTCTACTTATTAGTTAGTTAATTAGGGTTTTAATCCATTTTTATCAATGTTTTATTTTCAAATTCATTACAAATTCCCTACCAGCCAATCAGGTCACAGCCTTCCTGTGACGTCACTTCTTCAGTTTTTTTTTTGCCAGAGGAAAGTTTTTTGTGCTTACCGGTCTGGAACACTGCCCTCCAAGTCTTAACCCTGGATGGAGGCCGTGAATCCCCGAGGTAAGTTTTTTATACTTAACGGTGCAGAACTCCGCCCTCCGAGTCTTATCCCTGGATGTATGCGTATGTGTGTTCAGGTCAGTGTGTTTGTGAGTGTATGCATCCGAGTTTGTGTGTGTGTCTGTGCGTCACCGTCTGTGTGTCTCCGTTTGTGTTACCGTCACCGTCTGTGTGGATCTGCATGTGTTTGCAGATTTCTGCATCCCAGTGTGTGTGTGTTTGTGTGTTTTTGGCTCAGTGACTGGGGTGTGATGTGTGCGTTTGTATTTGTGTTAATATTTGTGTGTGTTTGTCTGTGTCCATCCGTGTGTGTCTGTCTGCATGTCTCTGTCTGTGTGTGTCTGTCTGTGTATCTCTGGCAATGTGTGTGTGAGCGTCGGTGAGTGTGCGTCTGTTCGGCACAGTACGGGGGCGTGGTCTCTGTTTATGTGTGTGTGTTTGTGTGTGTGTGTGTGTGTGTGTGTGTGTGTGTGTGTGTGTGTGTGTGTGTGTGTGTCCATTGTAAGATTGTTAATAAGATCAGTGTGTTTAATATCCCCTTCTAAGATGGGAACAGGTTTGGCAGCAAAAAGCTTGTTGTGAATCGACTTTGTAGAGATAAAGGTAAGGAGGACAAGTCTGTTAAGTTCGCTGATAGTCACAAACTCTGGCAGTAATTAACAGTCTCACCCGTTTAAGAGTCTGCACAGCAGAGTGCACGAGTCTCTTTCTTGCAGCTTGCAGTCTTCAGGGTTTTGGCTCTCTCTCTTTCGTAGTTTCTTTTGTTAATGTTCAAACTCTCTGTCGCATAGTGGCAAAGTCACAAGCCAACTTATTGTGGCAGCTTTACAGTTCACCCTCCCCTCATACCAATCAGGTATCAGTCTTGTATTAAAGGACGTTTCCCTTAACGAATCGAGCATCATTTCCTTGATTATTGCGAACATTTACGCAATTAATCTATAAAAACATTGTTTTCTTTATCTCAATGTCTGTACTTTTTTCAAGGATGTGTTCTCTCACTGAGAGACAAAAATATGCAGAGGCTGTGTTCACTGCCGGCTGCGAAGGCCTGACGTTTTTCCTGCAAGTAAGCATTTTAACGCTTGACTAAGACAAAATCTCTCTGCCTTGGCATCTTGTGTATGCTGTGTCTTATTTCCACTTTCCCACACTACAAAGAAGTGTGATAACAAAGCTAAAGTGTTAGTTTATGGTAATAACTCATTTCTTAGTTTATAACAGCGATATTTTATACATTAAATGCTTGTTCATAACTTTTAGCGACCTAATAATCTTACATTCCCCCAAATGAGGGCAAGATATCCTGATCGACCCCTCATTAATTCATTTTGTTATTCTCTAGGAGAGCTCTGAACTCTAAGCATCGTGTCATATACTTGTTGCACACGGCACCTCAAAGAGCAAAGCATTAAAAAGTCTTACTGCTAACACTATGGCTCGGTATAGAATCATAAGCATGGACAGCGTCCATAGCAATGGGTATTGACCTACATTATCAACGGTCTTTCATCATTTGTAGTCGCCTAGAAGTTGTATTTCGTGCATTCTATGGTCATTGCTCTGCATCATTTTTACCAAGTGTTTCTGTGAGGTGATGGTGCTTTCCATTATGGACCATTGGCAAAGGGACAACGGAGTAATGGGGTGTGTCAACTTCATAACAGCTCTCCGGGCTTCTGCCTGCATGGAGAAGTTAATTCTTGACTCGGTGACATGGTGGGTCACTATGGAAAGCAGGACATTACCGCCTATCGGAGCTGCTTGGGTGGGTTTAAAACAAAAGATAGACTCTGAAATAGGATTTTCTCTCCTTCCATAGACCATTGTCTGAGCATTAGTTGCAACACAATACGTGCCCATCTGAACGCGAACGCAATTAGCGCTATTCCTACCCCACCCGTGGATGCTGACATCACACGTTGGTCACTCTTGGTCCATGGTTAACCCGCGTGCAGACTTCCCCGAACTCCTGAAGTCACACCGGCATATGTATGCCCAGCCCCTTCCTTGATTCTAACTCACCCAATCGTGATGGCTACATCCATTTTTCCATGGCTCAGTCACACTGGTCACAAAAGCGTCATATTGCATTTAATACAACATCACAATACTTCCTTCACGCATGGACTTAAAAGATTTTCCAGCTGTCTCTTTACTTGTAACCATCTTTTGGATAGTTCTTACTAAATAGTATTATTTTTTTCATCTCTTCAACTGTCTTTCCGGGCAAATGCGAGGTGATGCATGACACTAGGACTGGTGGAGTAGCAGATAGTGAAGGGGAGTGTCAGACAATACAGCAGAATATAGATAGATTGGAGTGTTGGGCGTAGAAATGGCAGATGGAGTTCAATCAGGGCAAATGCGAGGTGATGCATTTTGGAAGAAACAATTCAAGAGTGAACTATTCAGTAAATGGAAAAGTTCTGGGGAAAATTGATGTACAGAGAGATTTGGGTTTTCAGGTCCATTGTTCGCTGAAGGTGGCAACGCAGGTCAATAGAGTGGTCAAGAAGGCATACGGCACGCTTTCCTTCATCGGCCGGGGTATTGAGTACAAGAGTTGGCAGGTCATGTTACAGTTGTATAAGACTTTGGTTCGGCCACATTTGGAATACTGCGTGCAGTTCTGGTCGCCACATTACCACAAGGATGTAGATGCTTTGGAGAGGGTGAAGAGGAGGTTCACCAGGAGGTTGCCTGGTATGGAGGGCGCTAGCTATGAAGAGAGGTTGAGTAGATTAGGATTATTTTCATTAGAAAGACGGAGGTTGAGGGGGGACCTGATTGAGGTGTACAAAACCATGAGAGGTATAAACAAGGTGGATGGCAAGAAGCTTTTTCCCGGAGTGGGGGATTCAATTACTTGAGGTCACGAGTTAAAAGTGAGAGGGGAAAAGTTTAGGGGGGAATATGCATCGCAAGTTCTTTATGCAGAGGGTGGTGGGTGCCTGGAATGCGTTGCCAGCGGAGGTGGTAGACGAGGGCACGATAGCGTAGTTTAAGATGTATCTAGACAGATACATGAATGGGCAGGAAGCAAAGAGATACAGACCCTTAGAAAATAGGCGACAGGTTTAGATAGAGGATCTGGATCGGTGCAGGCTTGGAGGGCCGAAGGGCCTGTTTCTGTGCTGTAATTTTCTTTGTTCTTTGTCTTTCTGTATTTTAATTGTATTCCCTCTTAGCATTATCAATGTGTTTTATTTATCCTGATTATTTCAAAGTAATTATCTCTGTCGAGTATGTGTCAATGCCACATTACCTATTTCATGCCATGCTTTTTGTCAAGTGGCTAAACATGTTTGAGACCAGTTCTTCAGTGCATGTCGCCATGTTAGTTGATCTACATGTAGCAAATCACATCTGCACACTTGCACCGTGATCCCAATATCATGCCACACGGTCTCAACTCTCAGGTGATCTTATCTAAAGATCAAAAGTTCGGGGGTGGATGGGGCTGGTGGTGTCTGTCTGAGATATTTGTTTACGTCCCCCTGCACGGTCCTGATGTCTCGGTGATGGCCAGACTTTCAAATACAGCTCGCTTTAAAAACAAAAACTCAGAGGCAAGGATACAAATATCTCCAAGAGAAATCTATCAAATTACAAGTCTTATTTACACTCTCCTAACTTTCACTGGAAAGTCCTAGACTTCTTAGAAATTCTGTACGATATTAATCGAACGGTTTAAATTGCAATTTCATCATTGTTTATCCCCAGAATCCATTTATAAACTCTTGAATCATCCTGATCAAAATTCCGATTCCTATTAATTATAATTCTATTTCATTTTGAGCCCTGGAAACGCTTGACAGTCCAATATCCATAATTCTTTAAAACAAAAATCAAATATTCCCGTTTGATTCCAGGCATTACTAGATTTCGTTTGTTTGTTTGCTTTCTCTATTTTAGATGACTTATTTCTTAAAGCCGCTGGCTCTCTTGCTGTGGCATCAGTTCTCATGTGTCTCTGGAAACTATCGACCCCTGTTTAAAAAAAACACAAATAATCCATTGTGTATTTCCCCAAATCCTACTGGTTTGGTTTGTTCAATTGTATCTATCAATTTGGGGTGGCACGGTAGCGCAGTGATTAGCACCGCAGCGTCACAGCTCCAGGGACCCGGGCTCAATTCTGGGCACTGCCTGTGTGGAGTTTGCAAATTCTCCCTGTGACCACGTGGTTTTTCGCCTGGTGCTCCGGTTTCCTCCCACTGCCAAAGACTTGCAGGTGATGGGTAAATTGGCCATTGTAAATTGCTCCCAGTGTAGGTAAGTGGTAGGGAATATGGGACTACTGTAGGGTTAGTTTCAATGGGTGCTTCTTGGTCGGCACAGACTAGGTGGGCTGAAGGGCCTGTTTCAGTGCTGTATCTCTAAAATAATAAAAAAATGTAGAAATGTAAAATTATATAATGTCCGATATATAGAAGAGTTTTACCTCAATCGAAAAAGAACTAAACATCATTTTAAACTGGTTGTTTTTTTTCCAATTCATTTAGTATCCTTAGGGACTGCAAACAAGAAAATAATGAGTAACATTTCAACTTCAAAGGAAATCGTTTCCATTGCGGAAGACAATATTTTAGATTAAACTCCATTTGTTGCCAAAGTTTTAGCATATTTTGTAAGAGGTTTATAATCCAAGGATTTTTTGATATGACAAAGATCATTCCAAATTCCATTTCATGGCAATAAACATTTAACATTTAAAACTTCCAATGTTTTATGAGTGAGTTTATTATCCAGAATTAAAGCCTCCCTCATACCATGATATAATATACTTGGAATTCATTGTGACCACCAATGAAATTCCTATTTTCTCATCTTAACAGGTTACTTAACCTTAATAGTACAAATCTAATTAAAACTTATTAACTTATAATATTTATTAGCTATGCACAAAACAGAATAGAACTTGTTTTTTGAAAGGAAATGTACATTACGTCATTCTATTCTTGTTCTTTCTTTTGGCGCCTTTTCAAATCACTGTACTAAAACCAAAAACTAATGTAAAAGTAATTTAACATTCTTAAAACAAAAGATTTAACACCAGTTTCTTAAATAAACTTTAAATATTCCAATCTTTCCACGTCTCCTTTATTGATCCTTCTTTCCCTTAAACCAATATCCACTTTCCGACATTTTCTGCTTTCAAAAAAGTCAGTAAGACATGCTTTTAATTGAAACAGCAAAACAAAACAAAAAAAAGAGAACAAATTTTAAACGTCGGTCCAATTAAAATAGTGCTTTAAACTTCAAATAAGATTTCTGCCAGACAGATTCAGACCTTCATGGCTGAAGATTAGCTCTTATAACATTGTTCATTGCCATTTCACAGTTGCAAAACCAACTTTTCCGATAAAAATAAAAACAGCAATTCAAAATGTAATTAAATTTTTTATCCCATTCCTGGGTGCACAATCTTAAATTGAAAATAGCACACTCAACAATCTCTTTTCAAACTTATTCCATTCCCAACAACATAGGAACATTGATTCTTGTATTCGGTTCGGAATTCAAAGTACCTAAAATCTGTGTTAAATTCCCTGTCCCGATCCCGTGCTGCACACACAGGTTAAATTAGTTCACAACCAAAACACGACTCACTCGGGATTCGCAAAAATATACACGTATAAAATAGAACAAGTAACAGACTCATATTTTTAACATTTAAGCTGGACTATTGACCATTGGCTCCAAAGAACACTACACAGACATGAACGTTCATCTCATTCGTGGAAGCTTCCAATATGCACACATTTGAACGAAAGATCACAGTAACGTTCTTGTACTTGAAATTTCACTAAAAACATCTTAAGTTGTCCCTCTTTCCTCATTCTGATAAAATTCACTTTCCCACTCCAGCTTCCCCAATCTACGTTCTGACCACCATACTCGGAGGAGACTGAGGCAATTCTTCCCACGGTTACTGCAGATACAATTGCTCATTGACTCCCCAATTTTCTCTACAGTTCCAAACTTTTTTTCTGAAGCATTCATTCTCCTCCTCCTATTGGTCCAACTGACTTTTATTCTCCTGGGCGTCAATCACAATTGTGCAGGTGTTTAGGTCAGAGACATGCTGCTGCAACAGAGAGGGCATACAGCTCCAAATCACGAACTCTCTGGTTCAGTCGCTCAAGCTCTTTATTTTTCTGAGTGCTGCAAAGCAGCAGGTTTTTGATTTTGCTTTCTTCATCTTCAAATTCTTCCAGCCTTTCTTATCTTGTGTGAACTCTATACATTTCTTGTATTACTCTTTTAAGACCTGTTCAACATTTTACACTATATGAATTTATTATTATCTTTATATATCTTTATATAAGTGCATTTAGATCACTGGTGGGTCTCCAAACTCCCCAAAAGGGTTTTCCCTTCCAAGTGTTGTCTGGTCTTTGGAACGTGCGATTCTTCCTTTCTCCCAGAACGCGTTCACAGCATGCCAAGTCCCATCTGGGGTGCCACTGTAAGATTTATAATAAGATAAGGGTGTTTTAAACTCTCTGCTAAGGTGAGAACAGACTTGACTGATCAACAGCTTGTTGTGAATCGACTTTATTGATAAAATAAGGGACATGTTTTTTCTGTTCTCAGATACGCCACAATCACAAACTCAGGCAATAACTAACAGTCGTAAACAGATTCTATCCATATTAGAGACTGGACGGCATAGTGCACGAAGATATTTCTTGCAGTTTCTGGTCTTCAAGTTTTTCTTTCTCTCTCTCTCATAGCTTCTCTTGTTGTTAAAATTTTTCTGCTGGAGAGTGGCAAATTCAGAATTCAATTCAGCCTCGCAGCTTCACAGTTAAATAAAAGCAAAATACTGTGGATGCTGGAAATCTGAAATAAAAACAAGAAATGCTGGAACCACTCAGCAGGTCTGGCAGCATCTGTGGAAAGAGAAGCAGAGTTAACGTTTGGGGTCAGTGACCCTTCTTCGGAATTTCACAGTTAAGCCTCCGCTCATACCAATTAGTGATCAGTCTTGAATCAATGGATGCGTTTCTCAGCCAACCAAGGATCGTTCTGTGAGGGTTGCTAACATTATCTTTTCCGCCAGCAGCACATAGAAAGAGTCTGTGTGTTAACTCCCTTATCACAATGCTTTTCTGAGGTTGCCTTATCTCACTACAAGACCATTCTAAGTAGAAGCTCTCACTATCTGATCTTCAGATCTGACATTTTCACTTCAAGTAAGCATATTATAACTTGACATAAGTCAGAATCTCTCTGCCTTGACATTTTGCCTATACTTGCCTTATTTCTTAAAATGTTCACGTTTTCATACTGCAAAGAAGGATTTAATAAAGCTAAACGTAGGTTATAACATTAAGTCATTTGTAACATTAAGTCATTTCCCGGCGGAGCAGCAGGAGAAGGTAGCGACTCTTCGGTGGGTAAGTGAAGGCACCAGGAGCTGTGTTTTAAAAGTTGTACTTATTGTTTTCCTTGTGTTCAAGTTACTTTTGGCGCGGGAGGAACCGGAAGCTGGACGGCAGCAAGGACTCCTGGGTAGGTATTTTCTTTAAAGGTGCGGAGCAGAGTGGTCGTTCCTGTGGTCGTTCCCCTCAACAACAAGTATACAGTTTTAGATACTGTTGGGGGGGGCGGCC
Organism: Heterodontus francisci; assembly: GCF_036365525.1. Classification (NCBI taxonomy): domain Eukaryota; kingdom Metazoa; phylum Chordata; class Chondrichthyes; order Heterodontiformes; family Heterodontidae; genus Heterodontus; species Heterodontus francisci. The sequence continues at coordinate 9,166,904 of NW_027140919.1, forward strand.
TATCGGGGGCAGGCTGCAGTGAACGGGCCTCTGGCACGGGGTCCTGCACTGTGGCTCAGAAGGGAAGGAGGGAGAACGGGAGAGCACTAGTCATCGGGGACTCGATGGTGAGGAGTACCGACAGGCGGTTCTGTGGGAGCAAGTGAGACGCACGGATGGTTTGTTGCCTCCCTGGTGCCAGGGTCCGTGATGTTTGTGATCGCGTCTTCAGGATCCTTAAAGGGGAGGGGGAGCAGCCAGAGGTCGTGGTGCACATTGGCACCAACGACGTAGGAAGGAAGGGTGGCACAGATGTTAGAAGTGAGTTTAGGGAGTTAGGCTGGAAGCTGAAAGCTCGGACGGACAGAGTTGTTATCTCTGGTTTGTTGCCGGCGCCACGTGATAGTGAGGCTAGGAATAGGGAGAGAGCACAGCTGAACACGTGGCTGCAGGAATGGTGTAGGAGGGAGGGCTTCCAGTTCTTGGATAATTGGACTGCATTCTGGGGAAGATGGGACCTGTTCAAACAGGACGGGCTGCATCTGAACCAGAGGGGCACCAATATCCTGGGAGGGAGGTTTGCTAGTACTGTTCGGGAGGGTTTAAACTAGTTTGGGAGGGGGATGGGAACCGGACTTGTAGTCCAGGGACCAGTGGGTCCACTCAGAAAGACAAAGAGTGTAGTGAGGTATTGGGGAAGGTAGCACTGTCGCAGAGGACAGATGGGCACGGAGAAGGGTTAAAGTGCGTATACTTCAACGCAAGAAGCATCAGGAATAAGGTGAGTGAATTGAAGGCGTGGATGGGCACTTGGGACTACGATGTTGTGGCCATCACTGAAACGTGGATAGGTGAGGGGGAGGAATGGTTCTTGGAGGTACCTGGTTATAGATGTTTTCATAAGATTAGGAATGGTGGTAAAAGAGGTGGGGGGGTGGCATTGTTAGTTAGAAATAGTGTAACAACTGCTGAAAGAATTTTCGAGGAGGATCTGCCGACTGAGGCACTGTGGGTTGAGGTCAGGAACAGGAAAGGAGCAGTCACCTTGATGGGAGTTTTCTATCGGCCCCCCAATAGCAGCAGGGAGGTGGAAGAGCAGATTGGGAAACAGATTTTGGAAAGGAGCAGAAGTCACAGGGTAGTAATTATGGGGGATTTCAACTTCCCAAATATTGATTGGCAACTCTTTAGATCGAATAGTTTGGATGGGGTAGTGTTTGTGCAGTATGTCCAGGAAGCTTTTCTGACTCAGTATGTAGACTGCCCGACCAGAGGGGAGGCAATATTGGATTTGGTACTAGGTAATGAACCAGGGCAAGTGATAGAGCTGTTGGTGGGCGAGCACTTTGGAGATAGTGATCACAATTCTGTAGCATTCACTGTGGTAATGGAGAGGGATAGGTATGTGCAACAGGGCAAGGTTTACAATTGGGGGAAGGGTAGATATGATGCTGTCAGGCAGGAACTGAGGAGCATAAGTTGGGAGCATATGCTGGCAGGGAAGGGCACGGTCGAAATGTGGAACTTTTTCAAGGAGCAGATAGTAGGGGCCATTGATAAGCATGTCCCTGTCAGACAGGGAAGGGATGGTCATGTGAGGGAACCGTGGTTGACAAGAGAGGTTGAGAGTCTTGTTAGGAAGAAGAAGGATGCGTATATAAGGTTGAGGAAAAAGGGCACAGGCATAGCTCTGGAGGGATACAAGATGGCCAGGAAGGATCTGAAGAAAGGGATTAGGAGAGCTAAGAGATGGCATGAAAAATGCTTGGCGGGTAGGATAAAAGAAAACCCCAAGGCCTTTTACGCGTATGTCAGAAATATGAGGATGACTAGGGGGACCGTAGGTCCGGTCAAGGACAATAGCGGGAGACTGTGTGTTGTGCCGGAAGAGATAAGTGAGGTTTTGAATGAGTACTTCTCTTCGGTATTTACGAATGAGAAGGGGTGTATTACTGAAGAGGACGGTGTGAAACAGACTGGTAAGCTCGAGGAAGTGCTCGTTAGGAGGGAAGATGTGTTGGGGTTTTTGAATAACTTGAAGATAGACAAGTCTCCCGGGCCTGACGGGGTATATCCAAGGATGTTATGGGAAGCAAGGGATGAAATTGCAGAGCCGCTGGCAATGATCTTTTCATCTTCTCTGTTGACGGGGGTGGTACCAGGTAATTGGAGGGTGGCAAATGTTGTGCCCCTGTTCAAGAAAGGGAATAGGAACAACCCTGGGAATTACAGGCCAGTTAGTCTTACTTCGGTGGTAGGCAAGTTGATGGAAAAGGTGCTGAGGGATAGGATTTCTGAGCATCTGGAAAGACACTGCTTGATTCGGGACAGTCAGCACGGTTTTGTGAGGGGTAGGTCTTGCCTCACAAGCCTGATTGAATTCTTTGAGCAGGTGACCAAGCAAGTGGATGAGGGTAAACCAGTGGATGTGGTGTACATGGATTTTAGTAAGGCATTTGATAAGGTCCCCCATGGTAGACTTATGGAGAAAGTCAGGAGGCATGGGATAGTGGGGAATGTGGCCAGTTGGATTAAGAATTGGCTAACTGATAGAAGGCAGAGAGTGGTCTTAGATGGTAAATACTCAGCCTGGAGCCCAGTTACCAGTGGCGTGCCACAGGGATCAGTTCTGGGTCCTCTCCTGTTTGTGATTTTTATTAACGACTTGGATGAGGAAGTCGAAGGGTGGGTCAGTAAATTTGCAGATGATACAAAGGTTGGTGGAGTTGTGGATACCGAGGAGGGCTATTGTCGTCTGCAAAGGGACTTGGATAGGTTGCAGTGCTGGGCTGAAAAGTGGCAGATGGAGTTTAACCCTGAAAAGTGTGAGGTCGTCCATTTTGGAAGGACAAACACGAATGCAAAATACTGGGTTAACGGTAGGGTTCTTGGGCATGTGGAGGAGCAGAGAGACCTTGGGGTCTATGTGCATAGATCGTTGAAAGTTGCAACTCAAGTGGATAGGGCTGTGAAGAAGGCATATGGGGTGTTAGCGTTCATTAGCAGAGGGATTGAATTTAAGAGCCGTGAGGTGATGATGCAGCTGTACAGGACCTTGGTAAGGCCTCATTTGGAGTACTGTGTGCAGTTCTGGTCGCCTCATTTTAGGAAGGATGTGGAAGCCTTGGAGAGGGTGCAGAGGAGATTTACCAGGATGTTGCCTGGAATGGAGAATAAGTTTTACGAGGAAAGGCTGAACATTCTAGGCCTCTTCTCATTAGAACGGAGAAGGATGAGGGGTGACATGATAGAGGTTTATAAGATGATCAGGGGAATAGATAGGGTAGACAGTCAGAAACTTTTTCCCCGGGTGGAGCAAAGCGTTACAAGGGGTCATAAATTTAAGGTGAAGGGTGGGAGATATAAGGGGGATGTCAGGGGAAGGTTCTTTACCCAGAGAGTGGTCGGGGCATGGAATGCCTTGCCTGGGGAAGTTGTTGAGTCAGAAACTTTAGGGACTTTCAAACGGCTTTTAGATAGGTATATGGATAAAGGAGAATGATGGGGTATAGATTAAATTGTCCTTGACAGAGGACAAAGGATCGGCACAACATCGTGGGCCGAAGGGCCTGTTCTGTGCTGTATTTTCTATGTTCTATGTTCTATGTAAGTTTATAATAGCTAATTTTAACAATTAGCATGATGGTTAGCAGCTTTCAGCAACCTAATAATCTTACAGATCCTTCGCCAATGCAGCCTCCCTCACAACTGAAACTATGGCAGGACTGAATCTCAGACAGTGCATCAGTTCCTCAGTTCTGAAGCGAGAACACTGCCGGGTTTACTCAGTATGGCCCATCTGACATTGCAGTGTTCCATCAGGACAGCCCATCTGACATTGTGGCACTGGCTCAGTATTGACTCTCTGATAGTGCAGGGGTGCCTCAGTACTGTCTTCCTGACAAAGCGGCACTCCATCGGTACTGGCCTTCCTATAGTGCAGCATTCACTCAGTACTGCCCCTCTGACAGTCCAGAACTCCTGCAGTACGGCCCATTTAACTGTGCTGCGTATCCTCAGTACTGGCCCACTGACAGTGTAATGCTCGCTTAGTTCTGCCCTTTCAACCATGGAGCGCTCACTCAGCACTGTCTCTTCGATAGTGTAGTTCTGCATCAGCACTCACAATTTGACAATGAAGCCCTCCCTCAGTACTGCCCCTCCAACCAAACAGCATGCCTTAATTAATGGACCTTCGACAATGAATTGCTCGCACAATACTGACGTTCCAACAATGCAGCTCCACCTCAGTATCTACCTTCCAACAGTTCAAAGCAGTCTCAGTACTGGCCAATTGAAAGTTAAGCACATCCTCAGTACTGAATCTCTGCATGCAGGTCTCCCTCAGAACTGTCCCTCTGGCAGTACAACACTCCACCAGTTATGTTCCCTCAGTACTGAACCTACAGTAGTGCAGCCCAACCTTAGTACGGCACCTGTGACAGTCTGGCTCGCCCTTAGTCCGAACCCTCTGACAGTGGGACCTCAGTGCTGTGCCGCTGACAGAGGGACATTCCATCAGTACTGACGTCTCTAACTGTGCGTTTACCCTCCAAGATTGCAGCGCTCCCTCTAACTGTACCTCTGAAAGTGCAGCACTCACTCAGTCGTAAACCTCCGGCAATGCAAGACTCCTATAATACTACCCATCCAACCGTGCAGTGACCACTAAGTACTTACGTTCAGACAGTACAGCGCTCCCTCATTACCGACACTTCAACAGTGCAGCGCTCCCTCATTACTGACCTGCAACAGTACAGTACTCCCCCAGTACCAACACTCTGAAATGTAGCGCTCCCTCAGCACTGACAGGCTGACTGTGCAGCTCTCACTCAGCACTGCCTCTTCGACAGTCCAGCGGTCCCTCAGTGCTGGCCCTCGGACTGTACGGTGCTCCATTAGCACTGACACTATGAAAAATGCCGCTCTCCCTCAAATCTGCCACTCTTATAGTGCAAACTCGCTCAGTCATCTGTTCCGATGGTGCAGTGCCTCCGCAGCCCGAGACATTCGGCAGTGCCGTGTTCAACTGATATTTCACCTGGACAGTACAACGCTCCCTCATTAGTGCTCCTTCAATGATGCTGCGTTCCTTCAGTACTGAAGCTACAATAATGCGGTGCTATCTCAGTTTTGCCCCTCAGAAAATGTAGTGGTACCTCAGTACGGCCCCTCTGAAAGCTCAGAGATCTTCCAGTTCTTAAGTTCGAAATAAAAACAAGAAATGCTGGAAACACTCAGCAGGTCTGGCAGCATCTGGGAAAAGAGAAGCAGAGTTAACGTTTCGGGTCAGCGACCCTCCTTCGGAACTGACAAATATTAGAAAAGTCACAGGTAATAAGCAAGTGAGGAAGGGGTGGGGCAAGAGATAATAAAGGAGGGCGAGATTGGACCAGGCCACATACCTGACCAAAAGGTCACGGAGCAAAGGCAAACAATATGTTAATGGTGTGTTGAAAGAGAAAGCATTAGTACAGATTAGGTGTTTCTTTTGGGCCTCCTTATCTCCAGAGACAATGGATACGCGCCTGGAGGTGGTCAGTGGTTTGTGAAGCAGCGCCTGGAGTGGCTATAAAGGCCAATTCTGGAGTAACAGATTAGGTGTAATACACTGAATATTGAACAGCAGCAAGTGCAAACCTGAAAAAAAAAACAGTGGGTAAACAAACTGAACAAACTAAGATGAAATGAAAGAAATGCAAAAAAAAGATTGTAAAAAATGTAAAAAAAGAATGTTAAAAAAGGGAAGAAAAAGTAACTAAACATGAAAGTAAAATGGGAGGCTGTCATGCTCTGAAATTATTGAACTCAATGTTCAGTCCGGCAGGCTGTAGTGTGCCTAATCGGTCGATGAGATGATGTTCCTCGAGCTTGCGTTGATGTTCATTGGAATACTGCAGCAATCCCAGGACAGAGATGTGAGCATGAGAGCAGGGGGGAGTGTTGAAATGGCAAGCAACCGGAAGCTCAGGGTCCTGCTTGTGGAGTGCGCAGACATGTTCCGCAAAGCGGTCACCCAGTCTGCGCTTGGGCTCCCCAATGTAGAGGAGACTACACTGTGAGCAGCGAATACAGTACACTACATTGAAAGACGTACAAGCAAATCGCTGCTTCACCTGAAAGGAGTGTTTGGGGCCTGGGATAGTGAGGCGAGTAGCAGGTGAGAAGCAAGTGAGGTGGGAGTGGGGCAAGAGATAACAAAGGAGGTCTAGATTGGACCAGGAGACATAGCTGACCAAAAGGTCACGGAGCAACGGCAAACAATGGGTTAATGGTGTGTTGAAAGACAAATAATTAGTACAGATTAGGTGTTAATACACTGAATATTGAACAGCAGCAAGTGCAAACCTGAAAAAAACAGTGGGTAAGCAAACTGAACAAACTAAGGTCACAGGTTACAAGCAAGTGAGGTGGGGGTGGGGCAAGAGATAACAAAGGAGGTCTAGATTGGACCAGGCCACATAGCTGACCAAAAGGTCACGGAGCAAAGGCAAACAATATGTTAATGGTGTGTTGAAAAACAAAGCATAAGTACAGATTAGGTGTTAATACACTGAATATTGAACAGCAGCAAGTGCAAAACTAAGTTCTGATAGTTCAGCCCTCCCTCCCTCCTAACCGTTTGGCATTCCAGTACATGCAAACATATGAACATACGAAATAGAAGCACGAGTAGTCCAAGCGACCTCCCAAGCCTGCTGTGTTATTCAAAAAGACCATGGCTGATCTGGTTGCAACCTAAACTGCACATTCCCACCTACTGAGTACTCTAGATGGGTCAGTTTTTGCCCAGTGTGTGCAGGAGGGTTTTCTGACACAGTATGTAGACAGGCCAACCAGGGGCGATGCCACATTGGATTTGGAACTGGGTAATGAACCCGGCTAGGTGTTAGATTTAGAAGTTGGTGAGCACTTTGGTGACAGTGATCACAATTCGGTTAAGTTTACCTTGGCGATGGGCAGGGATAGGCATATACAGCAGGGCAAGAATTATAGCTGGGGGAAAGGAAATTATGATGTGATTAGGCAAGATTTAGGATGCGTAGGATGGGGAAGGAAACTGCAGGGGATGGGCACAATCGAAATGTGGAGCTTATTCAAGGAGCAGCAACTGCGTGTCCTTGATAAGTATGTACTTGTCAGGCAGGGAGGAAGTTGTCGAGCGAGGAAGCCGTGGTTTACTAAAGAAGTTGAAGAGCTTGTCAAGAGGAAGAAGAAGGCTTATGTTAGGATGAGACGTGAAGGCTCAGTTAGGGCGCTTGAGAGTTACAAGCTAGCCAGGAAGGATCTAAAGGGAGAGATAAGAAGAGCAAGGAGAGGACACGAGAAGTCATTGGCGGATAGGATCAAGGGAAACCCTAAGGCTTTCTACAGGTATATCAGGAATAAAAGAATGACGAGAGATTGGTTAGGGCCAATCAAGGATAGTAGTGGGAAGTTGTGTGTGGAATCGGAGGAAGTGTTAAATGAATATTTTTCGTCAGTATTTACAGTGGAGAAAGAAAATGTTGTCGAGGAGAATACTGAGATACAGACTACTAGGCTAGATGGGATTGAGGCTCACAAGGAGGAGGTAGAAAATAGATAAGTCCCCTGGGCCAGATGGGATTTATCCTAGGATTCTCTGGTAAGCCAGCGAAGAGATTGCAGAGCCTTTGTCCTTGATTTTTATGTCGTCATTGTCGACAGGAATAGTGCCGGAAGAATGGAGGATAGCAAATGTTGTCCCCTTGTTCAAAAAGGGGAGTAGAGACAGCCCTGATAATTATAGACCTGTGAGATTACTTCGGTTGTGGGTAAAATGTTGGAAAAGGTTATAAGATTTCGGATTTATAATCATCTTGAAAAGAATAAGTTCATTAGAGATACTCAGCACGGTTTTGTGAAGGGTAGGTCGTGCCTCACAAACCTTATTGAGTTTTTTGAGAAGGTGACCAAACAGGTGGGTGAGGGTAAAGCCGTGGTTGTGGTCTATATGGATTTCAGTAAGGCGTTTGATAAAGTTCCCCACGGTAGGCTATTGCAGAAAATACAGAAGTATGGGATTGAAGGTGAATTAGTGCTTTGGATCAGAAATTGGCGAGCTGAAATACTCCATCCTGGAGTATAGTTTCTAGTGGTGTACCGCAAGGATCTGTTTTCGGGCCACTGCTGTTTGTCATTTTTATAAATGACCTGGAAGAGGGTGTAGAAGGGTGGGTTAGTAAATTTGCGGATGACACGAAGGTCGGTGGAGTTGTGGATAGTGCCGAAGGATGTTGTAGGTTGCAGAGGGACATAGATAGGCTGCGGAGCTGGGCTGAGAGATGGCAAATGGAGTTGAATGCGGAAAAGTGTGAGGTGATTCACTTCGGAAGGAGTAACAGGATTGCAGAATACTGGGCTAATGGGAAGATTCTTGGTCGTGTAGATGAGCAGAGAGATCTTGGCATCCAGATACATAAATCCCTGAAAGTTTCCACCCAGGTTAATAGAGCTGTTAAGAAGGCATATGGTGTGTTAGCTTTTATTAGTATGTGGATCGAGTTTAGGAGCCACGAGGTCATGCTGCAGCTGTACAGAACTCTGGTGCGGCCGCACCTGGAGTATTGCGTGCAGTTCTGGTCACCGCATTATAGGAAGGATGTGGAAGCTTTGGAAAAGGTGCAGAGGAGATTTACTAGGATGTTGCCTGGTATGGAGGGAAGGTCTTACGAGGAAAGGCTGAGGGACTTGAGGTTGTTTTCGTTAGAGAGAAGAAGGAGAAGAGGTGACTTAATAGAGACATGTCAGATAATCAGAGGGTTGGACAGGGTGGATAGTGAGAGCCTTTTTCCTCGGATGGTGATGGCAAACACGAGGGGACATAGCTTTAAGTTGAGGGGTGATAGATACAGGACAGATGTCAGAGGTAGTTTCCTTACACAGAGAGTAGTAGGGGCGTGGAATGCCCTGCCTGCAACAGTAGTAGACTCGCCACTTTAAATGCATTTAAGTGGTCATTGGATCGACATATGGAGGAAAATGGAATAGTGTAGGTCAGATGGTTTCACAGGTCGGCGCAACATCGAGGGATGAAGGGCCTGTACTGTGCTGTAATGTTCTATGTTCTATGTTCCACCCCAATAATCTTCCATTCCCTTGCTTATCAAAAAGGTATCCACCACTGCCTTAAAAATATTCACAGGCTCTGCTTCCACAACATTTTGAAGGAACAGAGTTCCAAAGACTTACAACGCTCTGAGCGAAAATTATATTCTCCTCATCTCTGCCTTAAATGGGCGACCACCATGTTTTTATTTAAGAGTGACCGCTAGTTCTAGGTTCTCATGTAATACCACCCTGTCAAGACCCCTCAGGATCTTATGTTTCAATCAAGTCACGTCGTACTCTTAAAAATTCGAGCAGATACCAGCTGAGCCTGTCCAGTCTTTCCTCATCAGACAACTCAGCCAGTCCAGGTTTTATTTTAGCAATCCTTCTCTGAAATGTTTCCAAAGCATTGACAAATTTCCTTAAATAAGGAGACCAATGCTGTGCAGGATGTGGTCTTACCAATGCACTGTTTAACTGAAGCATAACCTCCCTACTTTTGCATTCAATTCCCCTCGCAATAAATGATAACATTCTATTTGCTTTCCGAATTATGTGTTGTGCATGCGTACTAACCTTTTGTTATTCATGCACTGGGACACCCAGATCCCTCTGCATCCCAGAGCTCTGCAATCTCTCACCATTTAGATCATATGCTTATTGTTTTATTCTTCCTGCTAAAGTGGACAATTTCACATTTCCCACATAATGCACTATTTGCCTGAGCTTGGTACACTCACTGACCCCACCCATATCCCTTTGTAGCCGCCTTATGACCTGTTCACAAATTATTTTGCTCCCTATTTTTGTGTCATCCATACATTTAGCGACCATATCTTCTGTCCCTTCATCAAAGTCATTTGTATAAACTGTAAAAAATTGAGGTCCCAGCACTGATCCCTTTGAAACAGCATTCGTTACATCTTGCCAACCAGCAACTGACCCATTTATGCCTATGCTCTTTGCGCTGCTAGCTGCATGTGGGCCCGCCCTTCATTTTACGCATCTGGCGAGAACATCCTCCATTTTATACACAAGACCATAAGAAATAGGCATAGGAGTAGGCCATTCAGCCCCTTGGGTTTGCTCTGCCATTCCATAAGATTATGACTGATCTGATAGCGGCCTTAACTCCACTTTCCTGCCTACCCCGCGCCGCCACACTTCCCCCATACCCCCATAACCTTTGACACCCTTGTTGCTCATAAGTCTATCTAACTCAGCCTTCAATATATTCAATGACCCAACCTCCACTGCTCTGTGGGGAAGAGCATCCCAGAGTCTAACCAACCGCTGAGAGAGAAGAAAAAATCCTCCTCATCTTTGTCATAAATGGGAGATCCTCTATTTTTAAACTGTGCCCCCTAGTTCTAGACTCCCCCACAAGGTGGACATCCTCCCAGCATCCACCCTGTAAAGGCCCCTCAGAATCTTGTATGTTTCAATAAGATCACCTCTCGTTCTTCTGAACTCCAATGTGTACAGGCCCAACCTGGTCAACCATTCCTCATAGGAAAACCCCTTCATCCCAGGAATCTGCTCAGTGAACCTTCTCTGAACTGATTCCAATGCATCCACGTCTGACCATGTATTCACTTTCAAAGCTTCCAAACACCTTCATATTTCCCTCTCACTCTGTTTATCCCATCCAATATTTCACACTCCTCCTCTTTAACTGCAATGCCTGCATCATTCCTCCTCTTTAATGAAGACAAACACAAAGTATTCATTAAGAACCATGCCCACATCATCCATGTCCACAGGTAGGAAGAAGGAGGAGAGGCAATCTAAACTAAAGTATCCAATTATAATGTAGGGAAGTGTGAAGATGTTCACGTTGACGTAAAATAGAAGATCAGATTTTTTTTGATGTTTGAAACTGATAATTTTTGATTCTCAGAGATGCATGATGACACTTGCAGAGGGAACACACACAGTTAACATGCAGGTGCAGTGCAGCAGGGTATTAAGAATGCAAATGTCTTGTTGGCCATAATTATAAGGGGATTGGAGTAAGTCATTTTGAATACTTGCGAAAATTGTACAAGGCTTTGGTGAGACCACACCTGGAATACGATGTGCAGTTTTGGTCTCCACGTTTAACAAACGATATACTTGCACTGGAGGCGTTCAGCGACGATTTTCTAAATTGGTTCCTGGGACGAGTGGGTTGTCCTGTGATGAGAGGTTGAGTACATTGGGTCTATATTCTGTGGAGTTTAGAAGCATGAGAGGGGATCTAATGGAGAGATACAAGATGCTGAAAGGGCACGAGAGGGTAGAATCTGAGAGATTGATCCACTGGTCTTGGAATCAAGAATGCGAGGGCAGTCTCAGGATAAGGGGCCAATCATTGAGGATGGAGAATTGGAGAGATTACTTCACTCAAAGTTTTGTGAATCTTTGGAATGCTCTACCCCAGAAGGTTATGGATGCTCCGATGCTGAATACATTTAAGGCTGTCATAGATAGATTTTTGATCTCGCAGGGAATCATGGGGTATGGGAATGGGCAGGATACTGGAATTCAAACCCATGATCAGCCATGATCGTATTGAATGGTGGAGCAGCCACGGTGGGCCGTATCGTCTAAGTGTGCAACTATTCCTTGTTCTTTTGTGCACTTGTGATGTCATCATATGACAAACCAGTTGGTCTTTTGGGGATGCAACCCACAGAATATATAACGGGGAACCAGTGGATGTGTTATATTTAGATTTTCAGAAAACTTTTGATGATGTCACGCACATCGTTTGTGAGGACAGCGTGGAACAGGCTGATATGCTCGAACAGTTTGAGGTCAAGAGGGAGGATGTGCTGGAAATTTTGAATGATATGAGGACAGTTAAGTCCCCTCGGCCAGACGGGATATTCCCAAGGATATTACGGAAAGCGAGGGAAGAGATTGCTGCGCCTTTGGCGATGCTCTTTGCGTCTTCACTGTCCACTGGAGTAGTACCGGATGATTGGAGGGTGGCAAATGTTGTTCCCTTGTTCAAGAAAGGGAATAGGGATAACCCTGGGAATTATAGACCAGTCAGTCTTATGTCGGTAGTGGGCAAATTATTGGAGAGGATTCTGAGAGAAGGGATTTATGATTATTTGGAAAAGCATGGTTTGATTAGAGACAGTCAACATGGCTTTGTGAGGGGTAGGTCATGCCTCACAAGCCTTCTTGAATTCTTTGAAGATGTGACAAAACACATTGATGAAGGAGGAGCAGTGGATGTGGTGTATATGGATTTTAGCAAGGCGTTTGATAAGGTTCCCCATGGTAGGCTCATTCAGAAAGTAAGGAGGCATGGGATACAGGGAATGTTGACTGTCTGGATACAAAATTGGCTGGCCCATGGAAGTCAGAGGGTGGTAGTAGATGGAAAGTATTCAGCATGGAGCTCGGTGACCAGTGGTGTTCCACAAGGATCTGTTCTGGGACCTCTGCTCTTTGTGATTTTTCGAAATGACTTGGATGAGGAAGTGGAAGGCTGGGTTAGCAAGTTTGCGGATGACACGAAGGTTTCTGGAGTTGTGGATAGTGTAGAAGGCTGTTGTAGGTTGCAACGGGACATTGACAGGATGCAGAGCTGGGCTGAGAAGTGGCAGATGGAGTTAACCTGAAAAAGTGTGAAGTGATTCATTTTGGAAGGTCGAATTTGAATCCAGAATACAGGCGTAAAGACATGATTCTTGTTAGTGTGGAGGAACAGAGGGATCTTGGGGCCCATGTCCATAGATCGCTCAAAGTTGCCACCCAAGTTGATCGGGTTGTTAAGAAGGCATATGGTGTGTTGGCTTTCATTAACAGGGGGATTGAGTTCAAGAGCCGCGAGGTTATGCTGCAGCTCTATAAGGCCCTGGTTCGACCACACTTGGAATATTGTGTTCAGTTCTGGTCGCCTCATTATCGGAGGATGTGGAAGCTTTAGAGAGGGTGCAGAGGAGAATTACCAGGATGCTGCCTGGACTGGAGGGCATGTCCTACGAAGAAAGATTGATGGAGTTAGGGCTTTTCTCATTGGAGCGAAGAAGGATGAGAGGTGACTTGATAGAGGGGTACAAGATGATGAGAGGCATAGATAGAGTGGATAGTCAGAGACGTTTTCCCAGGGTGGAAAGGGCTATCACCATGATATCACCATGATGGAGGAAGGTTTCGGGGAGATGTCAGAGGTAAGTTCTTTACACAGAGAGTGGTGGGTGCGTGGAATGCGCTGCCAGCGGTGGTTGTAGAAGCAGATACATTCGGGGCATTTAAGCGACTCTTGGATAGGTACATGGATGATAGTAGAATGAAGGGTAGGTCGTTAGTTTGATGTTCCAGTAGGTTCAAGGTTCGGCACAACATCGTGGGCCGAAGGTCCTGTACTCTGCTGTATTGTTCTATGTTCTATGTTCTACAAGAGATTTGGAAACAAAATTACAGCAGATCGGATTGGGGCTATACATCGTATGGATTGAGAATTTTTGTGGACAGGAAACAGAGAGCAGCATAGGTAGAATTTGACTACTGGGGAAGGTAAGGATCGGTGCCTGGGTCTCAGACATTCACAATCTATATTAATGAATTGGATGTGGTGATTAAATATAATATTTATAAGTTTGCAGCTGACACAAAACTAGGCAGAAGTGCGAACTGCGATGAGGATGCAAACATGCTTCAAGGGATTTTGCAGAGGCTTAGTGAGTGGTTAAAAGTTTAGCAGATGGAATACTATGCAGAGAAATATGAGGTGCATTTCTTAAATGGTGAGTGGCTGGGAAGTGTTGAACTTCAAAGGGACTTGGGTGTCATTGTTCATGAATCACTGAAAGTCAGGATACAGGTACAGCAAGCATTTAAGAAGGGGCATTGTCTTTACTGCAACAGGATTTGGGTAGAGAACAAAACATGTCTTACTGCAGTTATATGGAGCCTTGCTCAGGCCACACCTGTTGCTTTGTGTACATTTTTTTTTCTCCGTACCAAAGGAAAGACATAATTGCCATAGAAGCACTACAACGCAGGCTCACCAAACTAATTCCTGGGTTGGAAGGATTGTCCTTTGAGGAAGATTAAGTGGACTTGACCAATATCCTCTGCAGTTTTGAAGAATGACTGGTGATATATTTCAAACATACTGAATTCTTGCACGGCTTTACAGCGAAGATTTATGCAGGATGCCTCCACTGGCGGGGGGGGGTTCGGGGGGTGGGGGGTCTAAAACCAGGGGGAATAGTCTCAGAATAAGAGGCAGACCATTTAGAACTGAGATGAGGAGGCATTTCTTCACTTAGATGTTTGTAAATCTTTGGTATTCTCTGCCCCAGTGGGCTGTGGAGGCTCAAGTCGTTGAGAATGTTCAAGACAGAGATCGACAGATTTCTGCAATTGAAAACATCAAGGAATACGGGGATAGTACAGGAAAATATTCTTGAAGTAGCAAATCAGCTCGAAGGGCCTGTTCCTTCTCTTTGTGTTCAATATTGCAACCAAATGGTAGCAAGCTACATACATGTTTAAGACAATGGTATCTCGCAGGGCAGTGCATGGATTGAACGGGGAATCTTGGCGTTATTCACACTCTCTGCTCGAAACATCCGATCTGACAGGCCGCCAAGACTCTTGCTCCCACGGATACAAATATTAATGCAAACACAGGCTTGCAGCAGAATATTAGGAAACAATGTATTTTTAAATATAGATTTTTCGGTCCACAGATATGGTTGATAAACCAAAGCAGTTAGTAAAATAAAACCTACTAAAAAGTGCAAGGTTGTTGATTAAAGTTAAAGCGTCACTCGAAGTGAAAACTGCTGAGTTCAACCTTTTTGTTTATTTCTTTTAAGCTGACCGAGAGTCCTTGGATTGACCCTATTGTAAGTAAATGGTCTATACAATTGCTTGAAGCCAGACTGTTCGGCACTTTTAGGGCAATATAAGTTAGCAAGACCAGTTCCTTTCATGCAGCTGCTTTAACCGTTAATTGTCTCATGATCAGATATTCAAACAAAACTGTTTAAAAGGTGGTTAAGATAAAATCCTAAAATGTTACTTCAAATTAACACAGAACCATAAAAATTCGTCGTGTTGTCAAACTATCACAGTTTCTACCACAAGCAAAAACTGTACTGACATTGATTCCCCGCATAATCTAAAGTTTATCTGACTCTATTCGCATAAGATTATGATAATGGACCAGCATCGTTGTAAACACAGGAAATAAATTCGTTTGGAAGTGTTCGATCATTTGTTTAAAAACTGAAGTATTGATATCCCATGGCACAGGATTACGTAAATATTTATCTTTCTCGCCACAAACTGGGACAGTACCAAAAAAAAAACTCTGCTCCAAGTCAGTTTGATAGACCACAACTTTAGCTGTGGAAATTAGTCCCTTAACAACTTTGATTCCACTGGACGCTAGAATTTTTCGTAACTAATATACCCCCTACACTTTCTACACACCTCCAATTCCTCTACTGCTTTCAGAGCTCTGAATCTGCAATACGCCTATTGTTGGAGAATTTTCCTGAACTTTGCTAATTGTCATGCAACTTTGCAGAAGCAGGAAAACAGGACACAGCTTGTATCTAATTTTAACCAATGGTCATAAAATGTAGACAGGGCAGCTACCCACAATCAACTGTCACAAGATGTACACAGAGTTCATGGCGAATGTGGGGAAGTGGGCAAAGAATATTCTGCTGAACCTTCTGCTTTGCAAAGTGCTTGGGCAACCCAGACAGACGTTAGCAACGGGCGGATGTGGTACCTGGAGTGTGCATTGACTTGCAGCCTTATGCGAAGCTGACCTCGTACTGTGCATGGTGTATAGTCACGTAGGCAGTCCTGTGGTTATCTTGTGGTTTTATGTCTGATTGAGAAACAGTCTGCTCTGCCTCTGTTATACTATATAAGTCCACGGCGATCTGTAGCTCTTGGGAGTAGCACTAGACCACCTTCATGAAAGGTGTGCTTCCCATGATATCATGCAATAAAGTGTTTGTTCTCAACGTCTGAGTCCGGAGAATTTGTTCAACAATTTGGGTGGCACACTGGCGCAGTGGTTAGCACCGCAGCCTCACAGCTCCAGTGACCCGGGTTCAATTCTGGGTCCTGCCTGTATGTAGTTTGCAAGTTCTCCCTGTGTCTGCGTGGGTTTTCTCCGGGTGCTCTGGTTTCCTCCCACATGCCAAAGACTTGCAGGTTGATAGGTTAATTAGCCATTATAAATTGCCCCAAGTATAGGTAGGTGGTAGGGAAATAGAAGGACAGGTGGGGATGTGTTAGGAATATGGAATTAGTGTAGGATTAGTATATTTGGGTGGTTGATGGTCGGCACAGACTCGGTAGGCCGAAAGGCCGGTTTCAGTGCTGTATCTCTAAACTAAACTAAATTTGGCACAATCTGGATTTTCTCCAACAGATTTGGCGTAGTCGGCAGGATCCCTGAGTTCACGGGATCCAAAAGAACCTAGTGAAAAAACTAATTGACAGGATCAGAGGTAAGTCAACTTTTCTGCGACCCTAATGTCTCAATCACCCAGCCTGAGCCGGAAGTAAGAGGGCGACTGTGCCCCACGTGAAGGCCTGATAACTGGGAGAGGGGGACTAGAGGGGTCAAGGAAGAATTGGCTGAAACCTGATCAGAAATGGCCTAAAATTGAGTAAGTTAAATCTCACACATGGGAAGTGTGTAATTCCGCGAAGGGAAGTTGAAAAAGGAGATCAGTGGAAACTCCAGTAAATTTAGGAATCTGGCATAGTCGGCTGGGCCGAATACCTGATCCCGTTGAGTATACGAAGGTAAATCTCACAAATGGGAAGTGAGTAAAATACGGTGACAAGATATGGGAGGGAGATGCCTGGGGCTGTAACTAAATTACCAAATTGACCCAACAGGCACGTTTTCGGGGCTCCTGAGTACACCCGCTGATCTGCACCTCGAGAAAGACGCGGGTGACAAGAGTTGGAGAACGAAAATATCGTTGACCTGAGGAGCCAGGGGTGATCCGGTTAGCTGACCTTGAGAATTTAACATTAACTGCGCATGTTCGTCTCCTTGTGTGTGGTTCGTCTTTTGTTTGTGTTAATGTTGTTTACTCCATAGAAAGAACTCGTAAAATTAGAAGGTTTTGAGAAAGAAGAAGTAAGAATGGACTCAACAGCTTCCAAGAAGGAAGGGTTTCCCCCGGGGACAAGTAAACCATGTCCTCTGGAGAAAGGCGACCCACGTCCGTTTGCCCCATCGAAGGAGACGCAAAAGCGCCATGGTAAATACATGTTTTAAAGATATGTATGTTTTAGAGTAAAAACAAGTAACTGTGTCTTCGATTCGACTGTGAGAATGTCGGAAGCTTCCACAAATGAATTGAATATCTCGGATGTACAACTTGTGTTCTGTACAACTTGTGTTCTTTACAACTTGTGTTCTGCACAACTGACTGTCGTTAACTCTTTGTTGTCTGGCTTTAATGTTGAAAATTGAATTCTATTAAGTTCTTTGGAAATGAGTGAGTGTGAAAAGGGATTGTTGAGTGTGTTCATTTCGATTTAAGATAGTGCACCCAGGAATGGGATATAAAATTGAATTATATTTAAAGTTAAAGTTTTAATTTTAATTAGTTTTGCAACTGTGAAAAGGCAATGAACAATTTTCTAAGAGATAAGCTTCAGCCTTGAAGGTTTGAAGATGTCTGGCAGAAATCCAATTTGAAGTATACAACTCCTGCTTTAATTGGAGTTCCAGTTTAAAATCTGTTCTAGTTTTTGGAGTCTAAATTTGAAGACGTGTTTTACTGACTGTTATATTGTTTTAAGGGAAAGAAAGGATAGAAAAGGAGATAATGGGAAAGATTAAAGTTTGTGTAAGGACCTGGTGTTAAATCTTTTGTTGTAAGAATTTTAAATAACTTTTTCTTTAGTTTTTGGTTTTATTACAGTCATTTGAAAAGGCGCCTGAAGAAAGAGCAAGAAAATGACGTAATTTACTAATCTTTTAAAATAAGCACGTGCTATTCTGTTCTGTTGTGTGTAGTTGGTAATCATTATAAGTTAATAAGTCTGAATTGAATTAATACTGGTTAGGTTAATTGACCTGTTTAAGTTGAAGAACTGGAAATTTCATTTGTTGCAACAATGAACTTTCAAGTTTATTATGTCATGTTTTGGAGGAGTCTTAAGTTCCAGACAGAAGACTCACTCAAAGAACAAAGAACAAAGAACAAAGAAAATTACAGCACAGGAACAGGCCCTTCGGCCCACCAAGCCTACGCCGATCCAAATCCTCTATCTAAGCCTGTCGCCTATTATCTAAGGGTCTGTATCTCTGTACTTCCTGCCCATTCATGTATCTGTCCAGATACATCTTAAAAGATGCTATCGTGCCCGCGTCTACCACCTCCGCTGGCAATGCGTTCCATGCACCCCACCACCCTCTGCGTAAAGAATTCATATCACATCGGCAGTTTTGATTTTTGAATATTATTGCAGTGAATTGGAATTGGAATCATCTTTGTTGTAAAAATCCTTGGAATAGGAACCTCTTACAAAAGATACTAAAAAAAAAGCTTGGAAACAATCGGAGTTTAATTTTAAAATGCTGTCTTTCCTGAAGGAGATGCTTTCCTTTGAAGTTGAAAATGTTACACATGATTTTGTTGTTTTTTTTAAAACCCTAAGGATACCAAAAGGATTGAAAAAAAATTAAAATGGATAGTTCTTTTCGATCAGAAATAAAAAGGTTTCGTAAAGTGACCTAGCTGAGTATGTTTTGCTCCGCCCCCTTGGAGACAAACAAAGAACTTAACTCACTGCAGCTTTTTGCATTGCTGAGAGTCAAATTTATACATATTGGACATTGTTAAATTTTACATTTCTACATTGACAGATAGAATTGGACAAATTAACTCATTGGGCTCAGGGGCAGAGCCACAATGGATTCTTTTAAGCAGGTGACGGCAGGTCCCAAGGGGACATGAGAACTGATGCCACAACAAGAAATCCAGCAGCTTTGAGAATTTAAAACTTAATTTCAGACATCAAATATCATAGCATCTTTATCAATGAGACAAAATGCTTGAGAAGGAAAGATAGTTGCAAGCATTTCTGTCCTGAAAGTACAAAAAGTACAACCAAGTCTGGGCATAAGAAATTGGAATCCATAAACAAAATGTAACTGATATGAGTGGTTATTTAAAGCACTCAAAGGGAAATTTATCTGATATTTAAGAGGACAATCAAAGTTTTAGAAAATAACCAATCAGTGGTTTACTGTCTTGGACATTAGTAATGAGATCTGGTCCATACAGTTGGCACAAGAGTGTCAACATAAATTTGTGTTTAGGTTCAAGGGACAACAGTACATCTGGACGTGTCTCTCCCAGGGATTTAATAATAATCCATCGATATTCCACCTTTCTTCAGAAGATTAGAGTGAAAGTTAAGCTGAAAAGGTCACCGATAATGAAGGAAAAGGTTTCTTATTTGGGAATAGTAATAACACCGGGAAAGCATGAGACAGAACAAAAGTGAGTGCAGATAATCCTCGAACTCCCCCTAGCGCAAGATATTAAAGCTCTAAGATAAAAAAAGGACAGTTCCTATTTAGGGTTGTGAGATTAAACAGACAAGAAGCACCAACCCCACGGTTCACCCCACATCCGAATTACCGACAAGTAAGGTTACAACCCAACAGCCACAAGTGACTGGTCTCCCTTGCCTTGCATTGACTACAGGACCAGAAAATGGACTTGCGATAATAAAAAAGTAATAAAATTACATATGTTAATGTAAGGCTTGAGTTGGTACCGGTAATATTGATTTTCTCAGATATCCAGCTACCTGACTGGTGCCCTGAGAAGACCCGAGAGTTGTACAGGGTATTACTATAACAATTGTTGAGACAGGTATTTGGTAATGAGAAAATGATAAGGGGAAAAGATTACATAAAATATAATGATATTTTACTCTATGTTATGGAAATTGGGAAAAGAGGTAATTGGAATAACATTGTCCCTTGCCTGAGTGTAGTCCTGGAAAACCAGGTGATCATATGTCCTCATCCTATATATAAAACGGCTGAATCAAAATGTGGATTTAATGCCACTGTAAATTGCATGAGGGAAGCTAGGAAAGAATTGTCAGGACGAACCCATGTGGCCTATATGGGAAAGGGGAGATATTGCTTAACCACCACAGCGAAGGAATACCAGTATGGACATAAACGGACTTGTCTGGTGAGCAACAGTACATTTTGATTCAATCCACAAATACCAACCCGAGTAGGGAAGATGGAGTTGGTACAGATACATGAGCAAAAGACAGAAGCGATAACTGTGACAGAAAGTATTAAGGAAGATTTGACAAATTACCTCCGATAATATGAATATACTATTCAGCCATTGCCCACACGCTTGAGTAAAGAGAGATAGCAGCTGGAAGCCATTGCAATCTGGAACAACAGTCGAAGAAGCTACAAAATGAGATTGACGAGATTAATGATTCTACCTGGCAGGAGGACTTATGGAACTGGGGGTCAGACCTGCAGATACACCCCTGGTTTAGAATTATCTCCCATGTCCTGATAGTGGTTCTGGGTATCATGGTGTTAGATGTGACATACTTAATTTGGCAATTTAGAAAATTAATTAGGCAATGCAAGAGGATGTATGAACACAGGTTGGACAGCTACCCGAAAAGCAATTAGTGTTCGAACTTGCTCTGTAAAAGGAGCGACAATTAGTTATGCCATGAAAGGGTAATTGTATAACATTTTATATATTCTTAAAGTGAGCAAATGAATGATCAATGTAATTTATGAAATTTTATTATGTTTATACAATCGATTATGTGACAGTGATGCTTAACTGAGATGGTAATTGTACAAGCGTACCACCTTTTATGTTGTAAACAAGTATTTGAAGCCCCTGAAAAACTTATGCCTTTACAGAGCTCCCGCTGCCCCCTTGTGATATTCGCAGGCAACGTATTGAGTGCGACCCCTCCGGGTGTTGAAGGCTGTTTCTCGACAAATAGACCATTAAAGGCACCGAGGTGGGATCAAGGGAAGGATTCTTGGGTTGTAAAAGAGTCACGAGGGGACTGTGAGAACAGAATTTTAGACTTTTAAGAACAGAATATTATGGGGACATTTAAGCTGAGATTAATCAATCATGTATTGCCAGCTTGGCCTTGCGGCTGGTACAGCGCGATGGCAGGAAAATATATTATGCTTCAATGATTACTATAAGCCCCATACCTCTCCCCTCTTCTCATGATGATGCTGTGTTATCATGGTATGATAAAAGGAGGGATTGTTGGACAATGTACCTGAACTTTGCTGATTGTCATGCAACTTTGTAGAAGCAGAAAAACAGGACACAGCTTGTATCTAATTTTAACCAATGGTCATAAAATGTAGACAGAGCAGATAACCACAATCAACTTTCACAAGGTGTAGACAGAGTTCATGGCGAATGTGGGGAAGTGGGCAAAGAATATTCTGCTCAACCTTCTGCTTTGCAAATTGCTTGTGCAACCCAGACAGACGTTAGCAACGGGCGGATGTGGTACCTGGAGTGTGCATTGACTTGCAGCCTTATGCGGAGTTGACCTCGGACTGTGCATGGTGTATAGTCTCGTAGGCAGTCCTGTGGTTATCTTGTGGTTTTATGTGTGATTGAGAAACAGTCTGCTCTGCCTCTGTTATACTATATAAGTCATCGGCGATCTGTAGCTCTTGGGAGTAGCACTCGACCGCCTTTAGGAAAGGTGTGCTTCCCATGATATCATGCAATAAAGTGTTTGTTCTCAACGTCTGAGTCCGGAGAATTTGTTCAACAATTGGGCACAATCTGGATTTTCTCCAACACCTATTTTATTTCCTTATCCATTCCTCTATATCCCTTCACATCCAGGGTTCCCTGGAACTTTGCTCCAACCCTTCACCTTAACGGAAACATGTTGGCTCTGAACTCTCACTATTTCCTCTTTGAATGAATCCCACTAGTCTGATGTAGGATTTCCTACAAGTAGCTGCTCCCAGTCCCCTTTGGCCAGGTGCTGTTTTATCGGATTGAAATCGGCCTTTCCCCAATTCAGTACCTTTATTTCCAGTCCATCTTTGTCTTTTTCCATAACTACCTTAAATCTTGCAGAGTTAAGGTCACTATCCCTGAAATACTCCCCCACCGATACTTCTACCACTTGTTCGGCCTCATTGCCAAAGATTAGGTCCAGCACTGCCCCATGTCTTGGAGGACTTTCTTCGTACTGGCACAACAAGCTCTCCTGTATGCATTTTAAGTATTCGACCCACTTTGAGCCTTTGCACTAAGACTATCCCATTTGATATTGGGGAATTTGAAATCCCCTCCTATTATTACTCTATTATTTCACTCCTCTCTGAGATTTGCCTACATATCTGCTCCTCTGTCTCTCCCTGTTTATTTGGAGATCTGTAGTACACTCCCAGCCAGGTGATTGCCCCCTTTTCATTTTTAAGTTCTACCCACATGGCCTTATTTGAGGAACCTTCTAAGATATCATCCCTCCTTACCGCAGTAATTGACGCCTTGATCAAGTGTGCAATGCAAACTCTTCTTTTATTCCCTCATGTATCATGCCTGAAGATTCTATACCCTGGAATATTGAGCTCCTAGTCCTGGCCCTCCCTCAACCATGTCTCTGAGACAGCAATAATACCATATTCTCATGTGTTAATTAACGCCCTCAATTCATCTGCATTACTAGTCAGACTCCTTGTATTTAAATAGATGCAATCCAGCCTTGTCTTTTTCACTTGTGCCTTACCAGGTCTATATTTGCTGTGCCATCCAGTCTGATTCATTTTCTCTACTATATCTGACTGTGCATCACCCCTTACTGTACTTCCACTCTGTATCCCATTCAACTGCCAAATTAGTTTAACCAACACCGCCACCACACCACCCCCTCCCCCCGCCCCCATCACCACCACCACCACCACAAAAACCACTAGCAAACCTCCCAGCAAGGATGTTGGTCCCATTCCGGTTCAGGTGCTACCTGAACTTGTCGAGGTCCCACTTTTGCCAGAAACAGACCCAGTGATTGAGGAAACTAAAGCCCTCCCTCTTGCCATGCATTCATCTGCTTTATCTTCTTATTCCTATACTCACTTGCACGTGGCACTGGGAATAATCCAGAGATTAGAACGTTTGAGTTTCTTTTTTTTAATCTGCTACGTAGTAGCCTAAATACTTGTTGCAGGACCTCATCCCTCTTTCTACCTATTTCGTTGGTACCAATGTGTACCACAACCTTTGACTGTTCACCCTTCCCCTTCAGAATTTCCTGCAGCCGTTCCATGACATCCTTGACGCTAGCACAAGGCAGGCAACATACCATCCTGGAGTCACGTTTGTGGCCACATAAACGACTGACTGTACCCCTTACGATAGAATCCCCTATCACTATAGTTCACCTACTCCTTTTCCTCCATTCCTGTGCAGCTGAGCCACCCATGCTGCCATAGACCTGGCTCTTGCCTCTTTCCCCTGAGATGTTATCTCCTCCAACAGTATCCAAAGTGGGACATCTGTTAGATATGGAGATGGACCAAGGGGACTCCTGCACTACCTGACTAGTTCTTCTACCCTGCCTGGCGGTCACCCATTCCCTTTCTGGGTGAGCAGTCTTTGCCTGCAGTGTGACCACCTCCCCGTACGTGCTGTCCACGATGATCTCAGCCTCGCGGATGCTCCACAGTGTCCCCAGCAGCCGCTCCAGATCCGAAACGCAGATTTCCAGTAGCTGCAGCTGGAGACACTTGCAGCACACGTGTTCGCCCTGGGCAATGGAAGTGTCCCTGATTTCTCACATTGCACAGGAGGAGCACTCCAGGCTGCCGAGCTACATTGCCAAGACTTAGTCTTAATTTATACCCTTAAATTACCCAAAAATTAGAATATTTACTCGATGGACCTTGATTCCCTAAAAAAAACCGACCTACTATATTAAAAAAAACTGTAGACCTTTTCCTTTACCTTTACTTACGAACCCATCTATTTGAAGTTATTCTCTAACAACTGTTACTCACCAACTGTTGAGCATTGAAGAAACATTATTATCCAATACAATATTTAAAATGTGTTTTATTTTGGTTCAAGAATCAACATTCCACTTGATTCCAGGCCTTACCATATTTTGTTTGTCTATTCATTTGATTCCTCCAATAATCATCCCTCTGCCTTTGCCTCAGCTGTTGTTGCATTTTTAAATCCCCGCGGCCATACTCAAATATTTTCTCTCCTATTTGCTTGATATGCGTCAGGTTAAAACAGTAACTGGATTCTCTTGCAACTCAAAGGAACTATTGCTAGTTGCGACAAAATTGTTGCCTATTTAAAGATAAATGCTGCTGAACTGATTTTACCCCACCTTTGCACATTTATATTGCAGATGGATGTTTAATTATGAATCCAAGGAAACGTTACAATCATGTTATTATTCCCAAACTATGAAATTGGCTAATTCCTTTCTTAATGAGTCCACTCATTAATTATTATGAGGATTAAGTAACGTTAGTCATTTTAAAATACGTCGCAAGAACCTCAAATTCCGCACAGGACAAAATCTGCCTCCTCCTTAATCTGATTATTGTTGTTGACCACTCTTTCTATTCTCTAGCTCATGAGTGGTGCGATCTGCACAAATTTTACATTTTCTTACCTTCTAAAATATCATAACCCCAAGTGACTACTGATGCTGAAGAATGTTATTATCTGTTAAAACTTCATTGACAATCCTCAGATTGAAAACTGACACCCCACCTGCTGATCACCTCACTCGATGACAGTTATTATCCTTTCACAGGTGAGCTGTTAATTCCTAAACTATTATCATGTCAGTACATACAATTAAAACAGCAGATTATGCACGCTGGCTTATTATTTGCCTCAGACACCCCTTTACTGTTGATAGGAAATGCACCGAATTATACTGATGTTTTTAAAATCTAAGTTTCCCAAATTCAAATAATGGTGTCATCAGGTGACAATATCTTCCATTTATTTATCTTAAAAAAAATGTTTTTCCTTAATATTCAGCAACCGCCTAGACGGTATTTCCATTAACATTTTTGAAAATTATGTAAGTTTGCATCCATTTAAACTCAGGGTGATTTTCATTTGAGTGCTTGGAATAGCAACTCATGTTAATTTATTTATTATTGATTTAAATGTCATAAACAATTATTTCCATGTTTCGTGGCTTCAGATTAATTCATCAGAGACACTAATGTCTACAGTTGTTATGGAACTGTCTGCAAATAATTACAAAGACTGTCTCTAGAAA
This sequence comes from Heterodontus francisci, assembly GCF_036365525.1. Classification (NCBI taxonomy): domain Eukaryota; kingdom Metazoa; phylum Chordata; class Chondrichthyes; order Heterodontiformes; family Heterodontidae; genus Heterodontus; species Heterodontus francisci. The sequence continues at coordinate 9,192,269 of NW_027140919.1, forward strand.
GATAATAAATGGAAACAAATGTATGAATGAATTAATGACAATTCCTGAACTTTTTTTAAATAAATAAGGCCAAGCCTTCAGATCAAGATATCACCATGCTGTCATAAATGTTGCAAAAGTCTTGGAGTGCTGTAGTTGATTAATCTCTGTGACCATGTTGTCCCCTTATTACGAGAAACAAAGAACAAAAGGTCCATTCGGCTTGGAGCCAGATTAATTCATTCAATCCAGATATCTGTTGCAATTTAGAAACAGTAATTATCACAAAATCCTATTTATATTTCACAAAAAATGCCATACAGCAAATTGTTAAGTTGCTCGCAGAAAGGGTTAACTCTATTAGTTTAAAAGTGGTGAAGCAAATATTCTCTGGATGTAATGACATCCCACATCTCTTTTAAAAGCAAACGACAAAGAAACACAAGTTCAAACCAATTCGAACCACTTTTTAATGAGGGAGAATCCTTAAAGGACAACATGCTTTATCCTTGAAAAATCCGCTTTGAGACATCCTTGACCCGAGCACCACGGAGGCAGCACACAATTCTGGAGCCTCGTTTGTGGCCACAGAAACGCCTGTCTGCACCCCTTACAATTGAATCTCTTATCACTATGACTCTCCCATTCTTTTTCCTGCCCTGCTGGACAGTAGAGCCTTCCGTGGTGCCACTAACTTGGCTGTTGCTGCTTTCCCCTGAGAGACCATGCCCCCAACAGTATCCAAAGTGGTATATCAGTTTGACAGGGGATGGCCACAGGGGACTCCTGTGCAACCTGCCTGCGCCTACGACTCCTCCTGGTGGACAGCCATTCCTCTTCTGCCTGTGCAGCCATCTCGCTAAACATGCTATCCCCTGCGTCCTCAGCACCATGGTCTTCACTGGATACAGGGGTGCGGTGTTTAAGGATTGGAGAATTACCAACGTTGTACCTCTGATTAAAATGGGAGCAAAGGATGGATTTAATAATCACAGGCCAGTCAGCCTAACCTCAGTAGGGGGCAAAATATTGGAAGCTATTCAGAGAGACAGGATAAACTGTCACTCAGATAGGCACAGGTTAATCAAGGATATTCATTATGGATTTGTTAAGCGAAGATCTTGCTTGACCAACTTGATCACATGTTTTGAAGCAGCAAGAAGGGAATGGAGGGATATGGGCCCCGGAAGTGCAGAAGCTGTTAGTTTAGGCGGGCATCAAGATCGGCGCACGCTTGGAGGGCCGAATGGCCTGTTCCTGTGCTGCACTGTTCTTTGTTCTTGTTTGTTCTTTGTTCAGTAACAAGGGTAGAGCAGCTGATGTGGTCAACATAGAATTTAGCAAGGCTTTTGACAAGGTGGCACATGGCAGACTGGTTTAAAAAAAATAAAAATCCACATGAGATTCAGGGAAATGCAGCAAGGTGGATACAAAATTGGTTCAGTGGCAGGAAACAAAGGGTAATTGTTGACGGGTGTTTAAGCGACAGGAAGGCTCTTTCCAGTGGCGTCCCGCAGAGCTCAGTACTGCGTCCCCTTCTTTTTGTGGTGTGTATTAATGATTTGGACGTTAATGTACGGATTATGATCTGTAAGTTTGCGGACGACATGAAGATTCGCCCTGTGTTAGATAGCGAGGTGAGTAACTTTAGGCTGCTGGAAGATAAAGATGGTCTGCTCAGATGGTCAGAAAAAGTGGTAAATGGAATTCAACTTGGAGAAGTGTGAGGTGATGTATTTAGTGTGGTCAAACAAGGCAAAGGAATAGATGATTAATGAGAAAATACTGAGAAGTGAAAAGGAACTGTGGGACCTTGGAGTCAATGTCCACAGATCCCTGAAGGTAGCAGGACAGATCAATGAGGTGGTTCAGAAGGCATATGGAATCCTTTCCTTTATTAGCTGTGGTGCACTATATAAGAGCAGGGAGGTTATCCTGGAACTGTCTAACTCATTGGTTAAGCCATAACTTGAGTAACTGTGTGCAGTTCCAGTCACTTCATTACAGAAAGGATGTAATTGCTCTCGAGAGGGTACAAAGGAGATTTACGAGGATGTTGCCAGGACTGGAAAAATGCAGGTTAGAGGAAAGATTGGATAGACTGTGGTTATTCTCCTTGGAACAGAGAAGGCTGAGAGGAGATCTGATTGAAATGTAAAAATCTTGAGGAGCCTGGATAGAGCGGAGGTGAAGGATTTATTCACCAAAGCAGAGAGGTCAGTGACGAGGGGGTATAGCTTTAAACTGTTTGCTAGAAAAATAGAGGGGAGATGAGGAAAAAATCTTTTCACCCAGAGGATGGTAGGGATCTGGACCTCACTGCCTGAAAGGGCAGTTGAGGCAGAGTCGCTCAACTCACTGAAAAGGAGTCTGGATATGCACCTCAGCTACCATAATCTGCAGGGCGAACTAAATGTTGGAAGGTGGGATTGGAATAGGTGGATCCTTTTTTGGCTGGCACAGACACGATGGGTCAAAGCGGCCTCTTTCTGTGCCTTAAACACTTTATGTTTCTATGATTCTATGGTTCTTGGAAGCTTAAAATAATAAATTATTCCTCTTTTCTGCTGATATTCGTTCTATGCTTTTGACCAATCTTTTACATCGTAATTCAAATGACATTTCATTCACAGGTCTTGTAGATCTATGTCCGGTTGTTCTCCTTAGGAATTCCCTTCCTTGAATGAAAAAAAGTTGGTCAGACTAATCAGAGCAAGATTCCACTCAACTTCACAACCAATCATTTCGTTTTAGCCTTTTTCAACGTCTGGCCCAAGTTACACTGTTGTATGATTTGGGGTTTTGAGGCTGAAAACACTTTTATTGAAAAATTCTCAGTTCTGAATTTTCAATTTATTACAATCGGGTCCTCAGTTGTGCCTGACCTAACAAGTTACAAATAACGGCTACTTATGAATCCAGTATAATTTATGAAACAAGATGTTATAAATACTGAACAAAAAAAGCACTGAAGACAACATGGAAGTTTCTTATCCTTCAAGGCCAGGATTCCTTGAATGTTGTCAGCACAGGCGCTCGCTTTGTTCTCCTGTCTCTGAATTAACAATACGTTGAGCTGTGTTTCAGAATAATTGCACCACAGACACCATTGTAAACTGTGCGAGCAAAAACTCTGAGTTTCCAACTTATGGGATTCCGATTCCATATTATGAAATCCTTTGAATTACCTCTTCCATTCATTTAACGTGAGTTTCATCTGCTGTTACTGCACCTCTGTAATTAGAGTGGTGTACGCTAAAAGCATGTCCATCTCTTATTTCCTAGGCTCCTAGAGTTAACATTTCATTGTGTGAACAAATATTACATCCTTGTAGATACAAAGCAGTTGTACAAGCAACGTTTCATCTTCTCATCAACAATGTCAACTATCATAAACAATTCACCTCAAAATTCCCAGGGTGCCAAAGCAATTAAGAATAAATGTGTCTCGTGAAATATCAGGAAAAATTTTGTTTTTAAATATAAATGTTTTCTTCTGCAGATATATTTAATTATTCAAGTCAGTCAGCATACTTATTAAAACTACATGGTTCTTGTTTAATGATAGGTATCATATCCATTTCAAGCCTCTTTCACAGCAGTTCCTTTAGGGAGCGCAATCACTCTCCGTCTGACCCCTTAACGAAGGTCCTCTCTTTCCCTTTGCTCACTGCTCGTTATCTTTTTTGATTTCTGCTAATTTACATCCGATCCTCTTGCTCTCGACCCTCCTCTTCCCGTCAATGACAGCTCTATTGTTTGTCTTTACTCCCACAGGCCATTCTCTTCTGGATCTCCAGCAGTTACCTCTTGGCCATTAACCACTGAATCTTTAAGATGGTCTCAGTTCCATTGTTTATTAATTAATTTAATAATTGATGTAACTGCATATTTCACCACACTCTTTAACTGCTCTCTGAACTCGGACTGAGTGACCACATAAATAAATGTGTTTGTACAGCAATTTAAATTCCGCAGCATATATGCAACTTTTGCAAAAATATCGTAAGAATCATAATCCAAGAAATCACCAATACCAAAAATATACAACATATAAAGCAACCACAGAAATATGAAACTGCCAGATATGGTGAAGAGTAAAATCATAGAATTCCTTCTTCTCTCCATTTCAGAGTCACTGTGATGATCTTTCTTTCTCTGACCCCTCAGTCTCTGACGAACTCGACTGGTCACTAAAATGTGTCTTATAGTCAGAGCGTTCAGCAACAGAATTAAAATGAATGGCAATAATGGTGTTAAAGCTTTTTCAAACATTCTAAATCCAATCCATCGAGGGTCAGTAAAATAGCTTGGCTTATTCGAGCAGTGCCATTCGACATTGTCGATTACCCGTCTCGGTTTATATCTTAAGTAGGTGGGAATATTTTTTAGACAGAGCAGAATGCTGGTTGTTGTTAGAACCACATTCGCAGTTTTCTTCGTGCAATATTTTGATTTCAGCTTCTGGCAACAAATGGCGACAAATCGATCAAATGTGAAAGCGATGGTGAACCAGACGGAACAGTCGATGGCTGCACGGATCAGGACATAACGAGAGCGACACACAGAGGTGAGGTCCAGGAAATTTAATGGGAAATAATAATCATTCATTTTCCGGAGTATGATGTCAGCGATAATAACCAGTAGATCTGCCGTTGACATGGCCACCATGTAGCGGGTGGTGCAGCTGGAGAGTCCGCAATTTCCCTTCGACAGGATCACAATTGTCACTAAATTAACTGAAAGGAGAGAAGGGAAAATTGGTTGTAAATTACTGAAAAATATTCTCCGCTTCTCAACCTCGGCAGTTCCAGATTTAACAAATCCTGGACGGGGAGGTCCGGCACCCCGCTCAGCGAATGCTGGCCAGCAAGTTAAACATCGCAATGAGGAGCTAAAAAAGGGTAGATTGGAGACCTGCACACGGTCTCGAACCACTGCCACTGTAGAACCCATCCCGGACTCGAATCACTCCCTGGGGTCGAAGAAATTCCTCCCTTACTCGAACCAGTCCCTCGGATTGGAGGCACACATACGTCTTGGACCACTCCCTCTGATGTATAAATGAGTTATGTTAAAAAGGGAATTTACTGAGTCAATGCAAATGTGATCACAGTTTCGATTAGTTTAGAGTTTACAGATACAGCACTGAAACAGGCCCTTCAGTCCACCGAGTCTGTGCCGACCATCAACCACCCATTTATACTAATCCTACATTCCTACCACATCCCCACCTGTCCCTATATTTCCCTGCCACCTACCTATACTAGGGGAAGTTTATAATGGCCAATTAACCTATCAACCTGCAAGTCTTTGGCATGTGGGAGGAAACAGGAGCACCCAGAGGAAACCCACGCAGACACAGAGAGAACTTGCAGACTCCACACAGGCAGTACCCAGAATTGAACCCGGGTCGCTGGAGCTGTGAGGCGTCGGTGCTAACCACTGCGCCGCTATGCCACCCTTATGAAAGCATCGGCTTTCATCTCTACAGGAATATCATTAAAAGAAAAGTTTTATAATCACCTATTATAAAGGTGAACACATAAATAATGTGTACTCTTCTGGACTACACATGATAACAATATCCAGGGTAACCAGCAGGTTCACATATTCTTCACAAAAATAATACCAAAACTGAGAGCTAATAGTTATTAAGATATGCTGTGGCTCTATTCTGCCGTTAAGAGAATGATGCGTGTTGAACTAATAGAGGCCTTCAACATTATATAGGGGTTAGAGAGGGAAAACGTAGATCCGATATTTCCACCTTTGCTCAGACAGAGAAGGAAGATAGTCGTGATCTAGTTGTGCCGAATGCCCAGTTTCTGTGCTGTAGAATCGGTAACATGTTTAATAACAAGTCATAGCCATCAGTGTTTCTCGTAATATTGAAGAGCATTATTTATTATTGCAGTCACTCATGACCAAAGGCCTCTCAGGGCCGTGCTCGGGAAGGAAATGAATCAGCACCTGATAGTGCTGGCAACAACTCAACTTAGAGTAAGAGTAAGATGGGGACCTGCATTGAATATAATGACAGATACTCCAGGAAATACATTGTCCCTAGTTTTGCGTGGTCCACACCATTTAGTCAGCCACAATCAGTGCAATTCTGGAGTGACAGAGACTCCCAGTTATGCATGAACGCTGAGGTCAGGTGCTCCACTCCAGTTAGTGTCCACACACAGTATAGTTCTACATTAACAGATAACTGCTGTAATCCTTCCCCTCTGAGATTTTCCTGCTTTGAGCTCTGATTCTACAGAACACAACATTCAACACAATACAATAACTTTACAATGCACAGTGCCTTGAGCTAGAAACAATTGAGACAACAGATTAAAACTGCACAGATAATTCAGGAAAATGATGCAATTAAATTATTGAATGTGTGTCTGTGTAACTGTAACCGTTCGATCTCATGTAATATTATTATTCCCATGGTAAGGGAAGAAACCAGCTCATACGCAGATTTACAAAACTTCATTGGTTATAGATCCTTACCAAGAACACCAATTATAGCAAGGATCACAGAGAATATGTTCCGCACCCATTGCATTGGTCGGTGCATTTTCTGCTTGGAATGATCGGTCTGTTCGTGCTGCAGGTGATATCTTTGAAGTACATTCTGAGCTGACACATTCCCAGGGCATTAACTTTATAGCCTCCCGGATCGCCAAGGGCATACTGACGTTGCAACATTGTTCAAACAGTTTTTCTTAATCTTGAACAAACAGATGACGACAGTTCGGTTAATTCCCTCTTGATGGAATGTATTTTCCACGAAAATTGAATTGGACCCATCCCCACCCCCAAGACTGGACAAATCTGATCACAATAAGCAAATAATCATAACTGGAAGCTGTGTTAAACAGAAATCGAGGAAGTCCTACATAAATCTTCAGCCCGATCTTTAGATCTCATGTTGTTTTAGTGATTGCCTTCATTCTGCACGACTGTTCAGAAATTAAGTTCCTAACGTCAGAGAAGCCTGTAACGGATGTTCGTCTATACTTTGGATGCTCTCTTTATCTGTGCAATTCCGTTCAACAATTCATATATTCAAACAAAAAGGAACATGGAATGGTTGCAATACAGCAGTTGGCCATTTGGTCTGTCTTGTCCGTGTCAGCTCTCTGCACGGGAAGCTCAGCTAATCTCACTCCCACATCTCCTCATCACTGACCTGCATTGTTTTTCTCTTCAGTTGTTTATTCAATTCACTTCTGATTGAATCTGTCTTCACCACTCTCTCGGCCACTTCATTTCATATCCTAAACACGTGCTGTGTAGAAATACGTTTCCCTCATGTCGCCATGAATTCTATTGCCAATCCGTACAACCTGTGTCCTTCGGTTTTCGGCACTTCTGCCAATGAGAGCAATTTCTCTGTGTCTACTCCGTTTAAACCGCCATGGTTTGGAAAAACTCTATCAAGCTTTCTCTCAATTTCCTCTTTAAGGAGAACAACCCGATTTTCTAATCTATCGGCATAAAATATCTGTTAGCCCTGGGATTTTCTCTTTGAACATTTTCGACACCCGCTGTGAAGACTACACATTGTTCCTCAAAGTTCGGTGCCTAGAACTGGACACAATGGTAGGAATGTCAATATCGTTCTGTCCCTCACACAGTCCAAGCTCCTCTGTTTCCCTTTTCAATCTCTTTATCTGATACATCGATGATTGTTTTTGTGTCAAACCCTTCTTTCACATTGAGTTTGAAACTTTAATCATAATGGAATTTAAATCTGTACCTCTTTCGCCTGAAAACGGTCCACCTGTGACAGTTCACTTCTCTTCCACGAATTCCCTCTCTCATTTTCAGTGGACGGATACTGCATAAATATTTACTATAATCCGCCAACTTCCACAGTTATCTTGACCACACTTCCTCCAACTCCACTTTGCATAAATAATAGCTTCCGTTCTCGCAGTTTCCTCATCCTTCTGTTTATCCCAACGATGCCATCTTCCATACGAGAGCTTCTGTAGCCTCTTCATTTCACATTAACCGTGCATTCCTCACATTAATTTTGCAGAGGCCTCAGCTGTACCTGTTCCATCACCCGAGTGACTGTCCTCACCGCTTCCCTACCTTCTCGAACCATGATATTAATTCACTTATTCTCACTTTCCATACCAACTTCCTCCACCTTCAACACATCATCCTCCTCCATTTCCACCATGTCCAACTAAAATCGCGAACAAAATATCTGCATTCACTCTTCAATCACACCCAAGCTGTCGTATGCTTGCCCGCAGCTCCTTTTTATGCAAGTGCAAGAGATGCAACAGTTTCCCTTTCACCTATGAAGATACAGTCTTTAGGAATAAAAGTGGGAGTAGGTCATTCAGCCCATAGATCATGTTCTGCATTCAATACCATAATGGCTGACCTGACCATGGCTGTAATTCCAATTTCCCGTCAGAGAACAGTAAATCTTCACTCCCTCTCAAATGAAAAGTCAGTCTAAACCAGCCTTGAATATATTCAATGGCCCAGACTCCACTGACTTCTGGGAAAATGAATTCCAAATGCGATGGAACTTTCAAGAGAAGCAATTCCTCCTCATCACGATTTTAATTGAGAGACCGCTTATTCATAAATGGTGGAGAATGTGCTGAGTTCAGAGCCGGGCAGGGCACCAATGTACCACAACGGTACATTAGACTGAGTTAGCAAGGTGAAGAGTGTTCCTTCTTGCTCCTTGGATGTGGGTATTGCTGGCGAGGCTGGGATTTGTTATCCATCTTTTGTTTTCCTTGGAAACGAGGTGGGGAGCCGCTTTCTTGAAACGCTGGACTCCATCAGCTTTCGGTACACCCGCAGTGCTACTAAAAAGGAAGTTACAGGATTTTGACACATAATGAAGAAAATGAAGACAATGAAGAAATGGCGATGTCGTTCCGACTCAGGATGTCTGTGGCATGGAGGGAACCTTCAGGTGTTCATGTTTCCATGCATCTGCCTCCTTTATCCTTTTAGGTGTTAGAGGTCTCATGCTTGAAAGGAGCTGTCAAAGACATTTTAGTAACTTCCTGCGGTGTGATATTGTATATGGTACACACAGCAGCCACTGTGTGCTGGTGGTGGAAGCAGTTAAGTGTTAGTATGGTGCATCAGATGTACATCAAGCAAACCCCTTTGCTTGGATCTTGCTGAGGCGCTTGAGTGTTTTTGGTGGTGGCACAGATCCAGGAAAGTGGAGTGCATTCCATTATTCCTGACTTATGCCTTGTAGATTGCGATGTAAATGTCAGTGGAGGAGTTATTTGCTGCATAAATCCCAGCGTCTGATCTTCTCTTGGAGCAACAACATTTATTTGTCTGGCCCAGTTATGATCAATGGCAACGCCTATGATATTGATAATGTGGCAACTCGGGAGTGACCACGATGATGAATATCAAGGGGTGGTGGTTATATTCTCTCTTGTTGGACATGGCCATTTCCTGGAAAATGTGTGATGCTATTTTTAGCTTCCTTTTATCAGCACAAGCCGGATGCAAACAATGCAAAAAATGTGATGTGCTTTTGCGTGAGTGAAGGAAGAAAGGTTCAATTTGTCCACCATTCAACCAGAGTAGACTTCATCTCATCCTGGCCTCAGTGTTTGACCGAATAATTGCAAGAGGCAAATTATAGGGTAGATGGAGGAAGTATAAACTGTCGTTGATTTATTTGTTGAAGCGAGCACGAGCTTCTTGATTGGCTTTGCTAATTTCGAATAGATACATTGTAATAATCAGGTGGGCGGCACAGTGGTGCAGTGGTTAGCACCGCAGCCTCACAGCTCCAGCGACCCGGGTTCAATCCTGGGTACTGCCTGTGTGGAGTTTGCAAGCTCTACCTATGTCTGCCTGGATTTCCTCCGGGTGCTCTGGTTTCCTCCCCCATGCCAAAGACTTGCAGGTTGATCGGTAACTTGGCCATTAGCAATTGCCCCCAATATAGGTAGGTGGTAGGGAAGTATAGGGACAGGTGGGGATGTGACAGGGATATGGAATTCGAGTAGGATTAGTATAAATGGGTGGTTGATGGTCGGCACAGACTCGGTGGGCCGAAGGGCCTGTTTCAGTGCTGTATCTCTAAACTAAGCTAAAACTAAACTAAAAACGAGGACAATTCGCAGGGTTGTATCATATATGGACAGGCGGAGGGGTCATTGGATCTGATACATGCTCTTTTATTCCCCGTTAATACTTCGTCAGATGTTGTCAAGGGGAGTACACAATATGGAGAGTTATGCTGCTATCCATCGAACCATTGGGCTTGCAAACCTTACTTTGGGGTATTAGATGGACCGTCTCTTCCCACCACATGGCGGGACGTCGTAGTAACAGTGGGAAATGCGGTGGTGCAGGGTCGGGGTAATGGGAGGCCTATCGTTACCTTCTTGTATATGGATCTGTAGCTTGAGGGTCCAGTTGGGAGGTGATGGAGGAAGATGTTATCAGCACAGCTCTGGCTCAGAGTTCTGAATGTGATTGACAACAGGTTGAAGGAGTTCCACGGAAAGTAAGTAATACAACTCCAGCCCGAGGAATTCATTGTATCTTCTGGGTTAGCTAAACACAGGAACAAGAAACCTTTAATCCCGAGGTCTATTCCAGTTGTCCATAAAGGCAAAGCTGCCACAGATTTCACATTCATGTCAAGCAGGAATCAAGCACACGGACTCTCTGGTAAATCAGATTCAATCCTTTGTAAATACAAGCATTTGCCTGTTTCAATAATTTCGTTTCCATTGTTGGGAAGATCGATTTCTCCCTGACACCCTAATTTTACATTTTGTTCCCAATATTTACGTGATTGCATGTTCCATTTCTCACAATATCAGGATGGATCAGTTCTACACTTACTAACTTGACATTCAACAAACCCCCACAAATCTACAATGCAAATCTACCAACAAAAGCATGTCCACCTCCTTCTGCCTCTCCTTCACATAAATTGCAATTATTGCAGATTTTTACTTTGTGGTGAGGAAGTTCCGTGTTGGTTTGAATTACCCTGAGGGCGTGACTGACAGCCTCATAGAATATTTCGTTCACCTGCCCTGCACAGGCCTGAAACCAGGTAAATCCCACGCCCTGACAGAGATCAACGAAGGAGCATAAAACATCCCAATTACAAGATCAGATCCTGGGAAGGCGCAAAATGCAGGACCATTCTGTTAATTTGGTAAACATGCCAAAGGACAAAGCAGGAGCCTGTCTTTCTTCCACATCGGTTTATTCACAGTGCTCCATGTGTACTCTGCTCTTTCCACAATTAGTATCAGCTGCTCTTAATCACAGTTAGAGCATACTCAATTGACAAATCATTTGCAACATTGGCTCATACGCAGCATTTTGTTCGCAGTCCATCAATGTGTCCATTGTACATTATTATTTTTCTTGTGATTCCTGTTCGAATATACAAGCCACATGTGAGCGTTTCAGCTCCGTTTGTAGAACAGAACTGCTCTTCACATGTCCCGCATTGCATGAATGCACAACCTCTGAACTGTTGATTCAACTCTCACCCCGACATCTAACGCTGCGGCACTCACTCACATAGCGACACACAGAAACACACTTAAGGAAAGTACAGTTGAAAAGAATAGTGAACTTTTACAGCTTAGAAGCAAAATAATACTTCATAATTCACATGGCTCATTCTCGAAAAGACATGTTGCAGACCTTATGAAAAATACGTCTTCACTCCTGAAGTGTAGCTTCGCTAATTTCAACAGCCAGATTCAGGTGCTGAAGTGGCTTTAAAGATTCTATTAAAGGGATAGAATTTCTGCAGGCCACAAACTTGGTTGCTTGTCGTCTCGTTACCACGTGGTCAGTTTACAGTACATGCGGACTCGAAATGGAACAGGCTTGGAATCCTCACCATGTTACAGTCTCCAATTATTAAGGCATATATTTTTCTGCCCTTTCTTCTGCCCTTTCTGCTGTTGCTGTCGTGTCTTTCTTCAGACAGCACTTAAAGAATAAAAGGAAACCAATATGGCGACCTTACTTTGTGCATTATCACATTTCCCTTTCCCAAACATGATGTTGGAATTAGGCATATTATTTATTATCTGGCTTATTGCTTGATTACGGTCTTTGTTTCAGAAAGACCCATTCAGTTCAGGATTGCCTTTTGGATTGTCTCAGGATACGTGGAGTCGCCACTTCTTAATCTGGAATGTATCATATTGTCCTTGCGAGACAGTATGGCTGTTTAAAAATTCACTGATCAGGTCAGATGACCTTTGGTGGCCATCATTTGCGGCTCGTTTGGTCCACTTTAAAAGAAAGGTCAGTTACAAAATGCTACACACTCAGTGAAATTCTATTTTAAAAGATATGAATTTGACATGGCTCTACTGGGCATGGCAATAATATTAAAGTAATTGTGTCAAATGATATTAGTGCTAAAATATATTGAAAAAAAAGAGACACAAATCCCATTGCACAGATCCTCCAATCTAAACAGGCTCCTGCAGTTATAGGACAGCTCACCAGTATCACTCGACTTGTGATGGTTCCTCTCCTCCTTTCCGGATGCACTTTGCAGCATGCATTCCACTGCAATGAGGAAAGAAGTGGGTGAACCCAGACCGAGCAGTATGGGGTGCTGGTGACCTGCAGCGAAATGGTCGCCGACCACAACCATTACAATTTACATTAACAAAGTGCTGCACACATCCAAATAGAAATCTCAGAAGACAGAATAGAGCAGGTTAAAACAGCGTGACATCAAGAGCAAGTGGAACAATAGAGAGAGTGCGAAATTGTTGAGCACGTAGTGAGAGATGTCGACTTCCAGGCGAGTTTTGAAGACAAGAAGAGAGTTGAAATGATGGTGTGCTGGAATTTCCGATGCCCTGGGTACAGTTTATTGGGAAACACTTGGTGACGGCGCAGCAGAAACAGTGGTGCATAACAAATACTGTTTGACAACAGATGACAAGGGAGGAGTGGAGTAAGTTCACAAGGATTTATATCTTGGCAGATTGTTGTGATTGACAGGGTGTCATCTACAACATGATTGATATGGTCGTTCACTATTCTTCAAATTATTTCAGTGGAGCAATGAGGACAAGGGGAATTTGGTGGAAAGGTACGGGACAGGGATTGGGGTCTTATTCCTGGTCAGGACTTGAACTGTGGCATTCAGGATACCTGTTGTTTAGGCTGTGCTCCTGATTTGGTCGTGGATAGACAAAAAATGGAGTCGGAGACAGGGCTGGTGGGATTGACCAGGAGCAGAGCCTGGTCATGTGACCCTGACTTACTGGAAGTTGGGGCAACTTGTGCTGGCTGCTGTTTGATTGGCTCCTGGCTTTGTGATCAGATTTCCTCCCTGGTTAGCATTCATGAGCTTTAGTGAACGTGGGCAGCAGCTGGTTCTGACAGCGGACACAGTGAGTATGATTCCTCCAAATAAATAGAGGAAACAATACGAGTGTAGAATGTGAGAGGTCGGCCAGGAGTGTGTTTGAACATTCAAATCTGGAGCTGGCAAAGACACTGATGAGTTTTCAGCGGCATTTGAGGTGAAACGGGGGACGAGGAATGGGTCATTGAGATGGCGCAGGCTTGTGGTTGTAAGCTCATCCCGAGGTCAACCAAATGACCAAGGTTGCAAAAAATATGGTTGCAAAAAATACGGATGTCTGCACATTGAATATGCACACGTTTAAAAACAAGGCCGAGGGCAACCTGCACAGCGAAAAGTTATAAGTTTAAAGAGACGGTCTCGGGACCAACGCCCACAGTGAATAGACACATTTTAAAAACAGAGCCCGGAACAACCTGCAGAGTGAATTACCACAAGTTTAAACACGGCACCGTGGGGGAAATCTGCACAATGAATAGTCAGAAGTTTAAAAACAGGGCCTAGGGGAATCTGAACACAATAGATACAAGCTTAAGCAGAGGGCTCAGGAGCAACGTCCACAATAAATAGACACATGTTTAAAACAGGGCCAGGGGGATCCTGCAATATGAATGGTCACAAGTTTAAACACAGGGCCCGGGGGATGCTGCACAGTGAATAGTCACAAGTTTAAACACAGGGTCCGGGGGTAATCTGCACAGTGAATGATCGCAAGTTTAAACACAGGGCCCGGGGGATCCTGCTCAGTGAAAAGTCACAAGTTTAAACACAGGGCCCAGGGAGAAACTGCAAGGTGAATAGTCGCATGATTGAACACAGGTCCAAGGGGATACCGCAAAGGAAATATTCACAAGTTGAAACACAGGGCCCGGGAAGAACGTGCACGGTGAATTTCACAAGTTTAAACAACGGGCCTGGGGAATCCTGCACAGTGAATAGTCACAAGTTTAAACACAGGTCCCAGGGGATACTGCACAGTAAATAGTCACAAGTTTAAACACAGGTCCCAGGGGATACTGTACAGTAAATAGTCACAAGTTTAAACACAGGGCCCGGGGGATCTTGCACAGTGAATAGTCACAAGTTTAAACATCGGGCCCGGGGGAACGTGCATAGTGAATAGACACAATTTTAAACAGAGGGCCTGGGGGGATCCTGCTCAGTGATTTGTGTCAAGTTTAAACACAGGGCCCGGGAGAACAGGCAGGATGAATAGTCACATGTTTGAACACAGGTCCCGAGGGGAATCTGCACAGTCAATAGTCACAAGTTTAAACACAGGGCCCCAGGGGATCCTGCCCAGTGATTCGTGTCAAATTTAAACAGAGCGCCGGGAGATCCTGCTCAGTGATTCGTGCAAAGTTTAAACACAGGGCCCGGTGTGATCCCGCATAGTGATTCGTGTCAAGTTTAAACACAGGGCCCGGGAGATGCCACTCAGTGATTCGTGTAACTTTTAAACACAGGACCCGGGGGGGAACCTGCACAGTGATTCAAGTCAAGTTTAACAGAGCGCCCGGGGGATCCTGCTCAGTGATTCGTGTAAAGTTTAAACACAGGGCCCGGTGTGATCCCGTATAGTGATTCATGTCAAGTTTAAACACAGGGCCCGGGGATTTCCTGCAAAGTGAACAGCCACAAGATTAAACACAGGGCCCTGGGGAAGCTGCACAATTCATAGTCACAAATGTAAACACAGGGCCGGGGGGATCTTGCACAGTCAGTCATGTCAAGTTTAAACACAGGGCCCGGAGGAATCCTGCACAGTGAATAGTCACAAGATTAAACACAGGGCGAGGCGGAATGCTGCACAGTGAATACTCACAAGATTAAACACAGAGCGAGGGGGAATGCTGCACAGTGAATACTCACAAGATTAAACACAGGGCCCGGGGGAAGCTGCACAGTGAATACTCACAAGATTAAACACAGGGCACGGGGGAACGCTGCAAAGTGTATCTTCTTCTTCTTTGGCCTCCTTGTCTCGAGAGAAAATTGGTAAGGTGCCTGGAGATGGTCAGTGGTGTGTGCAGCATCGCCTGGAGTGGCTATAAAGGCCAATTCTAGAGTGACAGACTCTACCACAGGTGCAACAGATAAAATTGGCTGTCGGGGCTGTTACACAGTTGGCTCTCTCCTTGCGCTTCTGTCTTTTTTCCTGCCAACTGCGAAGTCTCTTCGACTCACCACGCTTTAGCCCCGCCTTTATGTCTGCCCGCCAGCTCTGGCGATCGCTGGCAACTGACTGCCACGACTTGTGATCAATATCACAGGACTTCATGCCGCGTTTGCAGACGTATTTAAAGCGGAGCCATGGACGGCCGGTGGGTCTGATACCAGTGACGATCTCGCTGCAAAATGTGTCCTTGGGGATCCTGCCACCTTCCATGCGGCTCACATGGCCAAGCCATCTCAAGCGCCGCTGGCTTAGTAGGGAGTATATGCTGGGGATGTTGGCCGCCTTGAGGACTTCTGTGTTGGAGAGATGGTCCTGCCATCTAATGCCAAGGATTCTCCGGAGTTAGCGAAGATGGAATGAATTGACACGTCGCTCTTGGCTGACATACGTTGTCCAGGCCTCGCTGCCATAGAGCAAGGTACTGAGGACACAGGCTTGATACACTTGGACTTTTGTGTTCTGTGTCAGTGCGCCATTTTCCCACACTCTCTTGGCCATCCTGGACATAGCAGAGGAAGCCTTTCCCATGCGCTTGTTAACTTCTGCATTGAGAGGCAGGTTACTGGTGATAGTTGAGCCTAGGTAGGTTAACTCTTGAACCACTTCCAGAGTGTGGTCGCCGACATTGATAGATGGGGCATTTCTGATGTCCTGTCCCATGATGTTCGTTTTCTTGAGGCTGATGGTTCGGCCAAATTCATTGCAGGCAGCCTCAAACCTGTCGATGAGTCTCTGCTGGCATTCTTCATTGTGAGATGTTAATGCAGCATCGTCAGCAAAGAGGAGTTCCCAGATTAGGAGTTTCTGTACTTTTGTCTTCGCTCTTTGACGGGCAACGTTGAATAACCTGCCACCTGATCTTGTGCGGAGGAAAATTCCTTCTTCTGCGAACTTGAATGCATGTGGGAGCAGCAGGGAGAAGAAGATCCCAAACATTGTAGGTGCGGGAACACAACCCTGTTTCACGGCACTCAGGATTGGAAAGGGGTCTGATGAGGTGCCGCTATGTTGAATTGTGCCTTTCATATTGTCAAGGAATGAAGTGATGATACTCAGCTGCTTTGGTGGGCATCCAATCTTTTCTAGCCGTCTGAAGAGACCACTTCTGCTGACGAGGTCAA
This sequence comes from Heterodontus francisci, assembly GCF_036365525.1. Lineage (NCBI taxonomy): Eukaryota > Metazoa > Chordata > Chondrichthyes > Heterodontiformes > Heterodontidae > Heterodontus > Heterodontus francisci. Next base: position 9,208,935 of record NW_027140919.1, read on the forward strand.
AAGCTTTGGTGAGATCAATGAAAGCAATGTAGAGGGGCATCTGTTGTTCATGGCATTTCTCCTGTAGCTGGCGAAGGGAGAACAGCATGTCAATGGTGGATCTCACTGCTCGAAAGCCACACTGTGCCTCAGGATAGACACGCTCAGCCAGCTTCTGGAGCATGTTTAAAGCGACATGAGTGAAGACATTACCCACTATACTGAGCAGGGAGATTCCACGGTAGTTGTTGCATTCACCCTTGTTCTTATAGAGGGTGATGATATTGGCATCGCGCATGTCCTGTGGTACTGCTCCCTCATCCCAGCACAGGCAAAGCAGTTCGTAGAGCACTGCAAGTATAGCAGGCTTCGCACTCTTGATTATTTCAGGCTTAGTGCCGTCCTTCCCAGGGGCTTTTCCACTGGCTAGAGAATCAATGGCATCACTGAGTTCCGATTGTGTTGGCTGTACGTCCAGTTCATCCATGACTGGCAAAGTCAGGGCTGCATTGAGGGCGATCTCAGTGACAGCATTTTCCCTGGAGTACAGTTCTACGTCGTGTTCCATTTGCATGCGTTGGTCAGTGATTGTGTCCCCTGATTTAGATTTGAGGGGGGCAACCTTATTGACGGTTGGCCCAAAAGCTCTCTTAATGCGATTTGATATTCCCTGTGCCAGAGGCCAGATGAATATGACTGCATAGGTGTTGCCAGTAGTCATTTGCGCAGCGCCTGGCTGTTCTTTGTGCAGCACTTCTGGTAGCGTTAATGCTATGGATGTTACCTCGCTGGAGGCTTTCTTGTAGTACATCAGTGCAATGTGCTTAGCGGCTAGGACAGGTTCCAGCTCTTCAATGTGAGTTTGAAACCAGTCTGCATTCCGCTTCACACAGTTGCCATAGGTGGTCATTGCTGAATCATAGATGGCGTCTCTGATGTGGGCCACATGGTACCTGCATCCCCTATGGGAGTGTTGTGGAGGGAATTTTCAAGTGAATTTATAAACTTGTGTAACAGCTGTGGATGTGAAATTCTGCTAGTGGTGATGCGTGGGTAGCCCTTCTGCTTGGAGTGATGCAGCTTCTTTGGTTTGAGTATATCCTTGTTGCACACCAGGGAGTCGTCGGTGTCGCAGTCCGCACTTTGGAAGCTGCGTGTGATTTCAACACTGTTTAAAGAGGCTCGGATTCTGACGATGAGGTCCAGCTGGTGCCAACCACGTTGTCTTGGGTGCCTCCAAGAAACCTGGTGACAGGGTTCAGTGTGAAGGAATGAGTTGGTGATGCAGAGGTTATGAAAGGTACACAACTCAAGCAGTCTCTGTCCATTCTCATTCATCCCTCCAATGCCATTTCGCCCAAGGCAGGAAGGCCATGAGTCATGGTGGGCCCCAACCATGGCATTAAAGTTCCCCAGCAGGAATAGGTGTCCGGTGTTGGGGATGCTACTAATGATATTATGGAGTTCCGTGCATGACTCTCCAGCAGATTGTGATTTTTGTGATTGGCAGGCTTACTGAAATACCCGTATCCACCAGCAGAGGGCGGCCATTATTAGAATTGAAAACAGATAATGCTGGATACACTTAACAGGTCAGGTATCATCTGTGGAGAGAGACATAGAACTAGCTTTGCACGTTAATGCGATTTCTTCAGAAATGCATAATATTAGAGATAAACTACTTTTAGCAAATACAGAACCAGGGAAAAGGGGGTATGGAGAGAATGAAATAGTTAAGGTTTGTGTTAAGATGGAGGCATGTGTGATGAAATGAACCCCACTCTCATTAATCTCTCTTATCTATGCCCCTGTGATATACAGCACTTCAATCTCTCAACCCTGACATTATCATTCAACCTACTGACAATGGAATCGTTGCTGTTCTTTGCTGAAAAGACCAATTCCTTGGGAAGCCTAATCACTAACTCTCTGACAGATCATACCACCTCCCTCTGGCTCATGACCCCACCACCGAACATCATGTCATCCTTTCCCATATTATCATTGAACTTATCTCCTCTTGAGATCTTCACCTCACAGCCTGCAACCGCACTGTCTACCAACCTCACACAGCCCCCTCTAAATCTTTCCGAACATCAACTAACAAGGCTACCTCAATAGACTCAACATTTCAACCTGTTCCTTTCTGATGGATCTTAATTCTTCCGATCACAACACTACTTTCTCCGCTTTTCTTCTTCTGTTGCCATCCACGATTTTAGCTATTGTGGTTTCCTGTTCAGAACAGTCTCCTTTTCGCCATTGGCAACCAGTCCAACACTGTAAACAGGACAGTTAGACGCCAACAGCTCCACAGGGCGGCACAGTGGCGCAGTGGTTAGCACAGCTCCAGCGACCTGGGTTCAATTCTGGATACGGCCTGTGTGGTGTTTGCAAGTTCTCCCTGTGTCTGCGTGGGTTTCCTCTGGGTGTTCCGGTTACCGCCCACAGCCATACGACTTGCAGGCTGATTGGTAAATTGGCCATTATAAATTGTCCCTAGTATCGGTAGGTGGTAGGGAAATATAGGGACAGGTGAGGATGTGGTAGAAACATGGGATTAGTGCAGGATTAGTATAAATGGGTGGTTAATGGTCGGCACAGACTCGGTGGGCCGAAGGGCCTGTTTCAGTCCTGTATCTCTAAATCAAAAAAAAACACTCTATATTTACATCTCTCACCAAGATGTCCATTCCCTGTAAACTTCTCTCTCTCTCTCTCCTCATCATGTAATTCTGCTAAACCTCTATCTCTCACCAGGACAATCAATCCTTTTAAAACTCAATCCATTCAAGAAATTCGGATCCCGACAACTCTATCCCTAATCAGGATGGCCAGTCCCTCAACACTTACATCTCTTACCAGGATGTTCAAACCATCTACAACTTAACCCATTCAAAATATTCAGGTCTCTACTTTCCCATCGCACACCGGGATGTCCAGTCGCTTTACAGTTCATCTTTCACCAGGATATGTCTTCCACCTACACCTGTACCTCTTACCAGGACGTGCAGCCTCTCTGCTTCACTATCCCTCGCCTCGCCATCATTCCTTTGACACCTTTATCTCCCACCAGCCCATGGCATCTTGTTTAGCTACACTAATGACTGTTTCAGTGTAGTTTCCTGACCTCGTTCTCAACTGAAAGGAATTAAATTTGCTTCTATCTGCCAACCCTACCGTACCTTTACACGACCCAGCTCCAATTCGATTCCTCGAATTCCTATCGCCATAACTGAGGACAGGTAGGTAGCTCACAATGTCTATTTATAGCCACCAACTCAGAGACCTCCCTTGATATGCTCCCCGACCTCCCACATCCTGCTTCGTGCCAGGTCAATAATTTGTTCTCCAGGCATCTACGTCTCTGGTAAATCAGTACCAACGATGCCACCTTCCACGTCATTGTTTCCGAATTGGCTTCTGTGTTTGTTCAACTGAAGAGTTCCCTTCTTTAGGCACATAAACTGCAATTCCACCCTCATCCCTCCTCGCCACTACCAGAGCCATGATCCGGTTCGCCATGTCCTCACTTGCCACAGCAACACCTACACATTCAACAGTTTTCTGCAATTTCGAGCATCAAATGCAAAATTCCATCCCCTCCCCTTTCAACAATCCAAAGGCACTATTCCCTCTGTGAAGCTCTCGTTTAATCCTCTGTCAATCCCAGAATCACGCCTGTTCCCACAAAAACATCTCATACAACTGTCGAATGATGCCACATACTTTTCTCTCCTCCTTTTTCACAGAGAGTCTCCCAAACATTCCTTCTTGATGAAACAGGTATATAATTGTACTTCTTCCAACTGAATACATGGTATTCGTTACTCACAGTACAGTCTGCTTTGCAGAGACCAAACTGAGGATAGGTAGGTGGATTGTTTGGGGCGTCAATGAACACGTCAACTTTCTATTGGCACTTATCAGCCTGAAAAGCGCTCCTGTGTTTTTGAATAGCGGGTATTGGTAATGGATGCTCAAGGTGAATTGCAGGAGGTGTGGGTTCATGCTCGGTGTGGGGATCCCTTATCGACACACAACAGGAGCAGTTACCCTGGGATCAACCTTCCTCTTTCCGACCACAGTGGGGGATGACAAGAGGACTTCTCCTCTTTGACAGATATTTCATATTTCCATCCTACTGCCCTGTGTCAGCAGCCAGACCTGGAGACCACACTGAGGGATGGCTCTGTCGAGCCTGTCACTGCACTGTCATCGTGCAGGCCGAATTGGAGACCACACCGAGAGCTGACCATGTGGTGCCTGGCATTGCACGGTGATACAGGGAGTAACAAGAGATGTCTGAGAACAAGTGATTAAACATCGGATGTATTGAAATGTTACCCACACTCCTTCCTCTCATCCCTGCACCCAGTGATCCACGAACATCATTCTTCTCTTATATTTAGCTCAGATCTCCACTGTACCTGGACAGAGAAAATCCTTCACATGCTGTGATGGCCCGAAAGATATTAACAAAACAATCTGCACAAATTGACATGGATAAACATTTGACTAATATTATGTTAACAAATTGCACTCAAATGAATATTCATTCATGTGCCACCCAACAGTGTTTCCTTGAAGGCTTTGTGTTTTTTTAATTCTGGAGCTGCCCCTTTGACTTTAGCGTGGTGGACGCTTGCAGCAGTTGTAAAAATGGCACTGCAGATACTTACAACCTGCATTTTCGGCAGTGCGACCGAGAGTGGCGACTGAATGCAGGTTGGTGCATCTCGACTAACTTGGTGGTGCCTGCATGGGCATCGAACGAGGGTCTGTCAAGGGCGTAGATGCACTTCCCTCTTGAAAGAGGACACCGTCTGCAGCTCCCATAGCACCAGTCTGCACCCATGGGGCTGTACATTATCTCTCACTGATCAGCATGACAGAAAACTAAAGGACATCAGTGATCCGACCAAAGCTCCTCTCCATTCGAACCACTAAATCTGTCAATGCTGCCTCTCTACTTTTCGAGGCTGGAAGGGATTGTAGAAATCAATGCCCCAACAGCAGCAGGTTAGGCTTTAATCAAAACTGGCCTGTGTGGGTTGGTGCATGTTTGTGTGTGTGTGTGTGTGTGTGTGTGTGTGTGTGTGTGTGTGTGTGTGTGTGTGTGTGTGTGTGTGTGTTTGTATATCTGTCTGGCTCAGTGCCTGGGGTCTGATTGTTGTGTGTGTGTGTGTGTCTGTTTGTATATCTGTCTGGCTCAGTGCCTGAGGTCTGATCGGTGTGCATCTGTGGGCGTGTGCTTTGTGTCTGTGCTTGTATATCGGTCTAGCTCAGTGCATGGGGTCTGATCAGTGTGTGTGTGTGTGTGTGTGTGTGTGTGTGTGTGTGTGTGTGTGTGTGTGTGTGTGTGTGTGTGTGTGTGTGTGTGTGTGTGTGTCTTTTTGTGCCTAAGTGTTTGTATAACTGTCTGCCTCAGAGCCCGGGATCTGATTGGTGTGTGTCTGTGGGTGTGTAGTGTCTTTCTCTCTTTGTGTGCATTTATTTGTATGTCGCTCCAGCTCAGTGCCTGGAGTCTGATCAGTGCTTGTGTCTGTTTGTGTGTGTGTATGTATACCTGTCTGGCTCAGTGCTTGTGGTCTGATCGGCGTGTGCCTGTGCGTGTGTGTGTGTGTGTTGATGTATGTCTGTGTGCTGTGGGTTTGTGTCTGTCCATCTCTTTGTGAGTGTGTGTTTGCATATCGCTCCAGCTCAGTGCCTGGAGTCTGATCAGTGCATGTGTGTGTGTGTATATATCCATCTGGTTCAGTGCTTGTGGTGTGATCGGTGTGTGTATGTTTGTGTCTTTCTCTGTTTTTGTCTCAGTGTTTGTATAACTGTCTGCCTCAGTGCCGGGGGTCTGATTGGTGTGTGTCTGTGGGTGTGTGGTGTCTGTCTCAGTTTGTGTGCATTTATTTGTATATCGCTCCAGCTCAGTGCCTGGAGTCTGATCAGTGCTTGTGTGTGTTTGCTTGTGTGTGTTTGTGTGTGCGTGTGTACACCTGTCTGGCTCATTGCTTGTGGTCTGATCGATGTGTGCATGTGCGTGTGTGTGTGTGTTAGTGTATGTGTGTGCATGCTGTGTGTTTGTGTCTGTCTGTCTCTCTTTGTGAGTGTGTGTTTGTATATCGCTCTAGCTCAGTGCCTGGAGTCTGATCAGTGAATGTGTGTGTGTGTATATCTGTCTGGCTCAGTGCTTGTGGTGTGATCGGTGTGTGTATGTGTGCAGGAGCAGGAGTAGGCCATTCGGCCCTTCGAGCCTGCTCCGCCATTCAATATGAACTTGGCTGATCACCTAACTCAGTAGTCTGTTCCCGCTTTTGCCCCATATCCTTTGAACCCCTTAAACCCAAGAGCTCTATCTAATTCCTTTTTGAAAACATACTGCTTTCTGTGGTAGCGAATTCCACAGGCTCACCACTCTCTGGGTGAAGAAATTTCTCCTCCTTTCAGTCCTGAAAGGTTAACCCCGTATACTGAGACGATGACTCCTGGTTCTGGACTCCCCCACCATCGGGAACATCATTCCTATATCTACCTTATCAAGCGCAGTTAGAATTTTTAGGTTTCTATGAAATCCCCCCTCAATCTTCTGAACTCCAGCGAATATAATCTTAACCCACTCAATATCTCCTCATACGTCAGTCCCGCCATCCCAGGAATCAATCTGGTAAACTTTCGCTGCACTCCCTCGATAGCAAGAACATTCTTCCTCAGAAAGGAAGACCAAAACAGCACACAATATTCCTGGTGTGGTCTCACCAAGCCCCTATATAATTGCAGCAAGACATCCCTGCTCCTGTACTGGAATCCTCTCGCTATGAAAGCCAACATACAATTTGCAGTTTTTGTCACCTGTTGGACCTGCATGCTTGCCTTCAGCGACTGATGTACGAGAACACACAGGACTCATTTCATAATCCCCTCTCTCAGTTTATAGCCATTCAGATAATAATCTGCCTTCCTGTTTTTGCTGCCAAACTGGATAACCTCACATTTATCCACATTATACTGCATCCACCATGCATTTGCCCACTCAATCAACTCTCACCCAGTTTTGTGTCATCTGCAAATTTGGAGATATTACATTTAGTTCCCTCATCTAAATCATAAATATATATTGTGAATAGCTGGGGTCCTCGTACCGATCCCTGAGGTACCCCACTAGTCACTGCCTGCCACTCGGAAAAAGACCCATTTATCCCTACTCCTTTTTTGCTGTCTGCCAACCAATTTTCTACCCATCGCAATACAATACCCCCAATCACATGCGCTTTAATTTTACTTGCTAATCTTTTATGTGGGACTTTTTCAAATGTCTTCTGAAAGTCCAAATAAACCACATACACTGGCTCCCCCTCATCATCTCCACGAGTTCCATCCTTCAAGAATTCTAGTAGATTTGTCAAGCATGATTTCCCTTCCGGAAATCCATGCTGACTCTGGCCGATTCGACCACTGTTCTCCAAGTGCTCTGCGATAAAATCTTCAATAATGGAATCTAGACTTTTCCCCACTACCGATGTCAATCTGACTGGTCTATAATAGCCTGCTTTCTCTAGACCTCCCTTTTTCAATAGTGGAGTTCCATTAGCTCCCCTCCAATCTGTAGGAACTGCTCCCGAATCTACAGAATCTTGTTAGATGACCTCCAATGCATCCACCATTTCTAGGCACTTCCTTAAGTACTCTGGGATTCAGACCATCAGGCCCTGGGAATTTATCAGCCTTCAATCCCACCAATTTCCCAACACCATTTCTCGACTAATACCGATTTCCTTCAGTTCCCATCTTCCACTAAGCCCTGTGTTCCCTAACATTTCTGGTACGATATTAGTGTCCTCCTTTGTGAAGACAGAACCAAAGTATACATTTAGTTCGTCAGCCATTTCTTTGTTCCCCATCATAGATTACCTGTTTCTGACTGTAAGGGACCTACATTTGTCTTCACTAATCCTTTTATCTTCACATACCTATAGAAACCTTTCCAGTCAGTATTTATGTTCCCCACAAGCTTGCTCTCGTACTCTATTTTCCCCTTCTTAATCAATCCCTTGATCCTCCTTTGCAGAATTCTAAACTGCTCCCAATCCTAAGGTTTGTTGTTTTTTTCCAGCGAATTTATCTGCATCTTCCGTGGATCTAATGCTTTCTCTAATTTCCCTTGCAAGCCATTGATTGGCTACCTTTCCCGTTTTACTTTTGCACCAGACAGAAATAAACAATTGTTGCAGTCCATCCATGCACACTTTGAATGTTTGCCTTTGCCTTTCCACCATCATCCCTTTACGTAACGTTTCCCAATCCATCATAGCCAACTCACACCTCATACCTTCATAGTTTCCTTTACTAAGATTCAGGGCCCTCGTCTCAGAGTCAACTATGTCACTCCCCATCTTGATGAAGAATTCCATCATATTATGGTCGTTCTTCCCCATGGGGTCTCGCACAACCAGATTGTCAAATATTCCTCTGTCATTACACAATACCTAGTCTAGGATGGCCTCTTCTCCAGTTGATTCCTCAACGTATTGGTCCAGAAAACCATTCCATATATACTCCAAGAATTCCTCCTCTACGGTATTGTGACTAATTTGATTTGCCCACTCCATAGGCTTATTAAAGGCACCCGAAAATACAAATGTTCCTGTATTGCATGCGTCTCTAATTTCCTGTTTAATGCCAATCCGAACATCACCACTACAGTTTGGGGATCCATATACAACCCCCACTAACCTTTTCTGCTCCTTAGATTTTCTCAGCTCTACCCATACACATTCCACATCGTCAGAGCTAATATCCTTCCTCATTATTGCATTAAATCCTCTTTAACCAAACATGCAACTCGAAAGGCTTTTGCTTTTTGTCTGTCCTTCCAAAATACTGAATACCCTTGGATGTTCATTTCCCATCCCTGATCACCATGTCTCCATAATCCCGACTGTATCATACTCGTTTATATCTATTTGCGCGATTCATTCATCCACTATATTATGAATGTTCCACGCGTTAAGGCACACAGCCTTAAGGCTTGTGTTTTTAACATTATTTTGCTCCTTTCCACTATTTTTCACTGCGGCCTTGTTTGATTCTGGCCCTTGAATTCTCTGCCTTTCACTTTTCCTATCCCCCTTACTGTCTTTTGTCCTTGTCTTTGATCAGCCCTCCTCTGACTCTTTGCAAAAGTTCCCCTCCCTCCGTGTGTGTGTGTGTGTGTGTGTGTGTGTGTGTATCTCTGTTTGTGTGTGTGCGTTTGTATATCTGACTGGCTCAGAATCTGGGGTATGATCGGTGTGTGTGTGTGTTTGTGTGTGTATATGATTCTCTTTGTCTGGCTGTGTATGTGGTTGTATATCTGTCTCGCTCAGTGCCTGGGGTCTGATCAGTGTGTGTTTGCCTGTGTGTGTGTTTTATCAACATCCTTGCTGCTAGATTTGCTGGTGCTGTTGTGGTGGGAGGGGGGCTGTTGGGGTTAAACTAATTTGGCAGCGCAATGGTATAAGACTGGAGGTACAGTCGGGGTGATGCACAGTCAAATAAAGAAGAAAATCTAAGTCAGTTTGGAAGGCAGAGCAAATACAGACCTGTTAAGGCACGAGCGAATAATGCAAGGATGGATTGCATTTATCTTTATAATGCGAGGAGTCTGACTAGCAAGGCAGATGATTTGAGGGCGTTAATTAACACATGGGATTATGATATTAATGTAATCACAGAAACATATTCGTGGGAAGGGCAGGACTGGCAGCTCAGTATTCAAGGGTATTGAATCTTCAGGTGAGACAGAAGAGAGGGTAAAAGAGGAGGCACTGTTGATCAAAGAGTCAATTACTGCAGTAAGGAGCGATGATATCTTAGAGGGATCCTCAAATGAGGGCATATGGGTAGAAATTCAAAACAGAAAAAGGGGAATCACTTGGCTAGGAGTGTACTGCAGGCTTCCAAACAGTCAGAGAGAGATAGAGAGCAGATACGTAGGCAAATCTGAGGCAGGTGTAAGACTGACAGGGCTATAGTAGGGGAGTTCATGTTCCCCCAGTATTAACTGGGATATTCTTTGTGCAAAAGGCTTAATGGGGGCAGAATTCTTAAAAATGCATATAGGAGAGTTTTTTGAGCCAGTATGTAGAACGTCCGACAAGACAAAGGGCAGTGCTGGACCTAATCCGAGGGAATGAAGCAGGACAAGTAATAGAAGTATCAGTGGGGGAGCATTTCGGGCTTAGTGGTCATAACTCTGTAAGATTTAAGATAGCTATGGAAAAAGGTCAGGAGGGACCGGAAATAAAAGTACCGAATGGGGGAAGGCAAATATCAATATGAAAAACAGGATCTGGCTAAAGTGGACTGGGAGCACCTACTTGAAGGAAAGTCTACAACAGGCCGTTGGGAGTCATTCAAGGAGCAAATAGTGAGAGTTCAGAGCCAGCACGTACCCGGAAAGATGAAGGGTAGTTCTAACAGGTCCAGGGAACTCTGGATGTCAAAGGATCTCAAGGATTGGATGAGGAAAAAAGGGGTCTTGTGGCATATTTCGAGCGCTGAAAATAGAGGAAGCCATAGAGGAGAATAGAAACACAGAAAATAGGAACAGGAGTAGGCCATTCGGCCCCTCGAGCCTGTCGAATGTGCAGGGGGGTGTACTTAAAAAAATAATTAGGAGAGCGAAGAGGGGACATACAAAACACTGCTGGGCAAGATAAAGGAAAGCCCCAAGGCGTTTTTTAAGGATATTCAGAGCGAGAGGATAACGAGGGAAAGATTAAGCCCATCAGGGACCAAAGTGTCAATCTGTGTGTAGAGCCGGAGGACATAGGTATGGTTTTAAATGATTACTTTTCATCTGTTTTGACTATGGAGAAGGGGAATGTAGGCATAGAGATCAGGGAGGGGGATTGTGATATACTTGTACAGATTAGCATTGTAACGGAGGAAGTATTAGCTGTTTTCGTGGGATTTAACGTGGATAAATCCCCAGGCCCAGACGAGATGCATCCCAGGCTGTTATGTAACGCAAGGGAGGAGATAGCAGATGCCCTGACACAAATTTTAAAATCCTCTCTGGAAACAGGAGAGTTGCCAGAGGACAGGAGGCCACTGAATGTGGTACCATTATTCAAGAAGGGGAGCAGGGATCTAACAGATAATTACATCAGTGGTATGGAAACTATTGGGAAATAAATTCTGAGGGACAGGATTAATCTTCGCTTGGAGAGGCAGAGATTAATCAGCGATAGACAGCATGGCTTTGTCAGAGGATTTTCCTGTCCAACAAACTTGATTGAAATGTTTTGAGGAGGTGACTGGATGTGTAGATGAGGGTCCAGCAGATTATGTAGTCTACATGAACTTCAGTAAGGCTTTTGATAAGATCCCGCATAGGAGATTGGTGAAGAAGGTAAGAGCCCATGGGTTCCAGGGTAATTTGGCAAATTTGATCCAAATTTGGCTTAGTGGCAGGAGGCAGAGGCTTAAGGCCGAGGGTTGTTTTTGGGAGTGCAGGCGTGTGACCAGTGTTGCACCGCAGGGATTGGTGCTGGTACCCTTGTTGTTTGTAGTGTACATTAATGATTCAGACGTGAATATATGAAATATGATTAGTAAGCTTGCAAATGGCACTAAAATTGATGACATTGTAAATAATGAAAGAGGAAAGCATGAGATTACAGGACGATATAGATGTGCTGGTGAGGTGGACGGAGCAGTGGCAAATGGAGTTTAATCCTGAAAAGGTGATGCATAGGAGGGCTAACAAGGCAAGGAACTATAAAATGGATGGTAGGACCCGAGGAAATAGATGATCAGAGGGACCTTGGTGTACTTGTCCATCGATCACTGAAGGCAGCAGCAAAGGTAGATAAGGTGGTTCGCAAGGCACATGGGATACTTGTTTTTTTTAGCTGAAGCATAGAATATAATTGCAGGGAGTTCATTATGGAGCTGTATAAAATGAAAGTTAGGCCACAGTTAGGGTGCTGTGTACAGTTCTAGTCTCCACACGATCAGAAGGATGTGATTGCACTGGAGAGATTGCAGAGGGGATTCACCAGGATGTTGTCTGTGCTGGAGCATTTCAGATATGAAGAGAGACTGAAAAGGCTAGGGTTGTTTTCCATAGAGCAGAGAAGGCTGTGGGGGGACGTGATTGAGGTATCCAATATTCTGAGAGCATTTATAGGTTAAATGGGAAGAAACTTATTCCTTTATCTGAGGGATCAATAACCAGGGGGCATAGATTTAAAGTAAGGGGCAGGGAGTTTAGAGGGGATTTGAGGGAACGAATTTGAACTCGTTGGAGTCTGGAACGAACTGTCTGAAGATGTGGCAGAGGCAGGAACCCTCACGACATTTAAGAATTATGTAGATGAGCATTTGAAACGCCATAGCACACAATGGTCCGGGCCAAGTGCTGGAAAATGGAATTAGAATAGTTAGGTGCTTGATGGCTGGCACAGACACGTTCGGCCGAAGGACCTGTTTCTGTGCTGTGTAACTCTATGACTCTATGAACCTATGATTGACCACCGCACTGTCCCTCTGGAGACAAAGTCCTGTCATTACATTGAGGTATACCCACCATTGTGCTGTCTGGCACTGCCACCATGCGATATGGCATAGATTGCAAACTAATGTAGCAACTCAAAACTGGGTATCCATGAGGCGCTTTGTGCCATCAGCAACAGCAGAATTATATTCAACCACAATGCGTAACTTCATGGCACGGCAAATCCCCCACTCTACCATTACCATCAAGCCGCAGGATCAACCCTGGTTCAATAAGAGTGTAGGAGGGCTTCCCCGAAGCAGCAACAAGCACACCGAAAAATGAGGTGTCAGCCTGGTGAAGCGACAACACAGAACTACTGTCATGCCCAGCAGAGGAAGCAACATGTGATAGACAGAGTTAAACAATTCCACAACACACAGATCAGCTCCGAACCCGATGCCTTCCCCACGAGTATTGCCAGCCATCCTGACTCCCAGGCTATCTCCAAAAGGCTTTAAAAATTCAGCCCGTTGAATCAGGCAAGGCTTCCAGCCACAGAACACACCAGAAAAATTAACTTGTAGAGAAAACAGGTAAGTCCTTTGGTCGATGAACTCCATTTTTCCCACAGTTCATATAAAACTCCTCACCACCTCCCCCCCCCCCACCCCGCCCTCCCACAAGCTTTGTGGACGCTCTTCAACCTACAAGCTAACAGTTAAAAAATCATTCTTGATACTGTCCCCATTCACTTGCCTGGATGAGTGCAGGTCCAATAAAACTGAAACAGATCTGCAGTCCTGCCGCATCCAGTCGCGAATGCTGATGGACAAATGATCAACTAACAGGAGGAAGAGGTTCCACAAATATCCACATCCTCACTAATAGTGGAGCCCAGCGCATCAGAGCAAAAGACATGACTGCAATATTTACCTCCATCTTCAGCCAGAAGTGCAGAGTAGATGATCCATCTCTGCCTCATGCTGAGGTCGCCAGCATCACAGATGTCAGTCTTCAGCCAATCTTATTTACTCCACCTGATATCAAGAAATAGCCGAAGGCACCGGATACTGCAAATGTTCCGGGCCCTGACAATATTCTGGCAATAGTACTGATAACTTGTGTTCCAGAGCTGGCCATACGCCGAACCAGGCTGTTACATTACGGTTACAACATTGACATCTACCTGGCGATGTGTAAAGTTGCCCTGGTATGTCCTGTCCACAAAAAGCAGGACAAATCCAACCTGGCCAATTGCCGCCTTATCGGTCTACTCTAGATCATCAGCAAAGAGATGGGAGGGGTGATCAATCGTGCTTTCAAGCAGCACTTGCTCAGCAACAATATGCTCACTGACGCTCAGTTTAGTTTCTGCCAGGGCCACTCAGCTCCTAATCTCATTACAGCCTTGGTCCAAACATGGGCAAAAGAGCTGAATGCTAGATGTGAGGGGAGCGTGACTGCTCTTGACATCACGGCAACATTTGACTGATCATGGCATTAAGAAGCCAAAGCAAAACTGGAACCAAAGGACATCAGAGGGAACGCTCTCCATTGGTTAGAGTAGTATCTAACACAAAGGAAGTTGGTTGTGGTTGTTGGACGACAATTATCTCAGCACCAGGACATCAGTGCAGGAGTTCCTCAGGGCAGTGTGCTCGGCTCAACCATCTTCAGCTGCTTCATCAATGACCTTCCCTCCATTATAAGGCCAGAAATGGGGATATTTTCTGATGATTGTCCAATGTTCAACCCCATTTATGACTCATAATATACTAAAGCAGCCTGTGTTCATATGCAGCAAGACATGGACAACTTCATGCCTTGTGCTAATGAGTTGCAAGTGACATTCGCACCAGACAAGTGCTCGTCAGTGACCATCTCAAACAAGAGGTAATCTAACCATTTCCCCTTGATGTTCACTGGTATTAGAATTGTTGAATCCCCCACTATAAATACCCAGTGCATAACCGTTGACCAGAAACTGAACTGGACCAGCCAGGTAAACACTGTGGCTACAGACACAAGTCAGATGTTAAGAATTCTGCCGCAAGTAACTCATGTCCTGTCTCCCCAGTGCCTGTCCACCATCTACAAGGCACATGTCAGGAGTATGATGGAATACTCTACACTTGCCTGAATGGGTGCTGTTCAAACAACACACAAGAATCTCGACACCATCCAGGAAAGCAGTCCGCTTGATTGGCACCCTATTCACAACCTCCAGCATTCATTCCCTCCACCACAGACACACAGTGGAAGCAGCGTGTATCAAGAACAATGTACACTGTGGCAACACACCAAGCACCTACCAAAGCCGCTATCCATATTACCTAGAAGAACAAGGGCAGCAGATGCAGATGAACACCACCACCTTAATATTCCCCTCCAAGCCATTCACCATCCTGACTAAGAACAAGACCGTCGTTCCTTCACTGTCGCTGGATTAAAATTCTGGCACTCCCTTCCTTACAGCACTGTCGGTGTACCTGCACCCCAAGGACTGCAGCAATTAAAGAAGACAACTCACACCATCGCAAAGGCAATCAAGTATGGTCAATAAATGCTGGTCTCGCCAGGGACGCCCACTCCCCATGAATGAATAATAACAGCAAAACATCTCTCCTGCCCTCCGTCCTAACACACATCTTAATTTTATTTCTGCTTGCCGCCTCATTTTCACTTTGGAAAAAAACTATTACATTTCTAACCTTTTCCAGTTCTGATGAAAGGGCACAGACCTGAAATGCTAACTCTGTCTCCACAGATGCTGTCAGATCTGCTGAGTATTTCCAGCACTTTCTGATTTAAGGTCAGTGTTTATTAGGTTGCCTGCGTGTCACATTATTAACAGGGACCCCAGAAAATGACAGTATTGGCAGAGAGATCCTCAGTTCTCTACTTTCATACTGCATTCTCTTAAGTATTTGAGAAAGTCTGAGGAGATCTTGCATGTATAACATAATTTATATAGGTTCTTTGCTGAGTATCAGTGCTTACTGCAAGTTCCTTGGTGAGTGCTACCATTTCTCAGTATGTTCATGTGTAAGTGCCACTGTTTACAGGATCGATTAGCTCCTCACAGATACAAGAGATTGACCCAAATATCTTCAATCCCCACCATTCTGTGCGTGTGTTTCAAGTTTCTCTGACAACCAGTTGCTGTCAACACCCATGGCTCATTCTGAAATTGTCAGTCTGTGATTTCTGCAAAACACACCTCAGGGGGACAAGTCTATCATATTGGGAAAGGACCGGACATATCCTCAGAAACCAATGAGTGTGTGGCTGAGTTATGGGGGATTTACCTCGTTTCAAATCATTTTTGTCTAGATTGACAATGCAGTATGTGGAATTATTTTATTAAATGTCCATTTCTGGGGAGTTTTTGTTTCATTCTATGTGAGATCCAGAGGAATTAATCATTTGAACATTTTCTATCTGTGATAACTCTATAGTGGCTGCTCAGCTGTGTTCATTTATTGATCTGTTTTAAGTTCTTCAGACTCTTTTCATTACCCAGATCTACTTTCGCTCCCAGAGAAATCAGGCTGACATTAAATGTTATTTATTGGGGCACAGTGGACAGTTCATTGAAGCAACTGTCTACCTTCAGATCCCCTCTTTGAATTGAATCACAGCAAGTTAACTACTGATATTGACACAGGCTGCATTTACAGTGATCGAATCACAACGAGTGATTAACACAGGCTCAATCCTCCTGATTGTATTTGATTCTTAACAGTATTCCTGCTTCATTAACCTATACAGGCAACATCTCATGGGTTCTTCTATTTTAAATTAAAACCACAGCGAGAATTTATGCATTGGTGTATCTGACTTTGCTGATTGAATTGGACTCAGAGTGATTTATCATGGCCTGTTGATATTGTGTGTTATACATTTGGAAATTGTACACAGATTACAGATATTCTGTGCTGTGATTCAGTTTTTGTGATAAGAGAAACGTTTATTTGCAGACACTAAGCTGTCAAATATTTCCAATGAATTAATGATTTTGCCCAGAAATTCTTCCCCCGATACTTCGTCCTTTTGGATTTTAAACAACGTAATTTCAAATTCCGAGTTTTAATATGCTGCTGCAGTATCTTGACATTGCAGAGCAGCAGGCAAGAAAAACGGAAGCAGAGAAATCACCACAACGCCAGGTGCTTCCTCTCAGTTCAACAGAACAGAAAAACACACAGTGACTGTTCTGAGGCTCTGCAGACTGTGAGCTGCTTTTCACATATTTCGGCAATGGAAAGCCGTTCTTGACTCCAAGTGATCACCTTCCAGAAAACAGATTCCTTTGTTTTAGAGGAAACACATCACATCCCTCCCTGTATAGTTCAACGATGGTGAACATTCACAACTTATGATGACCACTCAGTGTCTCAGTGTGTTCTGCGTCTCTCGACAGTCTCAATTAGAGATCACATTTCCTCAAATATTTGGCAGTTTTCCCAATAAAGCTGCACAGTCCCTATATGAAGTGCAGCAGTTTTGAGAGGAATTGCTCAGATACACTCTGCTGTTCAACAGTGGGCAAATACAGCAAAACTGAGCAGAAAAACAGTGATTGCTGTATTGCTGGTAATGGTGGTAATGGCAATCGAGGTGACTGCCCTGGGCAACAAGTCAACATTTGACCAAGTGTGTGCCGAAGAAGATTACTTTCCTGATCCCATCATATTCCCATTTGCCACTCTCTCCGAAGTTATTTATCTATTGTGTGTATGTATTTACATTCAATTGCAACCTCACCACATTTCTCTATAACATCAACTTCTTTAAAAAGTCAAAATACTGCAGATGCTGGAAATCTAAATCATGAACTGAAAATGTTAGAACTACTTAGTAGGCGAGGTAGCATTTTGAGAAAGAGAATTTTCTTCAGAACAGGAAAGGTTTGTGCTGTAACAGTGTTTCAGTAAGGACAGAGGCAGGGAAAATGGGAACAGAGGAAGGAGATAAAGAGAGAAACTGTGATGGGTGGAAGGCAGTAGTGATTAAATGAAGAACAGAATCATTACCAGAACCTGCTGTCAAAAACAAATGGGGGGCAGTAGTTCCCACGTGTTTATTTTTGAAGTTGATGCTGAGTCAGAAATGTTGGAACAATGTAGGAGGCTGAGAACAGAGAGGTCAGCTGTGAGTGGGACAGCGAATTATAATGGCAAGTGAATGGAAGTTCAGGGACTTAAAGGAAGTACTCAGCAAAGTAATTGCAGAAGGTATGCTTCATCTCCATGGTGTCGAGGACAATTGTTAAGAATTAATACATTGATTAAACAAAAACAAAAATACAAATAAATCACTGTTTGTGGTCCTGACAGTTGAAGGAGAGAAGGTGAAAGGGCAGGTCATGCATCACCAACACTTGTATGGGGAGGTGACATTGGAAGAGCAGTGGGTGTTTTGAGTGAAGGAAGAGTGGGTCAAGCTGTACCTTCAGAATGCTGAAAATGGAGTAGAGGATGTCTGGTGGTAGCATTGCGGTGAAGTTGGCAGAAGTGATGGAGGATATTTCATTGAATGCAGAGTCTGGTGGAGTGAAAGTTGAGGGTAAGGGCAACTTCATTACAGTTAAGGAAGGATGGAAGGAATGATAGTGGAACTGGAATGGAGAGGTTCAAAGGCCCTTTCAGCCACCGTGGCAAAGAGCTAAATACACTTCATTCTGAAGCGCACTTCTAACTGGAGAAGAGTAAAGGAGAAGGTGGAAAACAAGATCAACAACTTCTTATTTATGAGGTATCCTTACATAGTTAAAATTTCCAAGTCATATTATCAAACACAATTTGATAGCGAGCAGCGTTAACAGATATTATGGCAGATGACCAAATGCTTCGTCAAGGTGGTAAGTTTTAAGCAGCATCTTAAAGGAGGAAAAAGATGCAGAGAGGCAGAGGTTTATGGAGAGAATTCCAGAATTTCGGATCTAGGCAGATGCAAATAAGACCACCAGCGGTGGAGCAATTAAATTTGGGAATGCTCAGGTATCCGGAATTGAAGGAGGACAAATATCTGATAGGGTTGAAAGAGATTACAGAGATAGGGAGAGAAGAGCTCATGGGGAGATTATAAAATAAACGTGGGAATTTCAATATTGTTAAGGTGCATGACCAGAAGCTAATGCGAGTGCAGAGGTGATGGATGAACGTTTCCTTGCGAGAGTTGTATCTAGGCAGCAGAGGTTTGGATGTCCTCAGGATGACTGAGGATGCAAACAGGGATGTTGGCCAGGAATGCATTGGAATACTCAAATCTGGAGGTGAAGATGGGGAATTAAATGCTGCACTCTCTGGATGAAAAATGAATTGTCATTTAAAGGAAAAGAGAAAGGAGGGATTCATTACAAATTCCAAATCAAGAATATCATCTCAAACCAAATAGAAAGCAGAGTGTACAGGGAGAATTGGAAAAGAATACCAGAAGGACAAAGGGAAAGCATAGAAAAGATTAACAGCTAACAGTAAAGGGGATCAGAAATCTTGTAATACATATACAAGTAAAAATAAAGGAACGGTGCAGCCGATTATGGAGAAGCAAATAAATATTCCTGTTGAGGCAGAGGGCGTGACTGAGGTACAGAATGAGTAATTTGCAACTGCCTTCAAAGAAGAAGAGGCTGAAATTAATGTCCCAATCGAGGAGAGGTCTGCAGATATCCTGCATAGGATAAAATAGATGGGAAAGCGTTGCTAAACAGTTTGTCAGTAAATGTCGACAACATCCCTGGTCCAGATGGGGAGCATTCTGGGAGATAAAGGAAGCTGGATAGAGATAAGATCAGCCCTGACCACAATGTTTCAATACTCCTTGTATATCGCACTGGGGTCAAAGGACTGGAACTTGGCAAACGTTAGACTCCTTTTCAAAACGAGAGGAGAGGGTACACTTGTGACTACACGCTAATCTGTCTAACCACAGTGAAAGTTGAGAGATCTACTAGAGGCCTTCATCAACGACAAAATTAATTCTCACTTGCAGAAGCATGAGGTAAGATGAGAAAAACATCTCGGACTTATAAAAGGCCAATCACGTGTAACTTAGCTGATTGAGTTCTTTAATCAAGTAAGAGACTGAAGTAGGCCTTGTGTATTTGGGCATCCAATGCTGACGAAGTACCTCATAACAGACTTATTCAGAAAATGGGAATGCATATTATTAAAGGGACGATGTCAGCTCGAGTAGTCGATTGGGTAAGAGATCGGACGTAGAGAACAGTGGTGAGTGGATGCTCTTCTGACAGGCGAGAGTGGCTGTTGCCCGGGGGTTGGTTTTAAGACTACTGTTTTTTCCTTCGACATGCAAATTACATAGACTTCGGTTTAGAATGTATAATTTTTACATTTGTGGATGGTGAAAAACATGGCTCTGCATTAAATCGTGAATATTATGATAGCAGACTTCAGAGTAGACAGTCTGTTGAAATGGGCAGATCAACGGTAGATGCACCTTATTGTGGTCAAGTCAGAAGTGATGTTCATTGTGAAAACATCATGTCAACATAACATAAATAGTACCATTTTCAGGAGGTGCAAGAACAGAGGGACAGGGGAATGCATGTTCATCGATCTTTAAGGATTGCAGGGCAAGTAGAGAAGCTGATTGAGAAAGTGTACGAACTATTTGCTTTGAAAATGGGGTTATTGAATTCAAACATAACGGGCATCAAGCTACTACTTTATAGATCAATTGTTATGACTCAGCAGCCGTCCTATGTGCAATCCCAGGCATGAATACCTTGGAAGAACTTCAAGGCCCTGCAAAACGTACAAATGAGGATTATCAAGAAGGCACCACGGGTGAGGGAATTCATTTACATGGAGAGAATTCAGGAGCTTGGATTTTTCTTATTGGAGCAGGGAAAGTTCAGTGGGATAGAAACATAGAAAATAGGAGCAGGAGTAGGCCATTCGGCCCTTCGAACTTGCTCCGCCATTCATTATGATCATGGCTGATCATCCAACTCAGTAACCTGTTCCCGCTTTCGGCCCATGCCCTTTGAACCCTTTAGACCCAAGAGCTGTATCTCATTCCTTCTTGAAAACATACAATGTTTTGGCCACAACTGCTTTCTCTGCCAGCAAATTCCACAGGCTCACCACTCTCTGGGTGAAGAAATTTCTCCTGAACTCTGTCTTGAAAGGCTTACCTGCATCCTTAGACTGTGACCCCTGGTTCTGGAATCCCACAACATCGGGAACATCCTTCCTGCATCTGCCCTGTAGAGTCCTGTTAGAATTTTGTAGGCGTCCATGAGATCCCCCCTCACTCTTCTGAACTCCAGCGAATATAATCCTAACCGACGCAATCTCTCCTCATACGTCAGTCCCGCCATCCCAGATCTAACAGAGTTCAAAATAATGAGGGGTTATGGTAGAGTAAGAATGCGGAAATTATTTCCCATCATGACTACGTTTGTCATCAGGGATCATGGCCAGGATTTTACTGGCCACCAGAGGCGAGATTGGAAGCCAGGAGGGGTGGGGAGGGGGCACAGGGAAAAGCGGTGTGTGGCAAGGGACTTGGCAGGATGGGGATCCCAGCGCCTCCGCATCGTCCAGTGATCCCGGAGGCAGGATAGGCCGACAACAGCCTTCTCGCCCAATGGCAGATTGAGGATCTTAAGTGGCCTATTAAGGGACAATTATGGGATCATTCCACCACCGCTGGGATCTTCCCAGCAGCGATGTCCTCCACCATTTGGAGAGGACACCTTGTAAAACGAAGCTTTCTCCCTGTGGCCTTGCGGGTGGGATGGGCCGTTGCCTCCTTCATGGCCAATGTGTGACGCACAGAGCACCCCCACCAGGAACCAGTTCATTCCCCGGGACCTCCCTCCTCTTGCACCACATGAAAACCACCCAGGCCCTCTCAGGCCTTGCGTACTGGCTCTGGTGACCCTGCCTCACCTACCTCTTCTCTGCAGTTCCAGAGATGGGCCTGGGTCCAAGACCTTCTGTAGAACCGGCAGAATAACTAGAAAGGTAGTGAAGAGACATTTCTTCACACTAAGGCTTGTTTAGATCTGGAAAGCACGACCCGAAAGAGTGATGAATTCAGATTCCAGAGGAATTTATGAAGACAATGAAACAAGTGCTTGCAATGGAATAATTTGCAGGGTTACGAGAAAACGCTACATATGTGACAACAAATTAGACAGCTCTTTCAAAGGGACGACTCTGACTAAAGTAGCCGAATGGCCTTTCCTGTGCATCTATGAATCTATGATCTCGACGCCAGATCAGTGATTCATTTACTTTCCACACTGTCACACGTCATTATCCTCGCAGGATAGGCTGGTAGTTGGAACCTGGGTTCATTTTATCCATTAATGGTCACATTTGTTCTCATTGGTTTATTTTACCAGCCTGTAATTCACGGTTCATACAAGTCAAAATCTATTGGTTATTTGGAAGGAAACATTGGTTTCTGTAGAAACTTCTGTCAATGAATTAATTTCCACAACAGCCAAAGTTTCAGAAGCTGCTGTAAGGAGCTCTTAGTGTCTGAGAACAGCGTTCGGTTAATGTTCTGTTCTCATCGCTGTACCCAGCGCCAGAACGATGATGCGAACCTTCCTGACCCTGTCTCTACTGCAGCTTTTGAACTGTAAGTTAAAGATTATTGAATGCATTATGTTATTTACTGACACACTGATTATTATTACAAGATGTATATTATTAATCTAATTATCATCTTTAATAGAGAACCCATTTACGAGATGTGGAATGTAAATAATGCTTTATACATTTTAATTTACTTGTGTCGAGTTTAATGAAATATCAGCACTTGTTTGTTGCCTTCCACCAGCCGCTCGTACAGAGCAGACCGGCGTTGAAAATCTCATGGGTCGATTTAAGCAGGGTCTGTTAGAAAAAGAGCCACTTCGCTGTTCGAATAGAATATGTCAGTGTCTGAGATCAATTTACGGAAAACGGATCTATTTTATTTACAGTTGTCATTCATTGGGATGGTATGAAATGGATACTGTGTAATATAATTTGTAGTAGTTTCATTTGCTACAAACTTTGGATTGAATGTTTCAATATTAAGTCCTTTCAACTACAAATAGGAATAAACCTCCATTTATATAAAAATGCCTTGCGCTTATATAGCGCATTTTACGACGTCAGGACATCCCAAAGGGCTTTGCTGTCAATTCGATATTGTTTTTTAGTGTTGTCCATACTGTAAATATAGGAAACGTGGCTGCTAATTTACACACAGCAAGCGCCGACAAACAGCAATGTGATAATGACCAGAATACCTTTTGTGTGTGTGACATGTTGATTGAGGGATCAACATTCGCCAGAGCACTGGGGATAATTCCCCTGCCCTTCCTCCAAATAGTGTACCTGAAAGGGCTGACGGAGCCTCGGTTTAACTTCTCCTCCGATGGAAAGCATTTGGGCAGTGCAGCACACCCTCAGTACTGCATTGGAGTGGCAGCCTAGATTTTGTGCTCAAGTCTCTGGAATTAGACTTGAACCCACCCTCTCCTGACTCAGAGGCGAGAGTGCGAGCAATTGAGCTATTGCTAACAGTAATATTGTTTTGGTTACAGCAAACGAGTTTGGAATATTCTACATATAATTAACGGGTATTTTGAATCCCCAGTTGAATTTGTATCGAACACAAAGACTGCGGGAGTTTGTTTTATATTTCCCCCTGTGTTTCTTATACTGACACAGCCAGCTGGAATTGAAATTCTAATCTGATTATTTAAAGCGAGTCTGATAGAGGTAGAGCGCCGTCTTTGTTTGAATAGAGTGTATCAGAGTCAGGTGTAAGTTATCTCACTGAGTGTAGATCACCAGTCAAAACTACATCTACTGCCACCATGAACCGCCACACACATTTCTGTCACAGATGTTTCTCAACACAAGTGTTGTCTGTTCTCCTGGTGATACAGTTCATGAAACTAAATATTTTAAAATAATTTGTTCAATGTTGAAGTGTTACCTTCAATCTATAATAACCACTCAACTGGAGGTGGAACAAATATTTTTCAATTCGTTTTCATGATTAGTATAATTATCAAGAGCACTCTGCAAAAAATGATGTTACTAAAAGTTCCTGAATCATTGGGGAATTTGCTCTGTATTATTGATCAGTTAGTGATGATCTTCAAAATTAGTATCTTTTATATTAAATTAATTATTCTATTGCCTCCATTTCTTTGTACAGTGCCTAAAGATAGTTAAGTTTTCCCAATCACATATTTTCACACAGTGTCATGTTGTGTGTAAAGAGTTAGCGATATTGTTCTTTTTGATTGTTCCAACGGCTCGATATTTGTTGTTTTATTCCATTGATGATTCCATTCTGTTTCTCACTATTTCCCGTGTGTGTTTGGTTACATTTATTAATCTCTGTCTGTTGCAAACTTTATTGGTTTACTGACAGGCCAGCTTAGTCCCAGTGTTATCAGATACTTTATGTGTTTAACGAATTATATTTCCGTGAATATTAACTAATTGGATCGTAAAAGCCTGTTTTGTGGATTATTTAAAGAAAATTGTATTCAAGCCACAGAAAAGATAAATAATGAATTGCACATGACTCCCTGTATCCTTTTCTCCAATCGCCAGCTGCTCAGAATCATTTTGAAAAAGCAGGCATGCTTTCTGACAAAAAACACTGTGATTCATTGCTATAATATGAAGCGAATATTGAAATAGTTTATCTCATTTGTAGAATTCACGTTGAATACGAATCTTGGGCTGTTGGTTTGATTGTACATTCCATCAATATTAAATAGGGAACAATTATCCATTCTTTCGCCCTCAGAAAACATTGTTTTTATAATATCTTGCATCTGATTAACACGTCTTCTAAATTGCCAGGTGGGACATGGGCAAAACTTTGATTTAAATGCAAAATTGAAAACAAATACTGTGGCAATTTGTTTTATTTGGTCCTCTGCGGCTCTTTTAAAAAATTGCCACACCCCACCCGCCACCCTCTTTTACCATCTTCTCTGTTCTTACTGAAACATCTAAATCCCGGAACCGGCAACATCCATTCCTGCCCCTGCTCTACCCATGTGTCCGAAATGGCCACTACATCGAGATCCGAGGTACCAACCCATGCTGCAAGCTCACCCACCTTATTCCGGATGCTCCCGGCGTTGAAGTAGACACACTTTAAACCAAGTTCGTACTTGCCAGTGCCCTCTTGCGTCCTTGTAACCTTATCCCTGACCTCACTACTCTCAACATCCTGTGCACTGGAACTACAATTTAGGTTCCCATTCCCCTGCTGAATTAGTTTAAACCCCCCCGAAGAGCACTAGCAAATCTCCCCCCAGGATATTGGTACCCCTCTGGTTCAGGTGAGGACCATCCTGTTTGCAGAGGTCTCACCTACCCCAGAAAGAACCCCAATTATCCAGGAAACCAAAACACTCCCTCCTACACCATCCCTGCAGCCACGTGTTCAACTCCTCTCTCTCTCCCTATTCCTCGTTTAAAAGCGAGGGAGATACCCCTCTATGCATAAAATGGAGGGAGCTTACCCTCTACATATAAAATGGAGGGAGATACCCTTCTACGTTCAAAATGGAGGGAGTTCCTCCTCGATATACAAAATGGAGAGAGATATTTCGCTACGTAGAAAATGGAGGGAGTTACCGCTCTACATATGACGTGGAGGGTGATGCTCTTCTGTGTATAAAATGGCGCGGGATCACTGTCTTTCTAACAAATGAAGGGGGCTTCCTCGCTATATATAAAATGGCGGGAGCTCCACGTGTAAAGATAAATTGAGGGGATCCCATTTCAAAACACTTTTTTCCATTTTATACCAGAGACAGTGGCCAGGATAACATAAACCGAGGGATGGACAAATACTGTCTTAACATTGGGGTGAGGGGCAGAGAGAGTGAACCGGACAAAGGAGAGATATACAAGGTTAGGTGGGAATGTGAGCAGTGAGTTGGACTGAAATAGACTACAAAGGGAGATGGTCGGAGACATAGGGAGATGGATAGGGCCAGACAGCGACAAAGGGACACAGGGTGAGAGAGAGAGATCGAGGGGGAGAGATACAGAGTAAGAGGTAGAGGCAGAGAAAGTGAGACAGTAAGGGAGAGGCAGAAAGAGAGACAGAGAGAGAGAGAAATGGTGTGGGAGAGACACAAACAGAGTCATGCACAGAGAGATAGAGGGAGAGAGAGAGAGAGAGAGACTTATATGTGTAAAATGGAGGGAGACCCTTGTCTGTAGAAAAAAATTGAGGGAGCTCACTTTCTACGTGTGAAATAGAGGGCGCTCCCCCTCTACATGTGAAATAGTGGGCAATCCCCCTCTACAAATTACATGTAGGGAGCTTCCCCTCTACATCTAACATGGAGGGAGCTCCCTCTCTCACTATAAAATGGAGGGTGTTCCCCTCTACATATAAAATGGAGGGTGTTCCCCTCTACATATAAAATGGAGGGAGATCCCTGTCTGCATCTAAAATGGAGGGCGTTCCCCCTCCACATATAAAATTGAAGGCGTTCCCTCTCTACATATGAAATGGAGGGCGCTCCCCCGTACATATGAACTGGAGGGCGCTCCCCCTCTACATATAACATGGAGGGCGCTCCCCCTCTGCACATAAAATGGAGGGCACTCCACTCTCCATATAAAATGGAGGGAACTCCCCCTCTACATATAAAATGGAAGGCGCGGCCGCGCCTTCTCTGTCTTTCTGTCTCAATGGCTTTCTCTGTCCTTCTCTCTCTCAATCTCTCTGTGATTCTCTGCGTGTCGTTCTCACTGGCTTTCTGTCTGTCGCTTTACTGCCTGCAATTTCTTTGTGTCTCTGCTCTTTCACTCCCCTTTTTCCCTCCACTTTTTCTCTGACTCTTTCTGTCCTTTCTCTATTTCTCACTGTCTCTGCCTTTTCTCTATTTCTCTGAATTTCTGTCTTTTCTCTCTTTCTGTCTTTTCTCGATTTCTCTGACTTCCTGTCTTTTCTCTATTACTGACTTTGTTTTTTTTTCTATTTGTCTGACTTTTTCTTTCTTTTCTGTTTCTCTGTCTCTTTCTGTCTTTTCTCTTTCTTTGCCTTTATTTCTGACTTTCATTTTCTCTTACTTTTGCTAACCCTAACCCCCACCCCCCGGCAATTTATATCCCGCACCCGCAATTTATGCCACCCCCGCAAATTGTGTCCGGTCCGCAATTTATCCCCCCAACAATTTATCCCCACCTGAATTTATATCCCCCCACAATTTATATCCCCTCTGCAATTTATTCACGACCGTGAATAACTCCCCAACCACCATATAAATGCCCCTCGTCCACAGACCGCTATCTGATCTATCATGAAAAGTCATTGGCAAACAGGATTGAGGAAAATCCCAAGGCTTTTTAAACATGTATAAAGAGCAAGAGGGTAAGGGTAGGCCCACTCAAGGACAGAGATGGGAATCTATCTGTGGAGCCAGAGGAAATGAGCGAGGAGCTAATTGAGTACTTTGCATCAGTGTTCACCAAAGAGAAGGACTTGGTGGATGATGCGCCTAAGGAAGGGAGAGTCTCAGTCATCTCAGTACCAAAAAGGAAGTGATGTTGGGTGTCCTGCAAAGTATTAAGGTAGATAAGTCCCCAAGGGCTGGTGGGATCTACCCTAGAATACTGAGGGAGGCAAGGGAAGAAATTGCTGGGGCCTTGACAGAAATCTTTGCATCCTCATTGGCGACAGGTGAGCTCCCGGAGTACTGGAGAATAGCCAATGTTGTGCATTTGTTTAAGAAGGGTGGCAAGGGTAATCCAGGAAATTATAGGCCGGTGGGCCTTACATCAGTGGAAGGGAAACTATTAGAGAAGCTTATTCGGGACAGGATTTACTCACATTTGGAAACAAACGAACTTATTAGCGCGAGACAGCATGGTTTAGTGAAGGGGTGGTCGTGTCTTACCAATTTGGTTCAGCTTTTTGAGGAAGTGACGAAGATGATTGATGAAGGAAGGGCAGTGGATGTTATCTATATGGACTTTAGTAAAGCCTTTGACAAGGTCCCGCATGGCAGACTGGTGCAAAAGGTGAAGTCACACGGGATCAGAGGTGAGCTGGCAAGATGGATACAGAACTGGCTCGGTCACAGAAGACAGAGTGTGTCAGTGGATGGGTGTTTTTCTGAATGGAGGGATGTGACCAGTGGTGTTCTGCAGGGATCAGTGCTGGAACCTTTGCTGTTTGTAGTATATATAAATGATTTGGAGGAAACTGTAGCTGGTCTAATTAGCAAGTTTGCGGATGACACAAAGGTTGGTGGAGTTGCGGATAATGATGAGGATTGTCAGAGGATACAGCAGGATATAGAACGGTTGGAGACTTGGGTGGAGAAATGGCAGATGGAGTTTAATCTGGACAAATGTGAGGTAATGCATTTTAGAAGGTCTAATGCAGGTGGGAAGCATACAGTAAATGGCAGAACCCTTATTAGTATTGACAGGCAGAGAGATCTGGGCGTACAGGTCCACAGGTCACTGAAAGTGGCAACGCAGGTGGATAAGGTAATCAAGAAGGCATACGGCATGCTTGCCTTCATCGGTCGGGGCATAGAGTATAAAAATTGGCCATCATGTTGCAGCTGTACAGAACCTTAGTTAGGCCATACTTAGAACATTGCGTGCAATTCTGGTCGCCACACTACCAGAAGGACGCGGAGGCTTTGGAGAGGGTACAGAGGAGGTTTATCAGGATGTTACCTGGTCTGGAGGTCATTAGTTATGAGGAGAGGTTGGAAAAACTCGGATTGTTTTCAGTGGAACGACTGAGGTGGAGGGGCGACATGACAGAGGTTTACAAGTTATGAGTGGCATGGACAGAGTGGATTGTCAGAAGCATTTTCCTAGGGTGGAAGAGTCAGTTACTAGGGGACACAGGTTTACGGTGCGAGGGGCAAAGTTTAGAGAGGATGCACGAGGCAAGTTTTTTACACAGAGGGTGGTGTGTGCCTGGAACTTGCTGCCATTGGAGGTGGTGGAAGCAGATACGATAGCGACGTTTAAGAGACATCTTGACAAATACATGAATAGGAAGGGAATAGAGGGATATGGGCCCAAGAAGTGCAAAAGGTGTTAGTTTAGGCAGACATCAAGATCGGCGCAGGCTTGGAGGGTCGAATGGCCTGTTCCTGTGCTGTACTGGTCTTTGTTCTTTGTTCTTTGATATCCCTATGTAAACACACCTCCATCTAATACCTTCCTCTGAACAGACTCCCATCTAAATATCACTCCTTTGAACAGACTCCAATCTAATAATTTTCGTGTGAACAGACTGCCATCTAAATACGCCTCCTGTGAACAGAATCCCATTTAAATACCCCCTGGAGCAGACCGCACTTTAAATAACCCCTGTGAACAGACTCTCATCTAAATACCCCCCAGGGTCAGACGCCCATCTAAGTACCCCCAGGAACAGACTCCCATCTAAATACCCCCTGTGTACAGACTCCCAACGAAATACCCTACCTGTGACCAGACCCCCATCTGAGTACCAGCAGGAACAGACTCCCATTTAAATACCCCTCCTGGGAACAGACTCCCATTTAAATGCCCCTCCTGTGACCAGACCTCCATCGAATTAACCCCAGGAGCGGACCCTCATCTAAATACCCCTGCTGCGAATAGATCCCCATCTAATATCCCCAGTAACAGACCCCCATCTAATATCCCTCCTGTGAACACTGCTGACCACCATGTGAACAGCACCCCAAGTAATTTGCCCCAATCCCCCTGTGAACAGTCCCACATATAAACCCTCCTCATGAACGGACTAGAGAATCCCCACTGCCCCCTCCCATTTAAACCTGCAGAATCTCACTGCCCCTCCCATTTTAAACCTGGGGAATCCCACTGCCCCTCCCATTTTAAACCTGGAGAAACCCCACTGCCCCTCCCATTTTAAACCTGGAGAATCCCTACTGCCCCCTCCCATATTAAACCTGGAGAATCCCACTGCCCCTCCCATTTTCAACCTGGAGAATCCCCACTGCCCCCACTGAGAGAGAGAGAGAGAGAGAGAGAGAGAAAGAGAGAGATCCACACGCAAAAACTTGGTCAACTGAATGTTGAAGGTTCACCGTTGCTGGGATCTTGCTGTGCAAAGATTGCCTGCAGAATTCCCTGCATTGCAACAGTGACTGCATTTTAGATGTGAAGTCAGTGTGTGTAAAGCTCTCCTAAAGGCCTGG